>NC_090440.1:585233094-585533094 GCF_031143425.1 Pleurodeles waltl | reverse complement strand
TCTGAATCACTTCAGGGTCTCCTTTTCATCTCCAGTGCTGCGCAGATGGTCTTCTTTGTCCCCCGTCGACCTGGTCCTGCATCCACAGAAGGGTGGGTCATGGCTCCTGCCACAACCGGACACTCCATCACAAACTGCACTTGTCCCCTTCCTTTGTAAGTCCTCTTCTGACAGAATCTACCTTTGGGTCCTTCCAGTCTGGTTTGGGTCTTGCACCCTGGTGTGGGCTTCAGCATAGGTGAAATGGTGGGGAAGGCATTAACAGCATTCAGTCTCTCTACGTTGATCTGGCTCAAACTTGAGGCTCATAGCAGGCCATGCATCCGTCTGTTTTCTTCAGTCTTCGCTTAACCAAGGTCAGGGAAAGGTAAACTTGCAAAAGGTTCATGGTGTGACTGTGCCCCTTCTTGGTGCATACAGGGGTGCAAGTGTTTGGAGAAATGTCAACCCTGTTCTTGCCTCTCCGTCGACCACAGCAGATGGGGCCACAGGTCGTAAAAGGGTCTCTTCCTATCCTGGACCAAGGGTGGTGAGGAGTATGGGGGTGGGGATAGGTGCTGAATCGGTCCTACTGGGTCGACGCCAGAATGCAGTGCACATCTAGCTCAGGGTCAACAACGATTGGTGAATTATGATCAGTCAGTTTCAGTCACTGGCTCACTAGTTCAGGAAATGTGCAGTCACTCAAGCACACACTGACAAGTGCTTCCAGGGAGTAACTCCTGTCTCACTGTGAAGCCTGCTCGGGCATGCAGTGGCAAGTGCCACAGGTCTAGCCACTGGGGATCGTGCCATGGAGTTTCTGAGGCATCTTCTGGAACGGCACAGACTGCTCAGGTACACCTAATGAAACATGGTCAATAGCTTTGCCAGCACAGTTATTTGGATGATTTACTCGGGCACACTTCACCAGTGGCAACATCTGTCTACTACGATGACCATGACTGGTATCAAGCATAGATCACACCAGTAGTGCTTCCACGAATCTCCATCAAATTGACCCACAGAAACGGGATACCAGCTCTTACCTACAGCAGCAGTCCACTCCTCCTGCGGGGTTGGCAAGCTCTTTTGCTCCCCTCAAGGAGGATCCTCCAGGAAGTCTAGACCAAAGAAAAGTTATTTTTCCAGGACAGAGTCCAGGTGATATCTCCTCACCTCTGAAAAGCTGGCTGTGAGGCAGGCATTAGTTTGGGTTGCACAGTTGTCCTATGGGGACTCTGTGGAGCACCCCCTCCTTGTTTGAAGAAAACTCAGAGCTGGAACAACAAGTGGGGCTAAAGCTCCCTCTCATATGCAGGTCCAGCAGACTGGGAATGTAATTTCTCTATCTGCACTGCTAGAATGGGTGTGGGTCTTCTTTCATATGTGCGTCACTGACTGTTTTCTCGATTCGGTCTGAAGCTAAAGGGACGCTTATCACAGCAGGGTAGACAGACTAGCGAGCACACAACAGACAAACAAAACCTATGAGCATTCTGCACCTGGATATCACAGACATATGATAGCCATCAGTAAGGGAGGAACAGCTGACTCCTTCTAAAGGACCCTTTACACATGTTAAAAGGAACTAAAGTATTTCCCTTTACCACTGCCATCCAACAAAAGACAGTACTCAGGAAGACTAACCAAGCAGAAAAAGGAAATCTCTGAGGGGTGGCTGTCTCATCTTCAGTGTTTATGTCCCTCCCTTCAGTCTCAAGAATGTCAGCAATGCAATTCCATTATCCCTCTGGATCTTCCTCGAAAGGACTGTCTTTGTGTAGAGAGATACTGTTTGGCACACTTTACGGTCTGAGCTGTGACGTGAAGCTAGCATGTGGGCAATGGTGGGCTACAATACCCACTAAAGGACAATGTTTTTTGGTGCTGCGCCTCCGCAAATAGGCCCTTTGAACTGCAAGGTATCAATTGCCCTTTTTCATTCATAGCAATTAATCATCCTTTGCCGGCCAGAAAACATTTCTGCCAATGAAAGACATATTTACTACTGTTGCCTGGACTTCCTGCTTGAAGCCAGAAACTCAGCCATACCTGCCTTCCTAGGTAGGTGCGTGCACACAGTTGTTTGATGGCTGGATCTGCTGTATTCAGTGCTGATTTTAGGCACGGGCTTAAATGGGTTAGCATTCCTAGATGACCACCTCTGCCCTCTTCTTAGCCTCTATCCTGCTCTGGGTGATGTTGCATTAACTCCTCCAACTCCTCATTGTTGATCGCAGTACCTGCTTAGCAGCATATTAGAGCTGGCAATGCACCACTGGATGGCAGCCAATCTCCCACTTTTCACCCAACCATCTCAGTCTTGCTCTTCCTGTCTGATGGAGGCCCTGTGGTGGTGGGTGTATTGGCACTTTTGCATGCTGAGTTGAGAATGATGAAATCAGCTGCCTCGTTGCCACTGAGATAAAGGGACCTAGAAAAAATGTCCTTACTTGATCTCTACCTTGGTTTTTACAGTCTTAGCTGAGTCCCTTAATGGCACTGGCACCTGGTCCAGGATGCTAGGAGGTAATGGAATGAACTGGTTCTTCCTCTGAGATGGAAGCCAGATGTCTGGGGGGAAACATGTTTCCACCTGTTCGCCTTCTAATAGCACCCTGCTGCCCTTTTTAAACAGAAGGTTGTACACCATGTTGTTGGGGTATTTTAAGGTCTGGAGAGGTATGTGTCCTTCTTCAGGGCAGTCCGTTCCTGAGTCCTGCAACCTCTATTCCGGGCAGGGACTTAGATTTCTATTCACTACCCATCCTCTCCCAGGAAAGGAACAACAGAGTCCTGGGAGGATGTGGTCCCCAAGACACTGCCTGCCTTTTGGCCTCGGTTCCCTGGGACTCTTATATGGATCAGGGAAAGGAAGTATGTGTCCGGAGTTGTCTGGTGCGACTCAACACATCGTGCACCAAACTTGTGCCTCATTTCCAGGGAGGTGCTGAATTGGAAGCTCTGCACTGTGTTGGATCAGAATTGTCTGGTGTGACTCAAGTCATCGCGTGCCAGACATTGTACCTCATTTTCAGGGAGGCATGGGGAAGCAAATTTGTGTTCCGGAGTGCTCAGATTGCCTGGATGTGACTTTGTTCAACAGGTGCCCTACAGGAGCACCTCCTCCTTCCGAGAGGCTACCCTGATTCATCTCTCATTCATCGATTTCTCCTTTTGATGCCCTCAGTGCGGAGGACCAACTGCCATCTCCTCACCCAGCCCGACAATGCCTTGTTACCAGGTTGTATTGATGGAATGGGCCTAGGTGGTGAGAGTAATTGAGTGGGCTACAGAACACTTCTGAGAGCAATCAGAAGCAAGACCCAAGATGTGGTGCCCACCCACCCGTGCCTCACAGAATTAGACAGTATCTATTGACCTGCCGGATATCAGTGTACCGTATTAGGGTGCTGCGTGCAAGTGCGTGCCATATGAATCTGCCTGATATCCGTAGCACTGGGTATCAGTGCTGAGTAAGTGCATGGGAGTGACTGCCTGTGATTAAGAACACTGCATGGTGGCTTTGCCCTTTATGTTAATTCTTGCCAAAAGTGTATTACGATTGAGATTGGTTTTACCCGTGCAGCCTCGGGCCCATGAGGCTATTTAAAAGTGTTATAATTACCTACCTACCTATACACATTACCACTATCGTTGTGAACCATGGTGCACTCTAACTTTGTGGGATTGAATTAGAATACTTTTTGTTTGGGTGGGTTTTGTGCTGACAAACTTTTTCACTGCACGAGGATGCTGGGGATAGAGGAGAATCTTTCTCAAAGTGTACATGTTACTGATGTCATTTTATAACCTTTGGGCCTTGCACTGCTGATATTTTCAAATGTGATTTATACCCAGAGATGTATGATGTTCTTGTTGTGTTTAACTAATGTGTGCTAAATACAAACTTTATTTACATACACTGTGTGAATTCTCTTTTGTGACGCTCAGTGCACTTGTTGTGTAATAGTGCTGCACCAATGCTTTACACATTGCCCCTGTGATAAGCCTGACTGCTTAGTGCCAGGATACGCAAGGGTAAGCGCAGGTTATACAGCGAGTGTAATCAAACACCTCGACAGGAGTGGTGGGTTGTCCGTGCCTGGGGCCTCGCCTCAGACAACCAGAGCGTGTCACCCTCAACAAAGCCCTTTTAAAAAAAAAACGTAAGGTATTGTAGTACTAATTCTGGATTGTTTAAAAAAAAAAAATTCTGGACCCACACCACCCAAACCGCAAGGCCAAGGGGTCAGGGTATTCCTACCCTGCCACCCTGTATGTTTTTAAGACTGAGGCTGCCAAACATCTTTGTTAATGTGAGGGAGCTAATCAAATCTAATTGTTTGATCTGCCGAACCCATGGTACTACCACGTTTTTCTCTCTCTCACTTAGAACTTTAATTTAAAAAAAATACTAAATGGATTTATACCAAATCACAAACAACATACTTTCTGTATATATTGAAATCCTGTCGCCATTTTGATCCCCTTTAACTAGTGCACATGTACTATGTCAACATAGAAAAAAATACTATAAAAAACATTGCACAGTTCAACGTAACCACCTAAACCTGAAACATGGATTTCGTGCAGCAATTCATTAGCTTGTTTTCATAATACACCACAAAATATTTCTACTACATTTGCACTTTCTTAAAGGGGATCAAAATGGCACTGTGCATGTGTGATCAAGGACAGGTTGTTAGGCCGAAACGTGTCATGGCGGAACGTGTAGCAACATTCCAATAAAGAAATGGAAAGCATTGTGGTGTCTGCACCTGATCCTTTGGCTAACATGTACTGACAGGATGTTCGATATTATGGAGTAAGCCTACTTTGATTTGCAGAACCCAGTCCCGTGAGGCAGAGCGGCATTCAGCTGAGTCGTGGGAAGCTGAACGTTGTGTGTGTATATATATGTATGTATATATATATATATATATATATATATATATATATATATATATATATATATATATATATATATGTTATTCACTAAAAAACAAAAGGTTACAGGGATGCTATAGTTAGGTTCAGATCTTACATGCACAAAACCACAGAAATTCAGCTGCTATAGTTAGTTATTTCAAGTAACTATAACTGGTGCCCTAAGGTAACTGTAACGCGCACCTTCATTATGCAGTTTTCTCATCAATAATTTTACTGCAAATGTTACAGTGACAATATCAATGATGTCAACGAAGATTTCATGAGCTATGTAATATCTGGGGTCATTAGCAGTGTAGGGCGAGGGCACGAGTTCTAGTTACAGCTGAATTTCTATGGTTTTGTGTGTGTTAAATCTGAACCGAACTATAATGCTCCTGTAACCTTTGATTTTTTAGTAAATTTTAAAGGTTTTTTTAATCCTATTTCCTAACTATAACAACTCTGTAACCTTTGTTTTTTTACTGTGAATATCTAGGGTTGTTTTTAACGTTATATAGGATGCCCATCTCAATGCACGGTAGGGGAGAGGGTTTGGATGCAGTGCCCGGCTGGCATTGTGCTGCCCCCAAGTTTTCTGCTCCTGCCCTCCCTCCTCCTTGCCATCCATTGTCAAGTCCATGCCCCTGCTCCCTCATTACAGCCCTGTGTGGCTGTTGTGCCACTGCCCTTCCTGCTTGCCCTGATCAGTTAGCTTGCTGCCCTATCCACCTTCTCCCAACTCTCTGTTGTCAGGGTCCATGCACCAAAACCCTCTCTCGTACCCTGCATGGTCCGATGTGCTGTCACTGGCCCCTCCCTCTCGCCCTTCATGATTTGGTATGCTGCAACTGTCCCTACTGTCTGTCTGGTATGGCCAGCTTGCTCCTCTTGCCTGATTCCCCTCTGTTCTCCGTTGTTTATGCACATGACCCTAACCCCTTCCCTATTGCTTCCCATGGTCCATTAAGCTGCACTGCCATCCCACTTGATGTGTGTGGTGTATGGTGCTGCTGCAGCCCCTGCCGCCTGCCCCGTAAAGTCAGCTAGGTGCCCCTATCTATCTCCCTCCTGCCCTCTGTTATCCAAGTCCATGTCCCCACACCATTACACCTGCCCTCTGTGATCCAATGTGCCATGCTTGCAAACATTTTGAAGTTGGCAAGATGGAGAATTTGAAAAAAAACCTAGGGAATTGATTTTTCTCATTGACTTGCATTGAAAAAGAGGAATTTTTAGATAGGAGTCAGATAAAATACAGCCCTTTGGGATTAAAAACATTGGGAGTCTCCTGCCTAAATAGGGTCTGTTGGCATGTATGGTTGTGCTGCCACTGCCTCTTCCTTCTGCCCTCAATGGTCTGTTATGTTGCCACAGCCTCTCTTGTCTGTCCTGCATGGTTGATTTGTTGCCCCTGCCCTTCATGGTCCGTTGTACTACCACTGCCCCTCCCGCCTGTCCAGCGTGGTCAACTTGCTGCCTCTGCCCCCTTCTGCCTTCCCTCAATTATCCATGCCCCTGACCTCTGTTTCCCCACATTACAAAAGTGTGACACGCCCAACGTCATTTTGATGTAATCAAAACTGTACTACCTAAAGCATTTCCTTTAGATATTATAAAAATGAGGGATCTTTGTAGGAAAGTAGCCTCTTTCTAGCTCCGTTACCCCCACTTTTTGCCTGTTTGTCAGTGTGTTTGACTGTGTCTACTGGGATCCTGCTAACCAAGACACCAGTAGTTTTGCTCTCTCCTCTAAACAGTACCTTTTTCTTACCACAATTGCCATACTGGTCCCCCCATGTAAGTCCCTAGTATATGGTATCTAGGTACCCAGGGCATTGGAGTTCGACAGGATCCCTATGGGCGCAGCAGTTATTCTGCCACCCATAGGGAGCCCATGCAAAGGGTTCTGCAGGCCTGCCATTATAGGCTGCGCGAAACAGGTGGATGCACCCGTTTTCACTACAGGTCACTACACCAGGTCACTGTAAGTGACACCTATGTTAGGCCCTCTCAGCCCAGACGGCAGGGTGCAGGTACCTGTGTGTGAGGGCCCCCCTGCACTAGCAGGGGTGCCCCAACAAACTCATGATCCATTTTCCTGGACTTTGTGAGTGCAGGGATGTCATTACCTATGTCCAGCTACATAATGCTAACTTCGAACCTGGGCATGTTTGGTATCAAACATGTCGGAATCATATATCCCAATACTGTTGCAAGTATTGGAAGTTTGATTCCATGCACTCTGGGGGCTCCTTAGAGGAATACCAGCATTGCTATTACCAGTCTTACAGGGTTTTCCGGGCATCCCAAGCTGCTGCCACCCCTCAGAGAGGTTTCTGCCCTCCCGCTGCTTGATCTGATCAAGCCCAGGAAGGCAGAACAAAGGATTTCCTTTGGGAGAAGGTGGTAACACCCTCTCCTTTTGGAAACAGGTGTGACTGGTTTGGGAGAGGGAGCCTCCCCCAGCCACAGGATTTGCTTCGAAGGGCACATTTGGTGCCCTCTGTGCATAAACCAGTCCACACCGGTTCAGGGACCCCCAGTCCCTGCTCTGCCGCGTAACTGAACAAAGGAAAGGTAAGTGACTACTTCCCAGTCCATCACCACCCAAGGCGTGGTGCTCAGAGTTCTTCCAGAGGGTTCCTGAATTCTGCCATCTTGATTCCAAGGTTGGCAGGGAACTCTGGGAGCATCTGTGTGGCCAGGTCAGGAAGGTGATGTCAGATCCCCCTCCTGATAGGTGCTTACCTGGTTAGGTGGCCAATCCCCCTTTCAGGGCTATTTAAGGTTTCTCCCTTGGGTGGGTCCTCAGATTTGGCTTGCAAGACTCCAGCAGGACTCCTCTGCAGCCTCCACTTCTGGCCACGGAAACTGCGTCTGGACCTTCCAGGAACCGACATCGCTGCTAACTTGGATAAAGACTCTTTTGTAACTTTGCTTCTCCAGCTCCTGACAGCTTTGCAATATTTCCCCGGCCATGCTTCCTCAGAAGACTGCAACTTTTCAGCCTGCACAAGAAGAAGAAGGAATCTCCCTTGGGGTGAAGGCATCACTCCCCTGCATCCGCAGGTATCTGGCTGTAAAGATGACTAGCTGTGTGGGTCTCCCTTCATCCTGAGTGGAGTGGATGCTGCAGCACAGATGGTGTTCCAGAGTGGTCCCCTTGGTCCTCTCTATCAGCTGTCGCACTTTGGTGGTGATAAGTCCTTTCCACTCCACGCAAGACAGTACCCTGTGCACTGCGTCCTTTGCAGCTGCCAAGGCTTGTTTGCTTCACCTCCAAGGGGAACTTCAGGCAACGTTTAGCTCCAGCCTCCAGCACTCCCTCCTGCAATTCCTCGGCCTCTGTGTGGTCCTCTGGCGATGTGGGAGCAACGTGGTGCTTCAGCGACTTTTGTGTCCCTGCCCTGTGGGACACCTGTGAGTGCTGCCTCTGCTCCTGTGGGCCTTCTGCAATGCAGAGGGTCCCCTATGACTCACCCTCTCACCCTCCTGGGTAGAGCCCTCCTGAACCTTGCTGGTCCCCAGCAGCACTTCTTTTCCTCCAACTACAAGTTTGCATTTGCCAAGGCTTGTTGGTGGAAATCCTCCACCGACACCAGTCTGCAATCCAGCTTCCAGCGTGGGACTCGTTTTGCAATCATCAGGAACTCTTCTCCGGCTTCTGGGCTGCAGAGATTACCTGTCTTCCTTCTTCGTCGACCAACTCCAATAAGTACCTCTGGGAGGGTAGTATCTCCTACTACTCCTGGACTTCATAGACACTTCTGGACTTGGTTCCCTCTCTCCACAGGCCTCCCTATGTGGTAATCCACTGCTGTTTTCTCGCAGTCTGCTCTGGGTGTCTTCTTTTTCTTCTTTTCATCCTTTGGGGTGGGGGGTACTGCATTACTTACCTGTGTGTTTTACTATTCCCAGCTCCCCTCTACACGATTTACTTACCTAGGTGGGGGCTCCGTGTTCGCATTCCACTTTCTTAGTATATGGTTTGGGCTCCCCTAGGGCCCCTATTGCTTATTGCTATTTTATACTGCTTTCTAACCTTTTTATGCCTGTAAGGAAATGGCTCCCTGTTGCAGTTACCCCCCACTTTTTGCCTGATACTGATGCTGACTTGACTGAGAAGTGTGCTGGGACCCTGCTAACCAAGCCCCAGCACCAGTGTTCTTTCACCTAAAATATACCATTGTCTCCACTATTGGCACACCCTGGCATCCAGGTAAGTCCCTTGTAACTGGTACCCCTGGTACCAAGGTCCCTGATGCCAGGAAAGGTCTCTAAGGGCTGCAGCATGTCTTATGCCACCCTGGAGACCCCTCACTCAGCACAGACACACTGCTTGCCAGCTTGTGTGTGCTGGTGAGGACAAAACGAGTAAGTCGACATGGCACTCCCCTCAGGGTGCCATGCCAACCTCACACTGCCTATGCAGTATAGATAAGTCACCCCTCTAGCAGGCCTTACAGCCCTAAGGCAGGGTGCACTATACCATAGGTGAGGGCACCAGTGCATGAGCACTGTGCCCCTACAGTGTCTAAGCAAAACCTTAGACATTGTAAGTGCAGGGTAGCCATAAGAGTATATGGTCTGGGAGTCTGTCAAACACGAACTCCACAGCACCATAATGGCTACACTGAAAACTGGGAAGTTTGGTATCAAACTTCTCAGCACAATAAATGCACACTGATGCCAGCGTACATGTTATTGTAAAATACACCCCAGAGGGCACCTTAGAGGTGCCCCCTGAAACCTTAACCAACTACCCGTGTAGGCTGACTGGTTTTAGCAGCCTGCCACACTCGAGACATGTTGCTGGCCACATGGGGAGAGTGCCTTTGTCACTCTGTGGCTAGTAACAAAGCCTGCACTGGGTGGAGATGCTATCACCTCCCCCAGGCAGGAGCTGTAACACCTGGCCCCTTTGTTCCAGCACCACAGGGCACTCCAGCTAGTGGAGTTGCCCGCCCCCTCTGGCCACGGCCCCACTTTTGGCGGCAAGGCTGGAGGAAATAATGAGAATAACAAGGAGGAGTCACTGGCCAGTCAGTACAGCCCCTAAGGTGTCCTGAGCTGAGGTGACTAACTTTTAGAAATCCTCCATCTTGCAGATGGAGGATTCCCCCAATAGGGATAGGAATGCGACCCCCTCCCCTTGGGAGGAAGCACAAAGAGGGTGTACCCACCCTCAGGGCTAGTAGCCATTGGCTACTAACCCCCCAGACCTAAACACGCCCTTAAGTTTAGTATTTAAGGGCTCCCCTGAACCTAGGAACTCAGATTCCTGCAACCTAAGAAGAAGAGGACTGCTGAGCTGAAAAACCCTGCAGAGAAGACGGAGACACCAACTGCCTTGGCCCCAGCTCTACCGGCCTGTCTCCCCCCTTCGGAAGAAAACTGCTCCAGCGACGCTTTCCCCAGGACCAGCGACCTCTGAATCCTCAGAGGACTGCCCTGCTCTAAAAGGACCAAGAAACTCCCGAGAACACCGGCCCTGTTCACCCAAGACTGCAACTTTGTTTCCAAAGGAGCAACTTAAAGACAACAGCGTTTCCCGCCAGAACCCTGCACCCGGCGACCCATCCTCGACTGGTGGAGGAACAACACTTCAGGGAGGACCCTCCGGCGACTCCGAGACTGTGAGTAACCAAAGTTGCCCCCCCCTGAGCCCCCACAACGACGCCTGCAGAGGGAATCCAGAGGCTTCCCCTGACCGCGACTGCCTGACTCTCAGATCCCGACGCCTGGAAAAGACCCTGCACCCGCAGCCCCCAGGACCTGAAGGATCGGAACGCCAGTGCAGGAGTGACCCCCAGGAGGCCCTCTCCCTTGCCCAGGTGGTGGCTACCCCGAGGAGCCCCCGCCTTGCCTGCATCGCTGAAGAGACCCCTTGGTCTCCCATTGATTCCTATTACAAACCCGACGCGTGTTTGCACACTGCACCCGGCCGCCCCGTGCTGCTGAGGGTGTACTTTCTGTGCTAACTTGTGTCCCCCCAAGTGCCCTACAAAACCCGCCTGGTCTGCCCACCGAAGATGCAGGTACTTACCTGCTGGCAGACTGGAACCGGGGCACCCCCTTCTCCATTTAAGCCTATGTGTTTTGGGCACCACTTTGAACTCTGCACCTGACCGGCCCTGAGCTGCTGGTGTGGTAACTTTGGGGTTGCTCTGAACCCCCAACGGTGGGCTACCTTGGACCCAAACTTGAACCCCGTAGGTGGTTTATTTACCTGCAAGAACTAACAATTACTTACCTCCCCTAGGAACTGTGAAAATTGCACTGTGTCTAGTTTTAAAATAGCTATATGTGTTTTATTTGAAAAGTATATATGCTATTGTGATTATTCAAAGTTCCTAAAGTACGTACCTGCAATACCTTTCATTTGAGATATTACATGTAAAATTTGAACCTGTGGTTCTTAAAATAAACTAAGAAAAGATATTTTTCTATACAAAAACCTATTGGCCTGGACTTGTCTCCGAGTGTGTGTTCCTCATTTATTGCCTGTGTGTATGTACAACAAATGCTTAACACTACTCCTTTGATAAGCCTACTGCTCGACCACACTACCACAAAATAGAGCATTAGTATTACCTCTTTTTGCCACTATCTTACCTCTAAGGGGAACCCTTGGACTCTGTGCATACTATTCCTTACTTTGAAATAGTGCATACAGAGCCAACTTCCTACAACCCCAGCAAATGCAGGAGGTCCACTGTAGGCGGGAGACAACAGCCTGGGGCGAGCCTGCCTTCAATAGCCAGTCCATGAGGTAGGGTTAGACTGAAATCCCTGACTTATGCAGATGAGCTGCGACCACCGCCATCACTTTGGTGAACATCCAAGGGGCATTGGTAAAGCCAATGGAGAACATGGTAAACTGAAAATGCTTGTGGCCTACAGTGAACCGCAAGTAACATCTGTGGGTAGGCAGGAGGGGAATATGGAAATACTCTTCCTGCAAGTCCAACACTACCCATCCAGTCTCCTGTGTCCAGGGTGGATTGGACCTGAGCCAGAGTGAGCATTTTAAACTTCTCTTTCCTGGGATTAAGGAACTGGAGATCTTGGATAGGGTGAAGGCCCTCATCGTTTTTGTGCACCAGAAAGTAGCAGGGATACAACCACAATCTACTTCTGGCACCAAGACCCTCTCTATGGCTCCCTTGGAGACGTAACCTCCTCACGGAGAAGTGCCAGGTGATCCTCTCTCATTCAATCATAGGATGGAGGCATGGGTGGAGGGGTACTCTTAAAAGGGAGGGTGAAGCCCCTTTGAACTATTGCCAGCAGGGCAGGTGATATTGAATCCTGCCTCGGACTGGTCCCTGATGGGGATGCATCAGACTAGGAAGGCTTGGAGGCTGCAGAGGAAGGGGCGGTGGACTGGGCAGACCCCTGGCACCCTGATCTACGAGGACATTGGGTCCCATGTCCCCGGTTACCCAGAGGATGGGCAGCATGCAAGGCATGGTGGCTGGAGGAAAAGGAGCGTGGTTGGACACCCTTTTTGTAGTCATGGAAGAGGTGAAAAGCAAACTGAAAGTGGTGACGGGCAGCTGCGCGGCCCAAAGTCCTGGCTGTAGGCCGGACTCCTCAAGGTGCTCAAGCACCGAGTTTGCTTTGTCTCAGAAGGGATGGGTGCCATCAAAGGACATGAACGTAAGCGTGGACTGTAAACAAACACAAATGATGGACAGAATGCAGAACCAATCAAACATTCAGCCCCAGTCACAGATCCGGGTTAATCCATATTTTTTTTTGCTTACCATGCCACCCCAGTTTGGCCCCAGCCATACGAAAATCAGTCTTGATCCTTTTCCCAGTCCAGTCGGAACTGCCAGGCCAGGACCTTCCTGGACCGGAAACAAGCATCCTGGGACCGGTGTCAGAGTATTACCCTTCATCAGCCAGGCTAACTTGAATCCGGTGGCACAGTGAGCCAGGACCACGTCTGGGCATACCCGGCACACTTAGGGCGACAAAAGCAGACAAACACAAATGATGGATGGAATGCGAAACCAATCAAACATTCACCCCCATTCACAGAGCTGGATTTGATCCATCAATTCTTTTGCTCACCATGTCACCCCAGTTGGACCCAGCCATATGCAAATCAGTCTTGACCCTGTTCCCCATGGGAACAGTCCAGCCTAAACTGCCAGGCCAGGTCCTCCTTGGACCGGAAACAAGCATCCTGAGACCGGTTTCAGAGTATCACCCCTCCTCAGCCAGACTAGCTATAATATGGTGGATGCAAAAAGAACACATAATGGACGGGGGTAGCATTGTGAACAAAAATGCTTTTTTGCCCTGATGGGGGTTTAGGGTATTCCTACCCTGCCTCCTTTTCTTTTCTCTCCATAGGCCACGTGTTGCACAGGGTTAGCTGCTTAACTGGTATTTAGCTGCTTGGCCTGGCGCCAAGACCTTTAGCCAACCCCTGCCACGCACAGCCTGAGTCCGTGAGTGGTGCAGGTTTGGGTGCATATAGGGGGTAGGTCGCAGGGCCTGGTCTCCGGTCAGTTCCTGCAGCCAACCCCTGCTGTGCACGGCCAAAGGCTGCACGCAGAGGTGGTTAGATTAACGTAAAGTAATTAAAACTTAAGGTTACAGGGACGTTATAGTTAGAGAATAAAAATGAGAGAAACAGAAATTCACTTACGAAACCAAAGGTTAGAGGAGCACACACATACGTGTGCGCATTATGCTCTCTAACCCACGAATTACTAAAACACAGTTTCTGAGTGGCAGCGGAGCGCCAGAATCGAAAATGTAAGGAAGCAGTCTGCAGAGCACTATTCATAATACCTGCTTTTAATTGTTGTGCCCCTCTATTTTTTATCACTGATTATTAGAACACGGACACATTTTCTTACCTTTATTCTGCACAGGAACCAATCGAACAAGCACAAGCTGGATAACTCATATCAGAATTTGAAAGCACTTTTTATTTCAAGCCTCCCTTAGCTCCAGAATGAACCCTCTTAAATAAGCAATGCAGTTCCAAGGAGCACCAGAAATATAAAAGTCAAAGAACAACTTTGCACTTGGAGTGCTGCAACGGAGCTATCTGCAGATGTGTACACTGTTTCTATGGCTATAGCCCTTAGAATAATATGGCCTTTCATGTGAAGATTTACTATCAGAAGTACATACAAAGTGATGGTAAAATATAAGACTGCCAGGTTCAACCTTGCTGCATTTTCCTTTCCAACTATTATGTGCTAATCAATTACACAATAATAGAGAAGTTATTATCAGTTATCAAGAGCATCTTTTAAGAAGTTCATACATTATTTTTCCTCTAGTTAAACCTTCTTGAGGATGACTGGTGTTGATTAGTTTTTCTGCGTAACAAATGCATCCCAAAAGGTGACTAAAATATCTCCAATAACCCCTTAACATGTTTTGCATTTCTCCATCCTTCTCTATTCAATGTTATTTACACAACTGTATCATATTCTGCCATTATTAGTCTGACAAGAGAAGTATACACTTTTTAGTGCTCCTTTCCAAAGCATTTTCTTTTAAAATAGTAAGCAAATACAATGGCAGTCACAAAGATGTACATTTACCTTCCAAGGTAGTCAACATGATAGAGTATGCAATAGAGTTTTAAACAGCAAAATCAATCCAGTACACAAAACACTGTTTATATGTAACATGCCATAATTTTATGCCTTATTGGTCTTACCCGAAAATGTGCAAGCTGCAGGGCGAGTTGCACAAAGGCATCTGGGCTAGTTCGGGTTTTCTTGATTAGCCCTTTTCCAAAAGAATCAAAAGGGAAGGAGTGAAAATCAACATCATCAGCTAAAGCAGACGCAGTATTTAGGGAGCTCCTGATTACTTCTTGGCACTAAAGAAAAGAAAGACAAATTATCAGTGCAAAAGATGAATAGTCTCTCTCATCAGCCCCTTCTCTTTTAAGGTCTAGTGTTAGCTACAGCCTTTGGAGTTTACTGATAGTATTATACCACTTTCTGAGGGGGATATTATATATATATATATATATATATATATATATATATATATATATATATATATATATATATATATATATATATATATATATGGAAAATGTCACTTACCCAGTGTACATCTGTTCGTGGCATTAGTCGCTGCAGATTCACATGCTGTGCACATCCCGCCATCTGGTGTTGGGCTCGGAGTGTTACAAGTTGTTTTTCTTCGAAGAAGTCTTTTCGAGTCACGAGATCGAGGGACTCCTCCCATTTCGGCTCCATTGCGCATAGGCGTCGACTCCATCTTAGATTGTTTTCCCCCGCAGAGGGTGAGGTAGGAGTTGTATATGCTAGTAATAGTGCCCACGCAATGGAGTGAATACGTATGTACATAATGTAGTTTAAAGTAATATATATATTTACAAATATACAGATGTTCAAGATCAACTTCTAAACGGCTACAGGCTCCCGGGGAGGCGGGTGGGCGCATATGAATCTGCAGCGACTAATGCCACGAACAGATGTACACTGGGTAAGTGACATTTTCCGTTCGGTGGCATGTGTAGCTGCAGATACACATGCTGTGCATAGACTAGTAAGCAGTTATCTCCCCAAAAGCGGTGGTTCAGCCTGTAGGAGTTGAAGTTGTCTGAAACAATGTTCGTAGTACTGCTTGGCCTACTGTGGCTTGCTGTGTTGTTAGCACGTCTACACAGTAGTGTTTGGAAAATGTATGCGGCGTAGACCATGTAGCTGCCTTACATATTTCTGTCATTGGAATATTTCCTAGAAAGGCCATGGTAGCACCTTTCTTTCTAGTTGAGTGTGCCTTTGGTGTAATGGGCAGTTCTCTTTTAGCTTTAAGATAACAGGTTTGAATGCACTTAACTATCCATCTAGCAATGCCTTGCTTAGAAATTGGATTTCCTGTATGAGGTTTTTGGAAAGCAATAAATAATTGTTTTGTTTTGCGAATTAGTTTTGTTCTGTCAATGTAGTACATTAACGCTCTTTTGATGTCCAATGTATGTAGTGCTCTTTCCGCTACAGAGTCTGGCTGTGGGAAGAACACTGGTAATTCTACAGTTTGATTTAAGTGGAACGGTGATATGACTTTTGGTAAAAATTTAGGATTTGTTCGTAGAACTACTTAATGCTTGTGTATCTGAATAAATGGTTCTTGTATGGTAAATGCTTGAATCTCACTTACTCTTCCTAAAGATATGATGGCAATTAAAAATGCAACTTTCCATGTTAAGTATTGCATTTCACAAGAGTGCATGGGCTCAAAAGGTGGACCCATGAGTCGTGTTAAGACAATGTTAAGGTTCCATGAAGGAACTGGTGGTGTCCTTGGTGGTATAATTCTCTTTAGACCTTCCATAAATGCTTTTATGACTGGTATTCTAAATAGAGAAGTTGAGTGCGTAATTTGCAGGAAAGCTGAAATTGCTGTAAGATATATTTTAATGTAAGAGAAAGCTAGCTTTGATTTTTGCAAATGTAGTAAGTATCCTACGATGTCTTTGGCAGATGCGTGTAAGGGTTGAATTTGATTGTTGTGGCAGTAATATACAAATCTTTTCCACTTATTCGCATAGCAATGTCTAGTGGTAGATTTCCTAGCTTGTTTTATGACCTCCATACAATCCTGTGTAAGGCCTAAATGTCCGAACTCTAGGACTTCAGGAGCCAGATTGCTAGATTCAGCGATGCTGGATTTGCGTGTCTGATCTGTTGTTTGTGTTGCGTTAACAGATCTGGTATGTTTGGTAGCTTGACATGAGGCACTACTGAGAGGTCTAGTAGTGTTGTGTACCAAGGTTGCCTTGCCCATGTTGGTGCTATTAGTATGAGTTTGAGTTTGTTTTGACTCAGCTTGTTTACTAGATATGGAAGGAGTGGGAGAGGGGGAAAAGCGTAAGCAAATATCCCTGACCAACTCATCCATAACGCATTGCCCTGAGACTGATCTTGTGGGTACCTGGATGCGAAGTTTTGGCATTTTGCGTTTTCCTTTGTTGCAAATAGATCTATTTGTGGCGTTCCCCAACTTTGGAAGTAAGTATTCAGTATTTGGGGGTGAATCTCCCATTCGTGGATCTGTTGGTGATCCCGAGAAAGATTGTCCGCTAGCTGGTTCTGAATTCCTGGAATAAATTGTGCTATTAGGCGAATGTGGTTGTGAATCGCCCAATGCCATATTTTCTGTGCCAGGAGACACAACTGTGTTGAGTGTGTGCCTCCCTGTTTGTTTAGGTAATACATCATAGTCATGTTGTCCGTTTTGACAAGGATGTGTTTGTAGCTTATTATGGGTTGAAATGCGTTCAGCGCTAGAAATACTGCCAATAGTTCTAAGTGATTTATGTGAAAGTGTTTTTGGTGAGTGTCCCATTGTCCTTGGATGCTGTACTGATTGAGGTGTGCTCCCCACCCTATCATGGAGGCATCTGTTGTTATTACGTATTGTGGCACTGGGTCTTGGAAAGGCCGCCCCTGGTTTAAATTTATATTGTTCCACCATAGAAGCGAGGTGTATGTTTGGCGGTCTATCAACACTAGATCTAGAAGTTGATCCTGTGCCTGTGACCATTGTGATGCTAGGCACTGTTGTAAGGGCCGCATGTGCAATCTGGCGTTTGGGACAATGACTATGCATGAGGACATCATGCCTAGTAGTTTCATCACCATCTTGACCTGTATTTTTTGTTTTGGATACATGGCCTGTATTACATTGTGAAATGCTTGTACCCTTTGTGGACTTGGGAGTGGCAACCCCTTTTGTTGTGTTGACTGTCGCCCCTAAGTATTGCTGTGTTTGACATGGCTGAAGGTGTGACTTTGTGTAGTTGAGTGAGAAACCTAGTTTGTGGAGGGTTTCGATGACATACTTTGTGTGTTGTGAACACCGTTCTTGCGTGTTGGTTTTGATTAACCAATCGTCTAGGTACGGGAACACGTGTATTTGCTGTCTTCTGATATGCGCAGCTACTACTGCCAGGCATTTTGTAAAAACTCTTGGCGCAGTTGTTATCCCAAATGGCAACACTTTGAATTGGTAATGTACCCCTTGGAATACAAACCTTAGATACTTTCTGTGTGAAGGATGTATCGGTATATGGAAGTATGCATCCTTTAGGTCTAGTGTTGTCATGTAGTCTTGTTTTTTGAGCAATGGGATTACGTCCTGTAATGTCACCATGTGAAAGTGATCTGATTTGATGTAGGTATTTGACGTTCTGAGATCTAATATAGGTCTTAGAGTTTTGTCCTTTTTGGGTATGAGAAAGTACAGAGAGTAAACTCCTGTTCCTTTCTGATGAATTGGTACTAAGGGGGTCATTCTAACCCTGGCGGTCGACGACCGCCAGGGCTAAAATGACAGGAGCACCGCCAACAGGCTGGCGGTGCTCCAATGGGCATTCTGACCGCGGCGGTACAGCCACGGTCAGAAACGGGAAACCGGCGGTGTCCCGCCGGTTTCCCGCTGCCCTGGAGAATCCTCCATGGCGGCGCTGCAGGCAGCGCCGCCATGGGGATTCCGACCCCCTTACCGCCAGCCTGGTTCTGGCGGTTTTGACCGCCAGAACCTCGCTGGCGGTAACGGGTGTCGTGGGGCCCCCTAACAGGGCCCCACTAAGATTTTCAGTGTCTGCATAGCAGACACTGAAAATCGCGACGGGTGCAACTGCACCCGAACTGCACCCGTCGCAACCTTCCCACTCCGCCGGCTCCATTCGGAGCCGGCATCCTCGTGGGAAGGGGTTTCCCGCTGGGCGGGCGGGCGGCCTTCTGGCGGTCGCCCGCCCGCCCAGCGGGAAACTCAGAATAACCGTGGCGGTCTTTTGACCGCGCAGCGGTATTCTGGCGGTTCCCGTTTGGCTGGCGGCGCCCGCCGCCAGCCAAACTTGGAATCACCCCCTAAGTCTATTGTTTCTTTTTGTAACAACGTTTGGACCTCCAGTTATAGAAGATCCATGTGTTGTTTTGACATATTGTGTGTTTTCGGTGGGACATTTGGAGGGAATTTGAGAAATTCTATGCAATAACCATGCTGGATAATTGCTAGGACCCAAGTATCTATTGTTATTTCCTCCCATTGTTTGTAGAACTTGGTTAGCCTTCCCCCCACAGGTGTTATGTGTTGGGGATTTGTGACGTGTAAGTCACTGCTTGTTTTGTGGAGTTTTGGGACTTTGGAACTTCCCTCTACTTTTTTGGAATTGTCCCCCTCTGTATTGTCCCCGAAAACTTACCCGCTGATATTGGCTCTGATAAGTGGGCCTTGTTTGTGAGGTTGTGGGTTCTGTGCTTTGTCCTCGAAACCCCCCTCGAAACTGTGTTTTACGAAATGCGCCTCTTCTCTGTGGGGAGTAGAGTGCGCCCATGGCTTTGGCCATATCAGTGTCCTTTTTAAGTTTTTCGATGGCAGTGTCCACCTCCGGCCCAAACAACTTCGGTCCGTTAAATGGCATATTCAGCACGGCTTGTTGTATTTCCGGCTTGAATCCTGATGTACGCAGCCATGCATGTCTCCTTATTGTCACTGCTGTGTTTACAGTTCTAGCAGCTGTGTCTGCTGCATCCATTGCTGACCGTATCTGATTGTTTGAGATACTCTGTCCTTCTTCCACCACTTGCTGTGCTCTCTTTTGGAACTCCTTGGGCAAATGTTCTATAAAGTGTTGCATTTCGTCCCAATGAGCCCTATCGTATCTGGCCAACAAAGCCTGTGAGTTGGCAATACGCCACTGGTTTGCTGCCTGTGCCGCCACCCTTTTCCCTGCCGCGTCGAACTTACGACTCTCTTTGTCTGGAGGTGGTGCATCTCCTGAAGTGTGTGAGTTCGCCCTCTTGCGAGCGGCCCCTACTACCACTGAGTCCGGTGTTAGCTGTTGTGTGATGTACACGGGTCTGTTGGTGGCAGTTTATATTTTTTCTCCACTCTTGGAGTAATGGCCCTTCCTTTTACAGGCTCCTCAAACACTTGTTTGGAGTGTTTTAGCATTCCAGGTAGCATGGGGTGACTCTGGTACTGGCTGTGTGTGGACGACAGTGTATTAAATAGAAAGTCGTCTTCAATTGGCTCTGCATGCAGGCTGACATTATGAAACGCCGCTGCCCTTGACACCACCTGTGCGTAGGCTGTACTATCTTCTGGTGGTGACGGTCTAGCTGGATAACAGTCAGGACTGTTATCTGACACTGGCGCATCATAAAGATCCCACGTGTCTTGATCATCCTATCCTGACTCATCTCTGTATGAGTTGGGGATTGCATCATTGGTGGAGTGGCTACCGGTGATGGTTGCGGAGAGTGTTGTGGAGACGGTGGCGGGGTTATTTGTTTAGCCACCTTTGCCTGTGGCTGCTTGTCTTTCTCTTGGAAGGCAAGTTTGCATTTCATTCGAATCGGAGGGAGAGTGATGATCTTCCCTGTTTCTTTTTGGATGTGGAGCCTTCTTTGGGTGTAGTTTGGCTCCATTGTCTCCAGTTCCTGTCCAAAGCTATGTGTTTGCATTTGTGAGGACAGGCCTTGCTCCTCTGTGTAGGAACTTGATTTCGGTTCCGAAGCCGGATGTTTCGGTATCGAAACCTTTTCGGCTGACTTTTTTCGGTTCCGACTAAACTTCTTTGCTCTTCGGCGTACAGATTTCTCAGTGCCGACTTGGTTCGGTGCCGCTCTCTCTGTGCCGAGATTTCTTTGACCTGGTGTCTCGGGGTCGAGTCTGCTCTGACCCGGTGTCTCGGGGTCGAGTGTGCTCTGTGCCGGTATCTCGACCGGAGTCAGATGACTTCGACACATGCATGCCCTTTTTCGGTGCCGATGCCCGGTCACCTATTTTACGGGTTAAGCCATGGCCTGTTGGCGGTGGCGTCCCCTGGGCTTTACTGGTTTTTACGTGAGTCTTGTGTATCGACGTCTTACTCAAGGTTTCTGGCATCTGTTCAGGATCGACCTCTTCCGAGTCCGAATCCTTGATGGAGAAGGCTTCCTCTTCTTCCTCCATGTGTTTTTGTCCTGTCGGCACCAACACCATCTGTAATCTTCTTGCTCTTCGGTCCCTTAAAGTCTTTCTGGACCGAAATGCTCGACAGGCCTCACAGGTATCCTCTTTGTGTTCTGGCGACAAGCACAAATTACAGACCAGATTCTGATCTGTGTAAGGATACTTGATGTGGCATTCGGGGCAGAAGCGGAATGGGGTCCGTTCCATTAGCCTTGAAGACGCACGCGGTCGGGCCGACCAGGCCCCGCCGGGGAATCGAAAACCCCGAAGGGTCGCCAGAGCTCTTCCAAATTCAGTGTCGACCTGTTGTAGTTAACCCGATACCGAACGCAAACAATACCGTCGAATTTTCCGAGTTTTTCACTAACTTTCCGAACCGAAGCGCGGAGCGAAAAGGAACACGTCCGAACCCGATGGCGGAAAGAAAACAATCTAAGATGGAGTCGACGCCCATGCGCAATGGAGCCGAAATGGGAGGAGTCCCTCGATCTTGTGATTCGAAAAGACTTCTTCGAACAAAAAAAACTTGTAACACTCCGAGCCCAACATTAGATGGCGGGATGTGCAAAGCATGTGTATCTGCAGCTACACATGCCATTGAACATATATATATATTCATTCACATTTTCCTTCTGCTCATTACAGCATATATCATGGAAGAATAGGTCAGCCCTTTTAAGGCAATGGCTAACTTTACTATGGAGGACTGCATTCTGCTCTTTCACAAGAAGCAGACTCACACACAATGTAGCCTTGGCAGCCCCCCTGCTCCCTCTAAAACAGTGGTTCCCAACCTTTTGATTCCTTTTGATTCCTTTTGATTTGATTCCTGTGGACCCCCACTTTAACAATAATGGAACCCAGGGACCCCCACTGAATCATCATGGGAATCCGGGGACCCCCGTCTGAGTCATTACTGGAAGCTGTGGACCTAATTTGTCAATATTTTTTAATTTTCTAGGCTCTCGTGGACCCCCTGAGAAGGCTTCGCGGCCCCCCAGGTTGGGAACCACTGCTCTAAAACAAAGGTTTTAGAAGAATCATGATTAAAAAAAAAAGCTAAAAGACTTGCAGTCATCTAGAGTTGTATTGGTTTTGCCAATGCTTGTTTTAGTAGGGGCCAAAGTGCTTAAGTCATTTCATTTTTGAAAAATGAAAACAATAACTGAACAGTATTTACCCGAGAGGCAATACTAAAGCCTTTTTTCAAAGCCCTCAGGAAGTTAGAAAATCAGATTTGAAAACCTGCATGCATGTGCTATAGGGCTTGAGCTTTTTCAGACACAGATGAACCTATAATCTCCCACCAAATGTAAAGCGGAGGGGGTTGTCTTAATCATAACTACCAGGTTTTTAGACTGCTCAGATTTAAGATTTCACAGTTTTCCAACATGCGTATAGTTGACATGTCAATGCCTTAAGAGTGATGCTTAACAGAGAGAAGAACAAAGCAGTTCATGTAGTGATATAAATATCTGAAAGTAACCTTTTGCTGGACTCTACAAATATATTAACTACCTGCTGTGAGACCGCTGTCATACTGCTGAAAGTTTTATGCAAGGTTTCTCACCTATCTCTTTTTTACAATGGCGCGGGCCATATTGCGCCAATGATATTTAAAATGTCCTTCTTACTGTGCACTCCTGGACCCTGTGCTGGTTAAAGAGTTTTGGATTAGAATGAAGGGAGTGTGCTGGTGAAAAAAAAATATGGAAGAAAAACATTCCCCATAGACTTTCATTGAGTCATTCCACTTGTGTTGTGAGTACTTTGAGCACCACACGCTTCCAAATGTAAAGCAAGGAAACGAAAGGGAATGAAGAGTCCTTGTACTGCCGATGACAGTGGAGAGGACTAGGGCCTTCTTTGATGGTGGGCGGTAATGGAAAATCTCCTATTTCAAAAAGTAGCATTTTTAACTGGAGGAAAAATTACTTTGGGTCTTTCCTTTGCCACACTGAGCCAACAATGAAGGAAATTCCACAGATGGACCCCATATTTAGCACTTTCACAAGGCATCAGAGGATTCTCCACTAACACCCACCACTGAATCAGGTACTTTATGCTGCTTCTTCACAAAAGAACTAAGATCACGCACTCTACCTACTTTGCGTGTTATCAACCTGAAAACGTCTGACACCCTCTCAACATCTTTTACATCATTCACTCCCCTCTCTCCATTTGTATTTTTACTGCAATGAACTTTTGCTTCTCACCCACCTCACTCTTTTTTCCTCTTTTCCCCTTTTTTAGGTCGAGCACAGCAGTGCGCAAACGCTGTTTTTTGACATGTTGTAATGTATTCTGTGGCCTTCAACCACACCCATCTCATGCCCATCACTTTCATTCGTTCCTAGGCATGCCTTTAAAAAATCCCTTGATGTAATTGGTAAATGCTTTATGTTTGTCCCTCCGTGAGGCTGTTTTGTTACGCCTTGCAGGCTGACCCATGGATTACTGCACAATTGCCAACATACTTTAGTGTGGGTGCACACTTTTTTCTTCCGTCTCTCCCCTTCGTGCTCCATGGTTGCCATGGCCCTTTAAAGTTTCATATAGCGCAAACTCGATCTGAGGTATTGGAGCGCTTTGCATGACTAGCAGTTACATCACATTGTTGTCTCTCCCCTTCGCACACCATGGAAGGCATGGCAGTTTGGAGCACAAACTGGATCAGAGGTATTGGAGCACTGCAGCTGTTTCATAAGTAAAAACACAAAAGTCCTCAAAGCGGCTCTCCTGGCATAGCGGAGAGCTGACACTAAAATATTCATTGCACTCAGGAAACTCAACCCATAACCATATAGCTTTGCGGGGCAATCGTTTTGCAAAACATTTTTAGAAGTGCTCTTTCTAACTAGATTTTCGGTCTATGGGTCCCCACTCTAGGTTGGTGACGATACCAAAATAATAACCTCTCCCACTATTCAGTGTCTTTCTAAGCTCTCTTATGGCTGGAACCTTTGCTTTACAGCTGGGAGTAGTTTGTGTTTTAAGGGTCTTGTTTGAAATAATATTCCAGTAGGCCTGCTAGCCCTTTAGTTATATGCAGGGCCACTGGAATTATGTTGCAAAGAGTACCAAATTATGCAGCAGGGTTGACCAATTTATGTGGCAAGAAAAGTCCAGTTATGCATTTACAGTGCCAATAGCTCTCACTCAAGCAAATGCACGACCTATTATTTTGCAAATGCTTGTTTTATTATGTCTCCTTGGCTTTTCCTTCTCTTCTTATTTTACGTCTCTCTCCTCTCACCACAATTCTCTACCACCTTTGTTTCTCTCTGTCTGTCTCACTCTCATCCTTTTGTCAGAATGTACGATATTTCGAAGAAAAACAATTTCATGAAATACTATGACTCAGAAACCATTTCACTAAATCGTTTAGTGAAAATTAGCAGAATGAATGGCATTTACCATTTCCTAGAAACCAATTTACAGAAAGTATTTTTGTTCAAAATTGGTCCTTGAATGTATATTTTTTAAGGTGTAAATGCAATGGTTGCAGTTATTACGTTCAGATTTTGTTTTGTAGGAGGCATTTATTTCAGTGCTTTATTTCAAAAGACATCCTATGTATAGCTTTTACATTCTCAAACAATCACTTCAGATGCTTTTAATTCACTGACCCCTCCCCATCCCTAAACACCATGCATTCTTGAACCCTTCATTCCCATCTATCACTTGCCTCTAACAGTTCATCACATGCCTAAAACATCACCCATTTCTGATCTCTAAAAGCTGTCTCTTCCCCAACATTCCACCCATTCCTGACCCATAAACTTCACTCCACCCTGGACCATAAAAGCCTTTTCTACCCCTAAAGTCCACCCATTCCTGAACTCTTTAAGCCCCTTTCTATGTCTAAACCCATCCAGCCATGAACCCTTAAAACCCCTTCTACTTCTAAATCCCACACATCACTTAACTGTAAAAACACCCATAACCCCCACCTATCCCTGTCCTCTGAAACCCTTTCACCACCACTGAACAGCACCCACCTCAGTCCCCTAAAACCCCATCTCATTTTCACAGTGTCATTGTGGGGGTCTCTCTCACTGTTAAAGGGGCAGCCAGATGGGGAGGGGGACATCAACACCACAGAGCACCCCAGTAACTGTCACACTATCTAAGATACCCTTCCACCTCTCAGCAAGGCACATCTGTTTTTTTTTTTTTTTTTAAGCTCCAAGACAGGGAATGTGCTGTCTGTCTCTCTGTGACAGGGCATGTGCTGTCTGTCTCTCTGTGATCTTTGAGGCTGCCCATTGCTCATCATTGGCTGGCTTCCTTGTTGCTCATTTGCTTGCTTTCTCTTCATTTGTTGCTCTCCTGGAGCATGGACGCATTACTTATGTCCTTCCACTGCTCATTTGTTTAGATGCTACTTTTCTCTTTATGGTTAAGCTCTCTACCAAAGTGCCTCTTTTAAAGCTGGCTCCATGGTATACTTCTCCCCACTCTATGTTTCTCCCTCTCTTGTCCGTGTTGCTGATTGCCACCTCCCTGCCTCATCTGTGTTGATGCTTCCCTCCCCCCTTTCTCATCTGTGTTTCTGCTCGTCACCCTTCTGTTTTACTGCTTGCCCACCCCTCCAGACACCATATCAAAAACAAAAAAAAGCACTTGGATTCAGGCGCTACTTCTGGTTTTCTCCACAACCTGCTGTGTTAGGGGTGTTACCTCCCACCATGCCCTCTCTCCAATAATAATTTAAAAAAGAAATACTTAACTTTCAGTATTGCTGCTGTACATGATTAACCAGTGACAAAATCAATAGCTCTCGTCTCATAGGTGCAACCTATAGGTTTTACCAATGGCCTCCCGCCCCAGTGTTGCTTGCCCACACCTCTGTTGCTTGCTCCTCCACCCTACGTACCCCCCCCCCCCCCACAATGTTGCCTCCCTCCAACCTCTATCGTTACTTTCCCTTCCCTTGCCATAACATAAAAAAAATCTCTAGGACACAGACATCGCTGACTGTGATATAACAATCCCTCACCCACAAACTCTGCCATGCTACCTCCCCTGCCAGCAATATATGATGCACAACGCTATTAGCACTGAAGGAGCAAACTGATGTGACCAAATTAGATCCATGGGGTGACAAAAGAATACAAATGAAATGTGATAGTCAAACTGAGATACATGGCAGTTTGGCAGAGATGTTAATCAGAACCTGGAATGCACACAAATGCCAGTATAAGCACATAGAAGGAAAGTGGACAGAACTAAGGCCCTCATTACGACCCTGGCGGTTTGTAACCGCCAGGGCCGCTGGACGCGGTGGCACCGCCGACAGGCCGGCGGTGCCCCGCGGGGCATTCTGACCGCGGCGGCTTAGCCGCGGTCAGAGAAGGGAAACCGGCGGTCTCCCGCCGGTTTCCCGCTGCCCCCAAGGAATCCTCCAAGCCGGCGCAGCTTGCTGCGCCGGCTTGGGGATTCCGACTCCCCCTCCCGCCATCCAGTTCCTGGCGGTTCTCCCGCCGGGAACCGGATGGCGGGAGGGGGAGTCGCGGGGCCCCTGCAGTGCCCATGCCAACGGCATGGGCACTGCAGGGGCCCCCATAAGAGGGCCCCAAAATGTATTTCACTGTCTGCCTTGCAGACAGTGAAATACGCGACGGGTGCAACAGCACCCGTCGCACCTTCCCACTCCGCCGGCTCGATTACGAGCCGGCATCCTCGTGGGAAGGGAGTTTTTCCCTGGGCTGGCGGGCGGTCTTTTGGAGACCGCCCGCCAGCCCAGGGAAAAACTCATAATACCCTCCGCGGTCTTTTGACCGCGGAGCGGTATTATGGAGGGCTGAATTCTGGCGGGCGGCCTCCGCCGCCCGCCAGAATCAGAATGAGGGCCTAAGTGCCAAATGAGCCACCTATCTAACATCAAATACTAGGAAAGCTTTCTTATCACAGTTCTGCCTGCACGATGACATCCATTAATCCAGTGGAATTCAGATATCTTCCTGCTCTTTGATAAATGCTGCCTGTGTCTTCTCATACTATTACATTTTAATGCAGCTTTCAACATCACACACCGTCAAATTTTCCTGGACAGTGTTGAACACAAGATGGGCAAGGAAGGAACTGTCTCGCAATGGTTTCAATCTTATATCTAAGTGCCCTGCCAAACTGTAAAAAATGTAAGTTCCCCCTGAATCAATCTCCATGACTAAACCTTCACTGATTGCATCCTCAAAAGATGAAGAAAAACAAAATACTTCAACGACCACATTTCTTCTCCTTACTCAAAATATGGCACAGCAGTCAACCTTTTCAGGTTTAAACCCTTAAAGACCGCTAATTTCCAAACTGGCTACTACTGCTAAATTTGTGGATTTCTTCTTGACAAAAGCCTAGCCCTCTAAGGGCACATCCAAGATTTACATGTGAAAGATACCTTTAAAACCTCACCACATCAACCACCTCCCCATCTAAAGCTAGCAGTGGGAATGCCTTGCTTGTTATAAGTCATACTTATCAAGTGCAGAGGGTTATATGTAATTCCAAAGTAGGATCTGTAAGAACTTAATGTCAGAAAAGTATACAACACGTATGCAGATAACATAGATGATCTGGAGATATTTGGGCATCTACTGATGAAATTACCTAACTGAAAAGTTCCACTAATTTTATGTGGTGATAGAAACCTTGTTATTGACCCTAGTAAATATTCGAAGGGACCACACACTGATCCCTGTATATGGCTTTCCAGGGTCTCACCTTTCTGCATGTAATCCCTTTAGCTATTGTAGATGTTTGGTGTATGCATCGACGCTCACAATCGGACGGGAACTAATTTCTTACATGACCACTAAGAGACACCCATGAGTAGTATCTGATCATATTCCACTAACACAAAATATTGCCAGAAGGTGCTTCAGTTTTCACCAGAGTCATCAACGCTGGACTTTTGATAGAAGCTTCCCACCAACCAACTCAAATTATCAGGCTCACATGACCACAGTCATTGAGGAATACATTGCTAATAAGGCTATCTCTGCCTCTCCCAATGTAGCATGGGATTCCCTATAAAAGCGGTCATAGGGGCTCAACTCTCACATTTACTGCTTCAAGGGATACAAATGATAGATCTGGCAAATATGGCCTAGGAGGTCTCCATTACGCACTCTCCCTGGTAAGATGATGTGATTAAGTCATGTTAGAGGCACTATTTAATCATCTAAATAGTACTAAAATAATGCCAAAAAAACAATTATTGGATGAGGCAGTGCACCAGTGTCAGAACCATATTCAGTAGGCCACGGGGCAAACAGGAGTTATTGAGCCCACCCATGGTAGTTGAGGCTTTTTATTCCAGATGTCTCAAGGCCCGACCTACTATGGATCCTCTTCAATTGGAGCAAAAACCCCTTCTGCACCTTACTATTGGTAGGGTAGCATTGGACTAGCAGTCAAGGCTTCTTTAGGGAGAAGTGCAGATTCAGATCAGTGAACATGACTCATCACTCAACATGCAAGTAGTGCAAACAATAGATCAATGCACAAATACTTGTTTTTATAGAAAAAAACGTATTTTAATTCTTACTCTACACATGCAAAGGTTAATGACATTCAAAAGCAATAACACAATGTAGGAAGTTCGCTCTGTATGTGCTATTTCAAAGTAAGAAATAGCATGCACAGAGTCCAAGGGTTCCCCTTAGAGGTAAGATAGTGGCAAAAAGAGATAATACTAATGCTCTATTTTGTGGTAGTGTGGTCGAGCAGTAGGCTTATCAAAGGAGTAGTGTTAAGCATTTGTTGTACATACACACAGGCAATAAATGAGGAACACACACTCAGAAACAATTCCAGGCCAATAGGTTTTTGTTATAGAAAAATATATTTTCTTAGTTTATTTTAAGAACCACAGGTTCAAATTCTACATGTAATATCTCATTTGAAAGGTATTGCAGGTACGTACTTTAGGAACTTTGAATAATAACAATAGCATATATACTTTTTACATAAAACACATTTAGCTGTTTTAAAAGTGGACACAGTGCAATTTTCACAGTTCCTGGGGGAGGTAAAGTAATGTTAGTTTTTGCAGGTAAGTAAACCACCTACGGGGTTAAGATTGGGGTCCAAGGTAACCCACCATTGGGGGTTCAGAGCAACCCCAAAGTCACCACACCCAGCAGCTCAGGGCCGGTCAGGTACAGAGTTCAAAGAGGTGCCCAAAACGCATAGGCTTCAATGGAGAGAAGAGGGTGCCCCGATTCCAGTGTGCCAGCAGGTAAGTACCTGTGTCTTCGGAGGGCAGACCAGGGGGGTTTTGTAGGGCACCGGGGGGGACACAAGTCCACACAAAAAGTACACCCTCAGCAGCACGGGGGCGGCCGGGTGCAGTGTGCAAACAAGCGTTGCGTCTCCAATGGGAGTCAATGGGAGACCAACGGGTCTCTTCAGTGGTGCAGGCAGGCAAGGGGGGGGGCTCCTTGGGGTAGCCACCACCTGGGCAAGGGAAAGGGCCTCCTGGGGGTCACTCCTGCACTGGAGTTCCGATCCTTCAGGTGCTGGGGGCTGCGGGTGCAGGGTCTTTTCCAGCCGTCGGGATTTTAGAGTCAGGCAGTCGCGGTCAGGGGGAGCCTCGGGATTCCCTCTGCAGGCGTCGCTGTGGGGGCTCAGGTGGGACAACTTTGGTTACTCACGGTCTCGGAGTCGCCGGAGGGTCCTCCCTGAGGTGTTGTTTCTTCACCAGTCGAGTCTCAAGCTTCTTGCGGGCATTGCAGGGGTCTTTAAATCTGCTCCTCTGGATACAAAGTTGCAGTCTTTGTTGAACAGAGCCGCTGTTCTCGGGAGTTTCTTGGTCTCTTGGAAGCAGGGCAGTCCTCTGAAGATTCAGAGGTCGCTGGTCCCAGGGAAAGCGTCGCTGGAGCAGTTTTCTTTTGAAGGCAGGAGACAGGCCGGTAGGACTGGGGCCAAAGCAGTTGGTGTCTTCTTTCTTCTTCTGCAGGGGTTTTCAGCTCAGCAGTCCTCTTCTTCGGTAAGTTGTAGGAATCTGAGTTCCTAGGTTCTGGGGAGCCCCTAAATACAGAATTTAGGGGTGTGTTTAGGTCTGGGGGGTTAGTAGCCAATGGCTACTAGCCCTGAGGGTGGCTACACCCTCTTTGTGCCTCCTCCCTGAGGAGAGGGGGGCACATCCCTAATCCTATTGGGGGAATCCTCCATCTGCAAGATGGAGGATTTCTAAAAGTCAGAGTCACTTCAGCTCAGGGCACCTTAGGGGCTGTCCTGACTGGCCAGTGACTCCTCCTTGTTTTTCTCATTATCTCTCCTGGACTTGCCGCCAAAAGTGGGGGCTGTGTCCAGGGGGCGGGCATCTCCACTAGCTGGAGTGCCCTGGGGCATTGTAACACGAAGCTTGAGCCTTTGAAGCTCACTGCTAGGTGTTACAGTTCCTGCAGGGGGGAGGTGTGAAGCACCTCCACCCAGAGCAGGCTTTGTTTCTGTCCTCAGAGAGCACAAAGGCTCTCACCGCATGGGGTCAGAAACTCGTCTCTTAGCAGCAGGCTGGCACAAACCAGTCAGTCCTGCACTGAAAAATTGGGTAAAATACAGGGGGCATCTCTAAGATGCCCTCGGTGTGCATTTTTAAAAAAATTCAACACTCGCATCAGTGTGGGTTTATTATTCTGAGAAGTTTGATACTAAACTTCCCAGTATTCAGTGTAGCCATTATGGAGCTGTGGAGTTCGTTTTTGACAGACTCCCAGACCATAAACTCTTATGGCTACCCTGCACTTACAATGTCTAAGGTTTTGCTTATACACTGTAGGGGCATAGTGCTCATGCACCTATGCCCTCACCTGTGGTATAGTGCACCCTGCCTTAGGGCTGTAAGGCCTGCTAGAGGGGTGACTTACCTATGCCACAGGCAGTGTGAAGTTGGCATGGCACCCTGAGGGGAGTGCCATGTCGACTTAGTCATTTTCTCCCCACCAGCACACACAAGCTGGCAAGCAGTGTGTCTGTGCTGAGTGAGGGTCCCTAGGGTGGCATAAGACATGCTGCAGCCCTTAGAGACCTTCCCTGGCATCAGGGCCCTTGGTACCAGGGGTACCAGTTACAAGGGGCTTACCTAGGTGCCAGGGTTGTGCCAATTGTGGAAACAATGGTACATTTTAGGTGAAAGAACACTGGTGCTGGGGCCTGGTTAGCAGGGTCCCAGCACACTTCTCAGTCAAGTCAGCATCAGTATCAGGCAAAAAGTGGGGGGTAACTGCAACAGGGAGCCATTTCTTTACACACAATCTCCCCCAAAGCTGGGGCTCTAGTAGTTGTCAGGCCACTCCCTGTTCCACTAACCTTAGTACAACATGATTGGTGTTATTCCCCATTCACTGAAGGCCATATCCAGGGAACAAACTATTCAGCTGTACTCCAGAGTTCTCCCATCGGACTCGTATTAGATGCTCAGTCACAAGAGTCACGGGGGTTGTCAAAAGAGTCTATGGAGGTCACAGTACTGATCACTGTATGTCCCCCGGGGCTCCAAAGGCCCAGTTCATGGCTTACCTGCTTTGGCAGTATGGATTCCCCTCAGCGGGCAGTAGTCTTGTCTGGATCGGCAAAGTTGGGATGTGCATGTTCACAAACGGCAGCACAAGGCAGGCACAGGTTCCCTCCCCAGCCACCCTACCTGCTGGTTCAAGCGAACAGGGTTGCCATTCCAGTGATCACACAGCAAGTCACAATTCCCTTCACAGGATGGGTGGGTTGATCTTGCTCTGATAGGGCTCCGGCCATGTCTTTTGAACCTCAGACTTTCTTTAATGCAATTCACAGTATGCAGCACAGACCCACCTTGGTAATAGCAGATGTTTCTTGGTCCTAGTTGACAGCCTGAAACCTTGGCCTCAGAGTCTCCCGTGGCCCCTCCTGGCATATGGGGTCATTGCCACGACACTTATCTCCTGTCATGCTAACCTGGGATTGAAGTTCATGGTAGCCGCCTCTCTGGCACACAAGGCCAGCCACCATCAAGATTGTGCAGGCCTGGTGCCCTCCACATAACCCTCACCTCTCAGCTCAGTCCACAGTGGCCCCTCCTGGCAGACGGGGGTTGCCAAATCAATCCAGCACACGGGCGATGGCCCGATTGGTGCAAGAACGGATATGGCTATCCCCTGGACCTTGTTCCTTGCAACACTCTCCTTTCCTCACAGTGCACACTGGTCATGACTAACAGGCAGGCGCTGGTGCGCCAGCTACTATGTGGATGATCTTAGTTTCAGTGGAGGATGTCCCCTGGTAGGAGGCTGGCTCAGTTTAGCGTGAACACATATGGTACAGCACCCTATACTGAGTCCAGGCAACCCTTAATGATAGTGTTTAGGCATCCAGATAGCAAAAACTCTCTAGGAGTAACTGTGGTGAGAAGCTAAAGCTTTTCTAGGAGTGTAATGCTCTTGCAATACCACATTAGTCAGTCAGTAACTGTTCACAAGAAAGAACCACACCAGGTGTTTGCAAAAACAAAGGTTTCTGTATTTAGCTATTCTAACATTGGTATATCTGCACCTTGTGATATCAACACACACAAATATATACTTAGTAATAATCAGGAAAAGCATAAAAATACATAGGGCCTCATTATGACCCTGGCGGGCGGCGGAGGCCGCCCGCCAGGATCCCGCCCTCCAAATTACCGCGCCGCGGTCAAAAGACCGCGGCGGGTATTACGAGTTTTCCCCTGGGCTGGCGGGCGGTTCCAGTTAAACCGCCCGCCAGCCCAGGGGAAAACGACCTTCCCACGAGGATGCCGGCTCGTAATCGAGCCGGCGGAGTGGGAAGGTGCGACGGGTGCTACTGCACCCGTCGCGTATTTCACTGTCTGCAAGGCAGACAGTGAAATACATTTTGGGGCCCTCTTACGGGGGCCCCTGCCGTGCCCATGCCATTGGCATGGGCACGGCAGGGGCCCCCAGGGGCCCCGCGACCCCCCCTACCGCCATCCTGTTCATGGCGGCTTTCCCGCCATGAACTGGATGGCGGTAGGGGGGGTCAGAATCCTCATGGCTGCGGAGCGCGCTCCGCAGCCATGGAGGATTCCAATGAGCAGCGGAAAGTCAGCGGGAGACCGCTGACTTTCCGCTTCTGACCGCGGCTGAACCGCCGCGGTCAGAATGCTCATTGGAGCACCGCCAGCCTGTCGGCGGTGCTCCCGTGGTCGGTGGCCCTGGCGGCCACCGGCCGCCAGGGTCAGAATGACCCTCATAGTGCCCTACGTGTGGGAGGGGCAAACCATACACTAAAAAAGTGGAATAAGAATGGAATTGCCCAACCAAGGTAAGTGTTTTAGGATCCTAGGGGCAGGGGAAGTAAGAAATTACCAAAGGTGTGTACTAGAAATCCCACAGGCGCCCGGGTGCAGAGCTGTTATCGAGCCGGGCTAACACAGGACTGTTGTGGTTGGATTATAATGAATTCAGGACCCTTCCCAGTGGACCCTGAGGAAACCAGTTGGAACAAAGAAGGTTGGAGAGACCCCACCCCTGGGTACTAAGGGAGTGCATATGGGTGAAGTGGTGTCGGAAACCCACTTTGAAGTTAATGGACGTCTTGGTTGTTCAGCTGCTGCAGCTACCTGTGGCACAAGCCGGTGAAACCAGAAAGTGGATTCCAGACACGAAGGACCTGAAAAAGTAGGGGACAGTGTCCAGACCATTCGGCGATGTCCAATCGGTGCAGGTAGGCAATGCTCACCCTCTTGGAAGTTATGTTCCTGCAGAAAAGTGAAGGAAGAAGTCTAGCTGCAGACTCCAGGGGGATACAGGAGATCTTTGGAGTCACCCACGAGCTCTCCGATGCCGGTCACCAGATTACAGGAAGGTCAGTGGCCAGCAGGACCACCAACAAGACTTGGCAAATGAAGATAGCTGATATAATGAAGATTGTAGGTTTTGGAGGACAATCAAGGTCCTAGTGACTAGACCCTTGGAGGGGAGTCATGGCAGGCCTTCAGCAGCGAGGAAAGTCAGCCGGCACCAGAGGAGCCCCCGCAGGAGACCCACTAGCAGCAGGCAAAGGGAGGCCTCAGCAGCATAACAAAACAGGAGCCCTATATCGAAGAAGCTTCCAAGTGGAAGCTGAATCTGGAGTTGCAGTGTGCTGGAGGCTGGAGCTTCTAGGACCTCAAAGTTCTCTTGGAGGAAGAGCCAACAAGCCTTGGCAACAGCAACAGTCGCCGTGCAGAGTTCTGTTCCAATGACTGCAGAAAGGGCCCACCGGCCCCCAAGTTGGTCAGAAGATAAGTTGGATCCAGAGAGGACCACAAAACCACCCCTGTGAGCAGAGCCTTTATGTTGTCTGGGGGACAGCAGGTCCACCAACCGGTCATCGTCATCTTGAGGTGCCTGTGGATTCAGGAGAGTGACTCCACCCCAAGGGAGATTCCTTTTTGCTTCTTGGATGCAGGCAGAGTCCTTGTGATCCTGGAGGATGCACAGCCACAGATGTTGTAGAAATCTTGCAGGAGCTAGAGAAACAATGTTGCCGTGGAAGCCCTCTCAACTGGATACAGTAATTTCAGTTCCAAACACAGACCAGCATCGGTTCTGGATGTCAGGAGCAGAATATGTCTTGCACAGAGTTCCTTGTAGAGTCTTGCTTGACGAATCTGAGGACCCTCCTCGGGGGAGCCCTTGAGCAACCCTAAAAGGGGATTGGCCACTCTCTTAAGTGACCAACCTATCAGATGGGGCCATTGACGTCATCTACCTGGCCTAACCAGTCAGATGCTTCCAGTGGCCTCTGCAAATCTTATTTTCAAGATGGCAGAATCGAGGGGCCACCTGGCAGAGCTCTGTGCGCCTCCCTAGGAGAGGAGCTGGACAGGGGGGGTATTCACTCCCCTATACTTTGTGTGGTTTCATGCCAGAGCAGGATCTGGGGGTTCCTGAGCTGGTGCAAACTGGATTAAGCAAGGAGGGCACCAAACGTGCCCTTCAAAGCAGTCTGGTGGCGCTCAGAGGACACCCCACCCCAGCCTAGCGACACCTATTTCAAAGAGGGAGGTGGTCGCAGCTCTTCAATGCAGGAAATCCTTTATGATGCCTTCCCCTGCTTGAGTTAGGCTCAACAGCAGCATGGCAAAACATAGTCTGGGGTCTGCAGGAACGTGGGCCGGCAGCCAGACCCCATAAGGCTGCACAATCAGAACTGGGGGATCGTTTAAGAAACCGCCAAAGTACATGGGATCATGTAACTAGCCCGGGAATCGGTGTAGTTACATGATTCCAACATGTTTGATACCAAACACGTCTAGGTTCAGAAAAGCCATTATGTAGTTGGACCACTCATGTTGACCAGTGTCCACTACATACCTTAAGATGGCTTCCCCCAGGGAATGGAACCTGAGGTTTTTAGGGGTACCCTGCTCATGCAGGGGTACCCTTACACTAAGAGACATGCAACCTGCCTTTGGGCTGAAGGGCCTACCATAGGGGTGAATTAGTGTCCATGTGCAGTGACCACGATATAAAGCAAGCTGAAGTGAAAGGTGCATTCACCATTTAATGCAGACTGCAATGGCAGGCCTGCAGACACAGTTTGCATGGGCTTCCATGGGTGGCATAATACATGCTGCAGTCCATGGGAGACCCTTGGTGCATCAATGTCCTGTGTACCTAAGTACCATATACTAGGGACTTACATGGATGCACTAGTATGCCAATTGTGGGCGTGAAATGTTTACCAGCAACCAAATTTAGGAGAGAGAGCACCAACACGGGGGACCTGATTAGCAGGATCTCAGTGGACTACAATTTAAACACACTGACACCAGGGAAAAAGTGGGGGTAACTATGTCAGAAAGCTGTTACTTTTCTACACCCCTCACCCAGCTCTGCTTCTTTTAAATGGTCAACTTTCTCCTTTCTTCCTCCTCCTGAAGGATGTCGGTCACAGCAGGCACGACTCCAAAGGTGATTAACCCACAAGATACATGGGAGTGACCAGAGTTCACATCCAGGTGTCAGTTACAGAGATATGTACATCACAAGGTTAATCCTGGGCTCCAAGCCCTACTCTTTATGACTCACTTATCAGCACATCTATGTCTTTTTGAGATGTGTCTAGGCCCCTTCCTTGTGATCTATCATTGAATCAGAGCCCTTTAAAATGCAGAGAGAGAGAGCATGGCTCTTCCCGTCTCCAGTGCATGTCCCCCCCATACTACAGGAATGCAGCAGTACACAACTCTGTCTGGGGGGTATTCCTCTACTCCTCATGCTTTCCACCAGCCAGGCATGGGCTTCTCAAAGTGGAACCAAAGGTCCTCGATGTAATGTACCAGTGCAGGCACACCAACACTCAGTGTCCATCCACAGCCCACTTACTGCACAGCACTGTCATCCTCATGTATTATGACATCACAAACATTACTACCTGCAGCAAACACATTCAGTCTGCACACACTGCTCAGTACTGCAGACTTTCTGAGTGTTATTTAAAAAAAACACACTGCAAGCATACACACATTTACCATGCGTACACTGTAGCACACTTCACTCCTTGTGCAGTGTACTTCTTGCGAGCACCAATGCATTCAGCTCAAGGTTCCATCATGCAGGCCTTTCCACATCTCCTGATGCAGGCCAGGGTTGAGTTAAGGACAGAGCACAACTACTAAAAAGGGAAGTGAGCCTTCAGGCCTCACTCCAGTGACACAGGGTAAAGTCCTGTTTACTACTGCTGATCACTACACGGTATACTTTGACCACCCTGCTTGTGCTGCTCAATGAAGGCAGCGCTTTGGGCGTTCCTTACGGTCCAACAAGTGTGCAATCCGTGAGTCAGGCCTATGTCATGGTGCACACAAATGATCAGTGTTCACATATGACAAAAAAAGAAAAAACAGCATTTGGTATCCAGACAACAGTAAAGTTGGGCACTCAGACAGGGCTACATGTCTCTTACCATGCAGAGGACTTTTCTGTCCCAACAACTGTCCCCAGCCAAATATGTAAAAGCACTTTGATGAGAAGAGTGAAAATATGAAAAGCAACTTTGCCTTAAAACTGAAAAAGCGATTGGTAAAGAACCCGATAGCAGCTGATGCCCAGGGTAATATTGCTCAGGATGGAAGAATTGATAGTGCAGCTCCATAATTATATCAATTTATTATTTATGGTGTCACACCTTTATTGTGCCAAATTATAAACACTCATGACTGAGCAAGAGTTAGGAAAACCTCTGGTCCCAATTCTATTCTTGTAGAATTTTATAAAACATGTATTACTCTTGTGTGTCTTCTGTTATTACAGCTCTTTTGATAGTAATAAATATAACATTTCCGTCTCTTAGGAGGAAAATCATATAATTGTTTTATTTGAAAAATATAAGAACTCATTAAACTGTGGATCATATTGTTCTATTTCATTAATGTAAGGAAATGCCTCCTTGGCATGGTTACCCCCTTACTTTTTGCCTTTACTGATGCCAAGTTATGAATTGAAAGTGTGCTGAGGCCTGCTAACCAGGCCCCAGCACCAGTGTTCTTTCCCTAAAATCTGTACTTTTGTTTCCACAATTGGCACACCCTGGCATCCAGGTAAATCCCTTGTAACTGGTACCCCTGGTACCAAGGGCCCTGATGCCAGGGAAGGTCTCTAAGGGCTGCAGCATGTCTTATGCCACCCTGGGGACCCCTCACTCAGCACAGACACACTGCTTGCCAGCTTGTGTGTGATGGTGGGGAGAAAATGACTAAGTCGACATGGCGCTCCCCTCAGGGTGCCATGCCAACCTCACACTAGCTATGGCATCTTACAGCCCTAAGTCAGGGTGCACTATACCATAGGTGAGGGCATAAGTGCATGAGCACTATGCCCCTACAGTGTCTAAGCAAAACCTTAGACATTGTAAGTGAGGGTAGCCATAAGAGTATATGGTCTGGGAGTCTGTCATACACGAACTCCACAGCACCATAATGGCTACACTGAAAACTGGGAAGTTTGGTATCAAACTTCTCAGCACAATAAATGCACACTGATGCCAGTGTGCATTTTATTGTGAAATACACCCCAGAGGGCATCTTAGAGATGCCCCCTGAAACCATACTGACTTCCAGTGTGGGCTGACTAGTTTTAGCAGCCTGCCACACACCAGACATGTTGCTGGCCACATGGGGAGAGTGCCTTTGTCACTCTGTGGCTAGTAACAAAGCCTGTACAGGGTGGAGGTGCTTCTCTCCTCCCCCTGCAGGCACTGTAACATCTGGCGGTCAGCCTCAAAGGCTCACCCCCTTTGTTACAGCACCCCAGGGCACTCCAGCTAGTGGAGTTGCCCGCCCCCTCCGGCCACGGCCCCACTTTTGGTGGCAAGGCCGGAGGAGATAATAAGAAAAACCAGGAGGAGTCACTGGCCAGTCAGGACAGCCCCTAAGGTGTCCTGAGCTGAGGTGACTGACTTTTAGAAATCCTCCATCTTGCAGATGGAGGATTCCCCCAATAGGATTAGGGATGTGCCCCCCTCCCCTCAGGGAGGAGGCACAAAGAGGGTGTAGCCACCATCAGGGCTAGTAGCCATTGGCTACTAACCCCCCCAGACCCAAACACACCCCTAAATCGAGTATTTAGGGGCTCCCAGAACCTAGGTAACTAGATTCCTGCAACCTAAGACGAAGAAGGACTGCTGAGCTGAAAAACCTGCAGAGAAGATGGAGACACCAACTGCTTTGGCCCCAGCTCTACCGGCCTGTCTCCCCACTTCAAAAGAACTGCTCCAGCGACGCGTTCCACAGGGTCGAGCGACCTCTGAAGCCTCAGAGGACTACCCTGCATTTAAAAGGACCAAGAACTCCCGTGGACAGCGGCTCTACTCCAAGGAAGAAGCATCTTTGCAACAAAGAAGCAACTTTGAAAGAACACTCGTTTCCCGCCGGAAGCGTGAGAATTTGCACTCTGCACCCGACGCCCCGGCTCGACTTGTGGAGAACCAACACTACAGGGAGGACTCCCCTGCGACTGCGAGCCCGTGAGTAGCCAGAGTTGACCCCCCAGATCCCCCACAGCGACGCCTGCAGAGGGAATCCAGAGGCTCCCCCTAACCGCGACTGCCTGCTTCTAAGAACCCGACGCCTGGTAAGGACACTGCACCCGCAGCCCCCAGGAACTGAAGGATCCGACCTCCAGTGCAAGAGCGACCTCCAGGTGGCCTTCTCCCTTTCCCAGGTGGTGGCTACCCCGAGGAGCCCCCCTCCCCTGCATCGCTGAAGAGACCCCTTGGTCTCCCATTGAATCCTATTGCAAACCAGACGCCTGTTTGCACACTGCACCCGGCCGCCCCCGCGCCGCTAAGGGTGTACTTTTTGTGCTGACTTGTGTCCCCCCGGTGCCCTACAAAACCCCCCTGGTCTGCCCTCCGAAGACGCGGGTACTTACCTGCTGGCAGACTGGAACCGGGGCACCCCCTTCTCCATTGAAGCCTATGCATTTTGGGCACCCCTTTGACCTCTGCACCTGACCGGCCCTGAGCTGCTGGTGTGGTAACTTTGGGGTTGCTCTAAACCCCCAACGGTGGGCTACCTTGGACCCAACTTTTAACCCTGTAGGTGGTTTACTTACCTGCAAAACTAACCAATACTTACCACCCCCAGGAACTGTTGAAAATTGCAGTGTCTAGTTTTAAAATAGCTTATTGCCATTTGTGTGAAAACTGTATGTGCTATTTTGCTAATTCAAAGTTCCTAAAGTTCCAAAGTGAAATACCTTTCTTTTAGAGTATTGTTTGTAAATGTGGAACCTGTGGTTCTTAAAATAAACTAAGAAAAGATATTTTTCTATACAAAAACCTACTGGCCTGGAATTGTCTTTGAGTGTGTGTCCCTCATTTATTGCCTGTGTGTGTACAACAAATGCTTAACACTAACCTCTGATAAGCCTACTGCTCGACCACACTACCACAAAATAGAGCATTAGGCTCGTTTTGCCACTATCTTACCTCTAAGGGGAACCCTTGGACTCTGTGCATGCTATTTCTTACTTTGAAATAGTATATACAGAGCCAACTTCCTACAGTGCCAAAACCACATTCAATAAGGTCTCCTGGCCATTTCTTTGGAAAGTTCTGATTAACATTTGTTTTGGTTCAATGATGATCATCCAGATAAAGAAACTATATGAAGACTTGATGGCAAATGTGGTCTGTATGAGTACCATGTCACCAAATGTATCTATTAATGAGAGGCAATTGCTAAGGCAGCTGTTTTCACCATATTCAGAACTGTTTATAAAACATAGAAGGTAATCCATCGATTTACTCCAACTGCTTTTAAATTCAGCCTCCTACAAACATTTCAGCCGATACTTACAATATTGCACCATTTACCTTCAAACCCTCAATCACAATTCTCTGAACTGCAATTGAAAACCTTTTGAAAATAATTTCAGTGTCAGACTGGATGCGGACAATCTTTAGTGTACCCTTGCATGTCGGTATATGGGATCTTGAGGCTCGGTACCAACATTAGGAAGCGCTCTGGAATTTCAGGGCCTCATATAGGCACCACCAGTGAGTGTTGACATCCTCATTCCCAGATGCCGAGCAAAACAGCAAATTAGTCCTGACCATATTTCTGAACTTTTTCAGCAAAAGAATCCAGCTAAAAGAATGGTGAAGTTGGAGGGTTGGTACAGTATCCACCAGAAAGACCGTCACCAAAGGTAAGTAACTTGTTCTTTTGATGGACACTTCTAAAAGCGGATTCCGCACTTTTTGATTAAATAACAAAGCAGTATCCCCCCTGAGGTGGGTATGCAAACTTGTTTAAATCAGAAAGTCCTCATGACCAAGCTGGCAAAAAGCCCTTCTCATCGCACTTGGCTATCGAGACAGCAGTGCTTCGTGTACATGTGGAACGACACTCAGCAGCCTGGCCAATGTCTATAACAGGAATTCCGCCTGTCAACTTATCTGTAGCAGTCTTGGCACCAGAAGAGCAAGCCCTCAAGCCTTCTTAGGGACTGCTTCTTAGCCAGTGCATAGCAGGTTTTGATACAGAGAACAACTCTGTAAGAAAGGGTCCTTGTTTTCCACTGCTGTGCCCTTCTTTGCTGAAGCGAATGCAATGAAGAAGCGATCATCCACAGTATGTTCCTTGGTACGATCAATGTAGAATCTGAAAGCTCTTTTGGTATCCAGCAGATGGATTCTCACCTATTTAGATGGGTGAAGTGGAGCGAAGAATGCTGGGAGGGTGATGTTTTGCTCGACATAAAAACCAATTACCACCTATGGGAGAAAGGAGACCCGGGTCCTCAACATCCACTTATCTGGAAATAATCTTACATATAACAGGTGGACAGAGGGGGCTTGTGGTTCCCTCATACATTTTGCTGATCTTCCAGCAATGAAGAAAATTTTAGAGTAATGAGCCACAACTGAAAGCTGTGCAGTGGTTCGTAGGTTCATTTTCTGGTTACATGTCTGGAGATCGATTGGCACTGTGCACTTGTTGCCTTTATGATTGCATACCTTCACACTTTACTATCTCCTGCTATATATATATATATATGTAATCAAGAAGTGGTTTAGCTGATTATGTATTGCGTTGATTTCCACAAGGCACTTTTCTCTATAATTATTTTTAATCAGGACCCTACTTTTTCGAATTTGTAAATGTACTGCAGCATCTGTACACTTGATTTTGCTGCTAAGTTTCGCTATTGCGTTATTTATATAAGAAGATGATAATTTGTCATTCTGCGAAGTTTATGTCTCTTTGTATCCTGCTCAATAAACAAAATCTAAATATATTCAATATTAATTTGTCCCTAACTCATACTCTGGTATCTTTAGGAATACATGCCTCTGCTCACATCCAATTAGTCAATTCCCTAACCTTGTGGGATAGAATGCTTATCAACCTTTTATTGACTGTATGGATTAAAACTCACTCTCCACTTGGAAGGACTGCAAGAACATCTCATACCGTACATGGTGGGCAAGGGTTTGCGTCATGAGAAGTGCAGATAATGTATTATATATTACCACTTTCAGGACTAAACCCTCTTATCTACTCTGGTATAAACTAGACCTTTAGCTACAGAAAATCTATCCTCCCTGAATATACTCTGTTGTGCATTAATAAGGTATAAATGTATACAAACTTTCCCATTTTCTTTCCTCAGTACTTTACTTCATCATCCTTTCCTCTCTCTCTTTCTCCCAATAATGTATAAAGTACAAACAATAATAGCATTATTAGATCATCCAATATATCTTTTGGTATATGCCTTACTACCAAAGTAGATATTTTGTTAGTAACTTCTGATGCAGTGTGCTGTAGTATCATGAATCTTAGATGTATTTTGCTTCTTTAATATAAAATAAAAAGTTTTTGAAATGAAAAAGAGAACAACAAAAGAAAAAAAAGCTAAAAATCAACCAGGATATCGTCATGACAATACAGTAAAAGAAATCAAGTTATAACTGAGATAAATGATTAGCACTGTATAGCTGCTCTCAATTAAAAGCTTGTGTCTGATAGAAGGATTAGTTCAGGCCCCATCACCAGAACCAGTGAATAAAAAGGGAACACATGACTGTCCTCAAAATGCCAGATTCTTGACTGACAGCCCTGCCAAGAAGTGACAAAGCATGAAAAACAAATGCAAGTCATTGACAGGAGCAAGGCTCGAGCAAAGCTTCCCCCTTCACTCAAGGCCCCTAACAATCATCTCCCCAAAGCCCAACCCACATATATATATTTTCATAATTTTCTTATTATAGTTTTAGATTGATTTGCTGACATAGGTTTAGACATCAATCAAGTATTTCAAAGCTAGATCAAAATGAGGCCTGCATTTCTTGGACCCATTAACAAATCTCTGGTCCAGATGGTATAAAAAAGACATTTTCAAAACGTCACAAAAAAAAAGAACAAAAAAAACTTACAAGTGGAAGTTTGTACAAAAATATAGAAGGGAAAAAATAAAGACAGGTAAGAAAAGTTTGTTGGATTACTTTTATTTGCAACATGACCCTGAACAGAAAGCAAGAATGGAGAAGGGGAACCAAAATGGCCAGAAGAGCTGAAAAACATGGTCAGAGTTGAATAGAAGTTACTGAAGTATGATTTAGAAGGAAAGGAGAGCCAAAGAAAAAAAATATGAAAAATGATATAGGGTAGAGTTGCAATTTGACTAGTACTTTACAGGCACCACTGTTAATGTCAGATCTTAAAGCGGTGCAGATATTACTTACATACTGGTAAAACGTATGCGAAGTATTGCATTTTCTTATTGATGAGAACAGCATTCAGTTGAAGCCATGCCTTGTTTTCATTCTATTTCTGCTGGTTATTTATTTTATTTTTTTGATGGCTGGCAAGTTCATTGATTATTCAAAATGTTATGAGACTAGTAAGCCATCTCTTAACTAATAATGTTACACCATTCATTCAGATGTATTGTGCAGTATTTGACCAAGCTATTATAGTGTGCATGTACAGTGAGGCACAACCACATACTTGCAAAATGCATGGATAAAGGCAGCTGGCTGTGGCTCGGTGAGCCAGTGATTTATGATTAACTTTATAGAAGCTCAGACATCTACGTCCAGAACATAGTGTCCTGGCACTAAGACGTAAACAAAAGAAAGGCAGGGGGTCAATCCAGAGTTGGAGATGGAGATAGTACATTATGGTCTCAGTAGGGAGGGAAAAAGGCCGTAACTAGATGCTATTTCGGAATAGGAAAGTTAGGATTTTTACTAAAAGCTCCCAGATTAGATTGGGAGAGCAGATACAAAGGACAAAAATTCCAAAGTTTGGCAGTGGTTACTGACAGAGAACAACACCCATTCTGGCCCTTCTGAACTTGGGGACAATAACTCTAAAGGCTTAACGGGATCGTAAAATTTGCGATGGATCGTACCAGGCAAATAAGAGTAGTCAAGCACAAAGCCTTAAATTGATATCACTTGCAGATTGGGAGCTAAAACAATCACACAAGTTCATAGAAAATGGGCTTTGGCTTCTTTAGTCATGCACTAACCTGCTTGATGTGTTTTGAAGTAACTGCAGTTTGTCCAAGAGATACTCAAGTAGGCCAATGCACAGAGCTGCAATAATATAATTTGGCTACAATCTGAGCCTGAAAAAGGTACTTTCTAGATTCTGCACAGAGGAAAGACAAGATTTTTCCAATATTCTTAAAAGTTTGAAGCCCATTGAGCAAGTGATTTTGATATGCTGTCTAAAAGACAGGTCAGGGTCTGTCAGTCATGTAATATGAATCTGTATGGCACCAGGCAACAATTAGAGAGTTTGTGGATGGGACAGGGTAGGGAGGTTCATGCAGGCTAGTAACTTTCATCAACCTTGCAGTCCTCTATCTGTATACTTGTGTCAGGCAGAGAAGCTCATAAAAGGATTAATCTTGTTATCTAGTCTGAACTTTAAAAAAAATGTTTTTCAACTGTCCTTGTTGGTGCTACAGGATTCCACAGAACAAAATATGCAGGCTGCTATAGACGAAGTTAACTGAACATGGAGACACCTTTTATTAAGGTCCCGACTCTAGTTTGTGTACCTGATTCACTACTGTATAGTTTATGACAGGATGCCTTTGCAAGTTAAAGGTTCGCCGCTGAAACATGCAGTGATGTTTAAATTTCAATAAAACTAGCTTAATCTTCCATCCTCCTGACATTCATAAACTGTGCACCATTACAATGAGTATTAGTAAAAAGTTATTCACAGCATTTGGAAACAGCAAATGGAAGGGATGATGCACTGTATGAAAACAAGTAATGACAATCTGCAATGATGGGGTGCAAAGTCGCAACAAAGAGATGGTGTGGCATTTGCCTGATATTAAAGAAAACACAGCACAATGAGCAGAAACAAAGTTTTAAAAGCCCTACAGTGGCGTCATGGATAAATGCTGGTTCGTACTTTGGTACATTATAACTGTTGGGCACAGCAGCTAAGTAATGAGCCTGGGAAACCATCAGTGAACTTCATAGCAGACAAAATGTAAATCATTGCACTTGGTTTCATAGTCAGCCCCAAATGACTTTATGCTCCACGTAAATCATGGTATATCGATGCAGGCAGTTTGCAGTCAAATGACTTTTGTTCATCAGTGGTACGTGCCATCTTGACAAAAGGTATCCAAATACCAAGAGGTTTGTAAACTAAAAACCTTTTAACACTGTCACAAGGTACAGAGTAAGCAATGGAAATAGACATTTCTTAAACACTTGGACACACTCACCTCTGCTGGGATGTCCCACTGCAATCTAGTTGGAGGTGGGATACTTGGGTTTTTTTCTCCTTTGCAATGCCCATCGTCACTGTACCCAAGCTGAAAACTGTCTGTGGCCAGAACATACTGCAAACAAAGAAGCAAAATCAACAACATTAATGTAAAAAAGGCAAGCGCTAAGAACACATTTTCCTAATTTCTTGTGGACAAGTCTCAGGCATCAAGAGGAGGAATGAAAATGTCACTTACCCAGTGTACATCTGTTCGTGGCATCAGTCGCTGTAGATTCGCATGTTTTGCATAGCTCGCCATCTGGTGTTGGGCCGGAGTGTTACAAGTTGTTTTTCTTCGAAGAAGTCTTTCGAGTCACGGGACCGAGTGACTCCTCCTTTTGTCTCCATTGCGCATGGGCGTCGACTCCATCTTCGATTGTTTTTCCCCGCAGAGGGTGAGGTAGGAGTTGAATTGTAGTAATAGTGCCCATGCAATGGAGTGACTAAGTATGTACCTATTTAAGGTTGAGATGATACATATACAAATAGTTGAAGGTAACTTCCAAACTGCTACAGGCTCCCGGGGAGGCGGGTGGGCACATGCGAATCTACAGCGACTGATGCCACGAACAGATGTACACTGGGTAAGTGACATTTTCAGTTCGATGGCATCTGTCGCTGTACATACGCATATTTTGCATAGACTAGTAAGCAGTTATCTCCCCAAAAGCGGTGGCTCAGCCTGTAGGAGTGGAAGTAGTTTGAAATAATGTTCTTAATACGGCTTGACCTACTGTGGCTTGTTGTGCGGATAACACGTCTACACAGTAGTGCTTGGTGAATGTGTGAGGCGTAGACCATGTGGCTGCCTTACATATTTCTTGCATTGGGATGTTTCCTAGAAAGGCCATGGTAGCACCTTTCTTTCTGGTTGAGTGTGCCCTTGGTGTAATGGGCAGCTGTCGTTTAGCTTTAAGGTAGCAGATTTGGATGCATTTAACTATCCATCTGGCTATACCTTGTTTTGATATTGGGTTTCCTGCATGAGGTTTTTGAAATGCAATAAATAGTTGTTTAGTCTTTCTGATGTTCTTTGTTCTGTCAATGTAATACATTAATGCTCTTTTGACATCTAATGTATGTAGTGCCCTTTCAGCTACGGTATCTGGCTGTGGAAAGAACACTGGAAGTTCCACTGTTTGATTTAGATGGAACGTTGAAATAACCTTTGGCAAAAATTTAGGATTAGTCTTTAGGACGACCTTATTCTTGTGTAGTTGTATAAAAGGTTCTTGTATTGTAAACGCCTGAATCTCGCTTACTCTTCTTAGGGAAGTAATGGCGATGAGAAATGCAACCTTCCAGGTTAGGAACTGTATTTCGCAGGAGTGCATGGGTTCAAAAGGTGGACCCATAAGTCTAGTTAGGACAACATTTAGGTTCCATGAAGGAACAGGTGGTGTTCTTGGTGGTATAATTCTCCTAAGGCCCTCCATGAATGCTTTAATGACTGGTATCTTATATAGGGAAGTTGAATAGGTAGTCTGCAGGTATGCAGATATTGCTGCAAGGTGTATTTTAATGGAAGAGAAAGCCAGGTTAGATTTTTGTAAGTGAAGCAAGTAACCCACTACATGTTCTGGAGTTGTGTGTAATGGTTGTATTTGATTAATATGGCAGTAGCAAACAAACCTCTTCCATTTACTTGCATAGCAGTGCCTGGTGGATGGCCTTCTGGCTTGCTTTATGACTTCCATACATTCTTGGGTAAGTTGTAAGTGCCCGAATTCTAGGATTTCAGGAGCCAGATTGCTAGATTCAGCGATGCTGGATCTGGGTGTCTGATCTTTTGGTTGTGTTGTGTCAACAGATCTGGCCTGTTGGGCAATTTGATGTAGGGTACTACTGATAGGTCTAGCAGCGTTGTGTACCAGGGTTGCCTTGCCCAAGTTGGTGCTATTAATATGAGTTTGAGTTTGTTTTGACTGAGTTTGTTTACCAGGTAAGGAAGGAGAGGGAGAGGAGGAAAAGCGTAAGCAAATATCCCTGACCAGTTCATCCATAGGGCATTGCCTTGGGACTGTTTGTGTGGGAATCTGGATGCGAAGTTTTGGCATTTTGCGTTCTCCTTCGTCGCAAACAAGTCTATTTGAGGTGTTCCCCAGAGTTTGAAATAGGTGTTCAGAATTTGGGGGTGAATTTCCCATTCGTGGACCTGTTGGTGATCTCGAGAGAGATTGTGTAGGAAGTTGGCTCTGTATGTGCTATTTCAAAGTAAGGAATAGCATGCACAGAGTCCAAGGGTTCCCCTTAGAGGTAAAATAGTGGTAAAAATAGATAATACTAATGCTCTATTTTGTGGTAGTGTGGTCGAGCAGTAGGCTTATCCAAGGAGTAGTGTTAAGCATTTGTTGTACATACACAAGACAATAAATGAGGTACACACACTCAGAGACAAATCCAGCCAATATGTTTTTATATAGAAAAATATCTTTTCTTAGTTTATTTTAAGAACCACAGGTTCAAATTCTACATGTAATATCTCATTCGAAAGGTATTGCAGGTAAGTACTTTAGGAACTTCAAATCATCAAAATTGCATGTATACTTTTCAAGTTATTGACAAATAGCTGTTTTAAAAGTGGACACTTAGTGCAATTTTCACAGTTCCTAGGGGAGGTAAGTATTTGTTAGTTTTACCAGGTAAGTAAGACACTTACAGGGTTCAGTTCTTGGTCCAAGGTAGCCCACCGGTGGGGGTTCAGAGCAGCCCCAAAGTCACCACACCAGCAGCTCAGGGCCGGTCAGGTGCAGAGTTCAAAGTGGTGCCCAAAACACATAGGCTAGAATGGAGAGAAGGGGGTGCCCCGGTTCCGGTCTGCTTGCAGGTAAGTACCCGCGTCTTCGGAGGGCAGACCAGGGGGGTTTTGTAGGGCACCGGGGGGGACACAAGTCCACACAGAGATTTCACCCTCAGCAGCGCTGGGGCGGCCGGGTGCAGTGTAGGAACAGGCGTCGGGTTCGCAATGTTAGTCTATGAGAGATCTCGGGATCTCTTCAGCGCTGCAGGCAGGCAAGGGGGGGATTCCTCGGGGAAACCTCCACTTGGGCAAGGGAGAGGGACTCCTGGGGGTCACTTCTCCAGTGAAAGTCCGGTCCTTCAGGTCCTGGGGGCTGCGGGTGCAGGGTCTCTCCCAGGCGTCGGGACTTTAGGTTCAAAGAGTCGCGGTCAGGGGAAGCCTCGGGATTCCCTCTGCAGGCGGCGCTGTGGGGGCTCAGGGGGGACAGGTTTTGGTACTCACAGTATCAGAGTAGTCCTGGGGTCCCTCCTGAGGTGTCGGTTCTCCACCAGCCGAGTCGGGGTCGCCGGGTGCAGTGTTGCAAGTCTCACGCTTCTTGCGGGGAGCTTGCAGGGTTCTTTAAAGCTGCTGGAAACAAAGTTGCAGCTTTTCTTGGAGCAGGTCCGCTGTCCTCGGGAGCTTCTTGTCTTTTCGAAGCAGGGGCAGTCCTCAGAGGATGTCGAGGTCGCTGGTCCCTTTGGAAGGCGTCGCTGGAGCAGGATCTTTGGAAGGCAGGAGACAGGCCGGTGAGTTTCTGGAGCCAAGGCAGTTGTCGTCTTCTGGTCTTCCTCTGCAGGGGTTTTTCAGCTAGGCAGTCCTTCTTCTTGTAGTTGCAGGAATCTAATTTTCTAGGGTTCAGGGTAGCCCTTAAATACTAAATTTAAGGGTGTGTTTAGGTCTGGGGGGTTAGTAGCCAATGGCTACTAGCCCTGAGGGTGGGTACACCCTCTTTGTGCCTCCTCCCAAGGGGAGGGGGTCACAATCCTAACCCTATTGGGGGAATCCTCCATCTGCAAGATGGAGGATTTCTAAAAGTTAGAGTCACCTCAGCTCAGGACACCTTAGGGGCTGTCCTGACTGGCCAGTGACTCCTCCTTGTTGCTTTCTTTGTTCCCTCCAGCCTTGCCGCCAAAAGTGGGGGCCGTGGCCGGAGGGGGCGGGCAACTCCACTAAGCTGGAGTGCCCTGCTGGGCTGTGACAAAGGGGTGAGCCTTTGAGGCTCACCGCCAGGTGTCACAGTTCCTGCCTGGGGGAGGTGTTAGCATCTCCACCCAGTGCAGGCTTTGTTACTGGCCTCAGAGTGACAAAGGCACTCTCCCCATGGGGCCAGCAACATGTCTCTGGTGTGGCAGGCTGCTGGAACTAGTCAGCCTACACAGACAGTCGGTTAAGTTTCAGGGGGCACCTCTAAGGTGCCCTCTGGGGTGTATTTTACAATAAAATGTACACTGGCATCAGTGTGCATTTATTGTGCTGAGAAGTTTGATACCAAACTTCCCAGTTTTCAGTGTAGCCATTATGGTGCTGTGGAGTTCGTGTTTGACAGACTCCCAGACCATATACTCTTATGGCTACCCTGCACTTACAATGTCTAAGGTTTTGTTTAGACACTGTAGGGGTACCATGCTCATGCACTGGTACCCTCACCTATGGTATAGTGCACCCTGCCTTAGGGCTGTAAGGCCTGCTAGAGGGGTGTCTTACCTATACTGCATAGGCAGTGAGAGGCTGGCATGGCACCCTGAGGGGAGTGCCATGTCGACTTACTCATTTTGTTCTCACTAGCACACACAGGCTTGTAAGCAGTGGGTCTGTGCTGAGTGAGGGGTCTCTAGGGTGGCATAAGACATGCTGCAGCCCTTAGAGACCTTCCTTGGCATCAGGGCCCTTGGTACTAGAAGTACCAGTTACAAGGGACTTATCTGAATGCCAGGGTGTGCCAATTGTGGATACAATGGTACATTTTAGGTGAAGGAACACTGGTGCTGGGGCCTGGTTAGCAGGGTCCCAGCACTCTTCTCAGTCAAGTCAGCATCAGTATCAGGCAAAAAGTGGGGGGTAACTGCAACAGGGAGCCATTTCTTTACAGATTGTCTGCGAGTTGATTTTGGATCCCTGGTATAAATTGTGCTATTAGTCGAATTTGGTTGTGAATTGCCCAACGCCAAATTTTTTGTGCTAGCAGGCTTAACTGCGTGGAGTGCGTCCCCCCTTGCTTGTTTAGATAATACATTGTTGTCATGTTGTCTGTCTTGACGAGAATGTATTTGTGAACTATTATTGGTTGGAAAGCTTTTAGTGCTTGAAAAACTGCTAGAAGTTCTAGGTGATTTATATGCAGTTTTGTTTGATGTACGTTCCATTGTCCTTGTATGCTGTGTTGATCGAGGTGTGCTCCCCACCCTGTCATGGAAGCATCTGTTGTTATTACGTATTGTGGCACTGGGTCTTGGAAAGGCCGCCCTTTGTTTAAATTGATGTTGTTCCACCACAGAAGCGAGAGGTAAGTTTGGCGGTCTATTAACACCAGATCTAGAAGATGACCCTGTGCTTGAGACCACTGTGATGCTAGGCACTGTTGTAAGGGCCTCATGTGCAGTCTTGCGTTTGGGACAATGGCTATGCATGAAGACATCATGCCTAGGAGTTGTAATATCATCTTTGCTTGTATCTTTTGTGTTGGATACATGCGTTGTATGATGGTGTTGAAATTTTGAATTCTTTGGGGACTTGGAGTGGCTACTCCTTTTGTTGTGTCTATTATGGCTCCTAGGTATTGTTGTACCTTGCACGGCAGAATGTTGGATTTCATGAAGTTGACGGTGAACCCTAGTTTGAAGAGGGTTTGTATGATCTGATTTGTGTGATTTGAGCACTCTATTAACGAATGGGCCTTGATTAGCCAGTCGTCTAGATATGGGAACGCATGTATTTGCTGCCTTCTGATGTGTGCAGCGACTACCGCTAGACATTTGGTAAAGACTCTTGGTGCGGTTGTTAATCCGAAAGGCAGTACCTTGAATTGGTAATGTATTCCTTTGAATACAAACCTTAGGTATTTCCTGTGCGATGGGTGTATTGGTATATGGAAATACGCGTCCTTGAGGTCTAAAGTTGTCATGTAGTCGTGTAGTTTTAGCAATGGTAATACTTCTTGTAGTGTGACCATGTGAAAGTGGTCTGATTTGATGAATGTGTTCACTATTCTGAGGTCTAGGATTGGTCTCAGCGTTTTGTCCTTCTTTGGTATCAGAAAGTACAGTGAGTAAACTCCTGTGTTTATTTGTGTGTTTGGCACTAATTCGATTGCATTCTTTTGCAATAGTGCCTGCACTTCTATCTCCAGGAGATTGGAATGATGTTTTGTCAAATTTTGTGCTTTTGGTGGTATGTTTGGAGGGAATTGTAGAAATTCTATGCAATAACCATGTTGGATAATTGCTAGAACCCAAGTGTCTGTAGTGATTTCCTCCCATGCTTTGTAATAATGACTTATTCTTCCCCCCACTGGTGTTGTGTGGAGGGGGTGAGTGACATGTGAGTCACTGCTTAGTAGTAGGGGTTTTGGGGCTTTGAAATTTTCCTCTATTCCTAGGGAATTGCCCTCCTCTATATTGTCCCCGAAAACCTCCTCTGTACTGTCCCTGGTAACTGGACGGTGTTGCCTGTGAGGTGCTGGCTTGTGTGCTCTGACCCCGAAACCCCCCTCTAAAGGGTGTTTTACGGAATGTGCTGTAATTCCCTCTGCTCTGCGGGGAGTAGAGTGCGCCCATGGCTTTAGCAGTGTCCGTGTCTTTTTTGAGTTTCTCAATCGCTGTGTCCACTTCTGGACCGAACAGTTCTTTTTCGTTAAAAGGCATATTGAGAACTGCTTGCTGAATCTCTGGTTTAAATCCAGACGTTCGGAGCCATGCATGCCTTCTGATAGTTACAGATGTATTAATTGTCCGTGCAGCTGTATCTGCAGTGTCCATGGAGGAGCGGATTTGGTTGTTGGAAATGGTCTGTCCCTCCTCAACCACTTGTTTTGCCCTATTTTGTAGGTCCTTGGGCAGATGGTCAATGAGATGTTGCATCTCATCCCAATGGGCTCTGTCATAGCGTGCAAGTAGTGCCTGGGAGTTAGCGATGCGCCACTGGTTTGCAGCTTGTGCTGCGACTCTCTTACCAGCTGCATCGAACTTGCGGCTTTCTTTATCTGGGGGTGGTGCATCTCCAGATGTGTGGGAGTTGGCCCTTCTCCTAGCTGCTCCTACAACGACAGAGTCTGGTGGCAGTTGTATAGTGAGGAAAGCCGGGTCTGTAGGAGGCGCCTTATACTTTTTTTCCACTCTTGGTGTGATTGCCCTACTTTTGACCGGCTCCTTAAAGATTTCTTTTGCGTGCCGGAGCATACCAGGGAGCATAGGCAGGCTTTGGTAGGAGCTGTGGGTGGAGGAGAGTGTGTTGAATAAAAAGTCATCCTCGACCTGTTCTGAGTGGAGGCTTACATTGTGAAATTGTGCTGCTCTAGCCACCACTTGAGAATACGCAGTGCTGTCCTCTGGTGTAGATGGCTTCGTAGGGTATGCCTCCGGACTGTTATCTGACACTGGGGCGTCGTATAAGTCCCATGCGTCTTGATCTTGGTCACCCTGGCTCATGGTGGTGTGAGCTGGGGAATGTGATGGAGTTTGTGCTGGTGAGACGTTAATCACAGGTGGAGGAGAGGGTGGTGGGGTCACTTTTTTCACCACTTTTGTTTGTGGTGTTTGTTCAGTTTGGAACTCCAATCTTCTCTTTCTTCTAATAGGGGGAAGGGTGCTTATTTTTCCTGTCCCCTGCTGTATGAAAATACGCTTCTGCGTATGGTCTACATCAGTTGAGTGTAGCTCTTCCTCAAACCTATGCTTTTGCATTTGGGAGGTTAGCGAGTGCTCTTCTGTATAAGAGCCTGAAACTGGGTCGGTTGCAGTTTGTTTTGGCACCGAAACCCTGTCTGCATCTTTTTTCGGCTCCGAGGTGACTTTTTTCTTTTTCGGGGCCGAAACCTCTCGGCGTCGATCTTCTTCGGTGCCGCTGTCTCGGCGTCGAGCCGTGTCTACACCGGTATCTCGGTGTCGATGCTTGTCCCCAGCACTTTCTCGGTCCCGAGAAGGCTGCGTGCCGGTGTCTCGACCGGAGTCGGACGATCTCGGCACTGTTTGGGCCTTTTTCGGTGCCGACGGTCGGTCACCGAATTTATGGGTCGAGCCATGGCCTGGTGGCAGTGGCGTCCCCTGGGCCTTGTAAATCTTCTTCTGAGTGGTTTTCGACGTCTTACTCACGGTTTGTGTATCGTCGAATCCTTCGGAGTCCGATTCTTGGATCGAAAAGGTTCCCTCCTCTTCTTGTTCCTCGAACTCCCGGTGGGCTGTCAGCGCGGACGCCATCTGAAGTCTTCTGGCTCGACGGTCTCGGAGTGTTTTTCGGGACCGGACGCACGACAGGCCTCGCAGGTGTCTTCACTGTGCTCAGGTGACAGGCACAGGTTGCAGACCAAGTGTTGGTCTGTATAGGGGTATTTATTGTGGCATTTGGGACAGAAACGGAACGGGGTCCGTTCCATCGGCGTTCTTCTGCACGCGGTCGGGCCGACCAGGCCCCGACGGGGGATCGAAAAAATTACCCCGAAGGGCACCGGAGCTCTTCGATCTTAGACGCGGTGTTGAATCTAACTACGCCGATCCCGAACGCAACAATACCGACGAAAATCTTCCGAAATTAGCTATCTTTCCGTTCCGAAACTCGGAGCGACAGGAACACGTCCGAACCCGATGGCGGAAAAAAAACAATCGAAGATGGAGTCGACGCCCATGCGCAATGGAGACAAAAGGAGGAGTCACTCGGTCCCGTGACTCGAAAGACTTCTTCGAAGAAAAACAACTTGTAACACTCCGGCCCAACACCAGATGGCGAGCTATGCAAAACATGCGTATCTACAGCGACAGATGCCATTGAACATTTGATATTGTTTCATTGTAAATGTTCCATAGAAATAGCATGCATAACAAGGCAACTCACACTGAGAGACCTTAAGTGTGACTGAACAAAAAAAACATACAGGCCTATTTTGGTATCTGGTATTACCCAAGTATATGGTTAACTTCTGATTTCACCCTGGCTTTACTGCTACACCTTTTTGAAATAAACAAAGGTCTTTTTATCTTTTTTATCTTGTCAAAGCCATAGCTGGCAAACGTTTCTGAGCAGACTCTGGCCATGCACAAACAGTAGAAATTATGTGCTACAACAGGCAGGCTCAGCCACACCCTTTCCCTCTCACACTGTCAAATTTTACCTCTTAATAGAAAGAAAGATGTTACTTACCTTGTAAGCAGTGTTGAGGTTGGACTTTGGCAAGTTGTTTTTGTTCAAAGAAGTCTTTCAATTCACGAGATGTGTTGTGACTCCTTCCTCAGTGAGGGCTGCGCATGGGAACCAACACCATGTTGGCTTGTTTTTTTGCACAATGGGTAAGAATGTGTATATACTATGTACATTGTCCAGTATTAACTACTTAATAGTAGAAGACATGTGCGATGAGCACAGGCATCGAGGGAGGAGGTTGGATGTGTGTGACTCTAAAGCAATACAAGTTACAGAGAGATACTTACAGAGTAATGAAAATGTCACTTACCCAGTGTACATCTGTTCGTGGCATCAGTCGCAGTAGATTCGCATGTTCTGCAATAGCTCGCCATCTGGTGTTGGGCCGGAGTGTTACAAGTTGTTTTTCTTCGAAGAAGTCTTTCGAGTCACGGGACCGAGTGACTCCTCCTTTTGTCTCCATTGCGCATGGGCGTCGACTCTATCCTCGATTGTTTTTCCCCGCAGAGGGTGAGGTAGGAGTTGAATTGTAGTAATAGTGCCCATGCAATGGAGTGACTAAGTATGCACCTATTTAAGGTTGAGATGATACATATATAATTAATTGAAGGTAACTTACAAACTGCTACAGGCTCCCGGGGAGGCGGGTGGGCACATGCGAATCTACTGCGACTGATGACACGAACAGATGTACACTGGGTAAGTGACATTTTCAGTTTGATGGCATCTGTCGCTGTAGATACGCATGTTCTGCATAGACTAGTAAGCAGTTATTTCCCCAAAAGCGGTGGATCAGCCTGTAGGAGTGGAAGTAGTCTGAAATAATGTTCTTAATACAGCTTGCCCTACTGTGGCTTGTTGTGCGGATAACACGTCTACACAGTAGTGCTTGGTGAATGTGTGAGGCGTAGACCATGTGGCTGCCTTACATATTTCCTGCATTGGGATGTTTCCTAGAAAGGCCATGGTAGCACCTTTCTTTCTGGTTGAGTGTGCCCTTGGTGTAATGGGCAGCTGTCGTTTAGCTTTAAGGTAGCAGATTTGGATGCATTTAACTATCCATCTGGCTATACCTTGTTTTGAAATTGGGTTTCCTGCATGAGGTTTTTGAAATGCAATAAAGAGTTGTTTAGTCTTTCTGATGTTTTTTGTTCTGTCAATGTAATACATCAATGCTCTTTTGACATCTAATGTATGTAGTGCCCTTTCAGCTACGGTATCTGGCTGTGGAAAGAACACTGGAAGTTCCACTGTTTGATTTAGATGGAACGGTGAAATAACCTTTGGCAAAAATTTAGGATTGGTCCTTAGGACGACTTTATTTTTGTGTAGTTGTATAAAAGGTTCCTGTATTGTAAACGCCTGAATCTCGCTTACTCTTCTTAGGGAAGTAATGGCGATGAGAAATGCCACCTTCCAGGTTAGGAATTGTATTTCGCAGGAGTGCATGGGTTCAAAAGGTGGACCCATAAGTCTAGTTAGGACAACATTTAGGTTCCATGAAGGAACAGGTAGTGTTCTTGGTGGTATAATTCTCCTAAGGCCCTCCATGAATGCTTTAATGACTGGTATCTTATATAGGGAAGTTGAATAGGTAGTCTGCAGGTATGCAGATATTGCTGCAAGGTGTATTTTAATGGAAGAGAAAGCTAGGTTAGATTTTTGTAAGTGAAGCAAGTAACCCACTACATGTTCTGGAGTTGTGTGTAATGGTTGTATTTGATTAATATGGCAGTAGCAAACAAACCTCTTCCATTTACTTGCATAACAGTGCCTGGTGGATGGCCTTCTGGCTTGTTTTATGACTTCCATACATTCTTGGGTAAGTTGTAAGTGCCCGAATTCTAGGATTTCAGGAGCCAGATTGCTAGATTCAGCGATGCTGGATCTGGGTGTCTGATCTTTTGGTTGTGCTGTGTCAACAGATCTGGCCTGTTGGGCAATTTGATGCAGGGTACCACTGATAGGTCTAGCAGCGTTGTGTACCAGGGTTGCCTTGCCCAAGTTGGTGCTATCAATATGAGTTTGAGTTTGCTTTGACTGAGTTTGTTTACCAGGTAAGGAAGGAGAGGGAGAGGAGGAAAAGCGTAAGCAAATATCCCTGACCAGTTCATCCATAGGGCATTGCCTTGGGTATGTTTGTGTGGGTATCTGGATGCGAAGTTTTGGCATTTTGCGTTCTCCCTTGTCGCAAACAAGTCTATCTGAGGTGTTCCCCAGAGTTTGAAATAAGTGTTCAGAATTTGGGGGTGAATTTCCCATTCGTGGACCTGTTGATGATCTCGTGAGAGATTGTCTGCGAGTTGATTTTGGATCCCTGGTATAAACTGTGCTATTAGGCGAATTTGGTTGTGAATTGCCCAATGCCAAATTTTTTGTGCTAGCAGGCTTAACTGCGTGGAGTGCGTCCCCCCCTGCTTGTTTAGATAATACATTGTCGTCATGTTGTCTGTTTTGACGAGAATGTATTTGTGAACTATTATTGGTTGGAAGGCTTTTAGTGCTTGAAAAACTGCTAGAAGTTCTAGGTGATTGATATGCAGTTTTGTTTGATGTACGTTCCATTGTCCTTGTATGCTGTGTTGATCGAGGTGTGCTCCCCACCCTGTCATGGAAGCATCTGTTGTTATTACGTATTGTGGCACTGGGTCTTGGAAAGGCCGCCCTTTGTTTAAATTTATGTTGTTCCACCACAGAAGCGAGAGGTAAGTTTGGCGGTTGTAGGAAGTTGGCTCTGTATGTGCTATTTCAAAGTAAGGAATAGCATGCACAGAGTCCAAGGGTTCCCCTTAGAGGTAAAATAGTGGTAAAAATAGATAATACTAATGCTCTATTTTGTGGTAGTGTGGTCGAGCAGTAGGCTTATCCAAGGAGTAGTGTTAAGCATTTGTTGCACATACACAAGACAATAAATGAGGTACACACACTCAGAGACAAATCCAGCCAATAGGTTTTTATATAGAAAAATATCTTTTCTTAGTTTATTTTAAGAACCACAGGTTCAAATTCTACATGGAATATCTCATTCGAAAGGTATTGCAGGTAAGTACTTTAGGAACTTCAAATCATCAAAATTGCATGTATACTTTTCAAGTTATTGACAAATAGCTGTTTTAAAAGTGGACACTTAGTGCAATTTTCACAGTTCCTGGGGGAGGTAAGTTTTTGTTAGTTTTACCAGGTAAGTAGGACACTTACAGGGTTCAGTTCTTGGTCCAAGGTAGCCCACCGTTGGGGGTTCAGAGCAACCCCAAAGTCACCACACCAGCAGCTCAGGGCCGGTCAGGTGCAGAGTTCAAAGTGGTGCCCAAAACACATAGGCTAGAATGGAGGGAAGGGGGTGCCCCGGTTCCGGTCTGCTTGCAGGTAAGTACCCGCGTCTTCGGAGGGCAGACCAGGGGGGTTTTGTAGGGCACCGGGGGGGACACAGGTCCACACAGAAATTTCACCCTCAGCGGCGCGGGGGCGGCCGGGTGCAGTGTAGAAACAAGCGTCGGGTTCGCAATGTTAGTCTATGAGAGATCTCGGGATCTCTTCAGCGCTGCAGGCAGGCAAGGGGGGGATTCCTCGGGGAAACCTCCACTTGGGCAAGGGAGAGGGACTCCTGGGGGTCACTTCTCCAGTGAAAGTCCGGTCCTTCAGGTCCTGGGGGCTGCGGGTGCAGGGTCTCTCCCAGGCGTCGGGACTTTAGGTTCAAAGAGTCGCGGTCAGGGGAAGCCTCGGGATTCCCTCTGCAGGCGGCGCTGTGGGGGCTCAGGGGGGACAGGTTTTGGTACTCACAGTATCAGAGTAGTCCTGGGGTCCCTCCTGAGGTGTTGGATCGCCACCAGCCGAGTCGGGGTCGCCGGGTGCAGTGTTGCAAGTCTCACGCTTCTTGCGGGGAGCTTGCAGCGTTCTTTAAAGCTGCTGGAAACAAAGTTGCAGCTTTTCTTGGAGCAGGTCCGCTGTCCTCGGGAGTTTCTTGTCTTTTCGAAGCAGGGGCAGTCCTCAGAGGATGTCGAGGTCGCTGGTCCCTTTGGAAGGCGTCGCTGGAGCAGGATCTTTGGAAGGCAGGAGACAGGCTGGTGAGTTTCTGGAGCCAAGGCAGTTGTCGTCTTCTGGTCTTCCGCTGCAGGGGTTTTCAGCTAGGCAGTCCTTCTTCTTGTAGTTGCAGGAATCTAATTTTCTAGGGTTCAGGGTAGCCCTTAAATACTAAATTTAAGGGCGTGTTTAGGTCTGGGGGGTTAGTAGCCAATGGCTACTAGCCCTGAGGGTGGGTACACCCTCTTTGTGCCTCCTCCCAAGGGGAGGGGGTCACATTCCTAACCCTATTGGGGGAATCCTCCATCTGCAAGATGGAGGATTTCTAAAAGTTAGAGTCACTTCAGCTCAGGACACCTTAGGGGCTGTCCTGACTGGCCAGTGACTCCTCCTTGTTTTTCTCATTATTTTCTCCGGCCTTGCCGCCAAAAGTGGGGCCTGGCCGGAGGGGGCGGGCAACTCCACTAGCTGGAGTGTCCTGCTGGGTTGGCACAAAGGAGGTGAGCCTTTGAGGCTCACCGCCAGGTGTGACAATTCCTGCCTGGGAGAGGTGTTAGCATCTCCACCCAGTGCAGGCTTTGTTACTGGCCTCAGAGTGACAAAGGCACTCTCCCCATGGGGCCAGCAACATGTCTCGGTTTGTGGCAGGCTGCTAAAACTAGTCAGCCTACACAGATAGTCGGTTAAGTTTCAGGGGGCACCTCTAAGGTGCCCTCTGGGGTGTATTTTACAATAAAATGTACACTGGCATCAGTGTGCATTTATTGTGCTGAGAAGTTTGATACCAAACTTCCCAGTTTTCAGTGTAGCCATTATGGTGCTGTGGAGTTCGTGTTTGACAGACTCCCAGACCATATACTCTTATGGCTACCCTGCACTTACAATGTCTAAGGTTTTGTTTAGACACTGTAGGGGTACCATGCTCATGCACTGGTACCCTCACCTATGGTATAGTGCACCCTGCCTTAGGGCTGTAAGGCCTGCTAGAGGGGTGTCTTACCTATACTGCATAGGCAGTGAGAGGCTGGCATGGCACCCTGAGGGGAGTGCCATGTCGACTTACTCGTTTTGTCCTCACTAGCACACACAAGCTGGCAAGCAGTGTGTCTGTGCTGAGTGAGAGGTCTCCAGGGTGGCATAAGACATGCTGCAGCCCTTAGAGACCTTCCTTGGCATCAGGGCCCTTGGTACTAGAAGTACCAGTTACAAGGGACTTATCTGGATACAAAAGTACAGGTTAGGGAAAGAACACTGGTGCTGGGGCCTGGTTAGCAGGCCTCAGCACACTTTCAATTGTAAACATAGCATCAGCAAAGGCAAAAAGTCAGGGGGCAACCATGCCAAGGAGGCATTTCCTTACACAACCCCCCCCCAAACGAAAGAGGATGAGACTAACCTTTCCCAAGAGAGTCTTCATTTTCTAAGTGGGAGAACCTGGAAAGGCCATCTGCATTGGCATGGGCAGTCCCAGGTCTGTGTTCCACTATAAAGTCCATTCCCTGTAGGGAGATGGACCACCTCAACAGTTTAGGATTTTCACCTTTCATTTGCATCAGCCATTTGAGAGGTCTGTGGTCAGTTTGAACTAGGAAGTGAGTCCCAAAGAGGTATGGTCTCAGCTTCTTCAGGGACCAAACCACAGCAAAGGCCTCCCTCTCAATGGCACTCCAACGCTGCTCCCTGGGGAGTAACCTCCTGCTAATGAAAGCAACAGGCTGGTCAAGGCCATCATCATTTGTTTGGGACAAAACTGCCCCTATCCCATGTTCAGAGGCATCAGTCTGCACAATGAACTGCTTAGAATAATCTGGAGCTTTGAGAACTGGTGCTGAGCACATTGCTTGTTTCAGGGTGTCAAAGGCCTGTTGGCATTCCACAGTCCAGTTCACTTTCTTGGGCATTTTCTTGGAGGTGAGTTCAGTGAGGGCTGTCACAATGGATCCATATCCCTTCACAAACCTCCTGTAATACCCAGTCAAGCCAAGGAATGCCCTGACTTGAGTCTGGGTTTTTGGAGCTACCCAGTCCAGAATAGTCTGGATCTTGGGTTGGAGTGGCTGCACTTGGCCTCCACCTACAAGGTGTCCCAAGTAAACCACAGTTCCCTGCCCTATCTGGCACTTGGATGCCTTGATAGAGAGGCCTGCAGATTGCAGAGCCTTCAAAACCTTCCCCAGGTGGACCAGGTGATCCTGCCAGGTGGAGCTAAAGACAGCAATATCATCAAGATAAGCTGTGCTAAAGGACTCCAAGCCAGCAAGGACTTGATTCACCAACCTTTGGAAGGTGGCAGGGGCATTCTTTAAACCAAAGGGCATAACAGTAAACTGATAATGCCCATCCGGTGTGGAGAATGCTGTCTTTTCTTTTGCTCCAGGTGCCATTTTTATTTGCCAGTACCCTGCTGTCAAGTCAAAGGTACTTAGAAATTTGGCAGCACCTAATTTGTCTATGAGCTCATCAGCTCTTGGAATTGGATGAGCATCTGTCTTGGTGACAGAATTGAGCCCTCTGTAGTCCACACAAAACCTCATCTCTTTCTTTCCATCTTTGGTGTGAGGTTTGGGGACTAAGACCACTGGGCTAGCCCAGGGGCTGTCAGAGCGCTCAATTACTCCCAATTCCAGCATCTTGTGGACTTCCACCTTGATGCTTTCCTTAACATGGTCAGACTGTCTGAAGATTTTGTTTTTGACAGGCATGCTGTCTCCTGTGTCCACATCATGGGTACACAGGTGTGTCTGACCAGGGGTTAAGGAGAAGAGTTCAGGAAACTGTTGTAGGACTCTCCTACAATCAGCTTGCTGTTGGCCAGAGAGGGTGTCTGAGTAGATCACTCCATCTACTGTGCCATCTCTTGGGTCTGATGACAGAAGATCAGGGAGAGGTTCACTCTCTGCCTCCTGATCCTCATCTGTTACCATCAACAGATTCACATCAGCCCTGTCATGGAAGAGCTTAAGGCGGTTCACATGGATTACCCTCTTGGGGCTCCTGCTTGTGCCCAGGTCCACCAGGTAGGTGACCTGACTCTTCCTTTCTAGCACTGGGTAAGGGCCACTCCATTTGTCCTGGAGTGCCCTGGGAGCCACAGGCTCCAGAACCCAGACTTTCTGCCCTGGTTGGAACTCAACCAGTGCAGCCTTTTGGTCATACCAAAACTTCTGGAGCTGTTGGCTGGCCTCAAGGTTTTTGGTTGCCTTTTCCATGTACTCTGCCATTCTAGAGCGAAGGCCAAGTACATAGTCCACTATGTCCTGTTTAGGCTCATGGAGAGGTCTCTCCCAGCCTTCTTTAACAAGGGCAAGTGGTCCCCTTACAGGATGACCAAACAGAAGTTCAAAGGGTGAGAATCCTACTCCCTTCTGTGGCACCTCTCTGTAAGCGAAAAGCAGACATGGCAAGAGGACATCCCATCTCCTTTTGAGCTTTTCTGGGAGCCCCATGATCATGCCTTTTAATGTCTTGTTGAATCTCTCAACCAAGCCATTAGTTTGTGGATGGTATGGTGTAGTGAATTTATAAGTCACTCCACACTCATTCCACATGTGCTTTAGGTATGCTGACATGAAGTTGGTACCCCTGTCAGACACCACCTCCTTAGGGAAACCCACTCTGGTAAAGATACCAATGAGGGCCTTGGCTACTGCCGGGGCAGTAGTCGACCTAAGGGGAATAGCTTCAGGATACCTGGTAGCATGATCCACTACTACCAGGATATACATATTTCCTGAGGCTGTGGGAGGTTCTAGTGGACCAACTATGTCCACACCCACTCTTTCAAAGGGCACCCCCACCACTGGAAGTGGAATGAGGGGGGCCTTTGGATGCCCACCTGTCTTACCACTGGCTTGACAGGTGGGGCAGGAGAGGCAAAACTCCTTAACCATGTTGGACATATTGGGCCAGTAGAAGTGGTTGACTAACCTCTCCCACGTCTTGGTTTGTCCCAAATGTCCAGCAAGGGGAATGTCATGGGCCAATGTTAGGATGAACTCTCTGAACAGCTGAGGCACTACCACTCTCCTAGTGGTACCAGGTTTGGGGTCTCTGGCCTCAGTGTACAGGAGCCCATCTTCCCAATAGACCCTATGTGTTCCATTTTTCTTGCCTTTGGACTCTTCAGCAGCTTGCTGCCTAAGGCCTTCAAGAGAGGGACAGGTTTCTTGTCCCTTACACAGCTCTTCCCTTGAGGGTCCCCCTGGGCCTAAGAGCTCAACCTGATAAGGTTCAAGCTCCAAAGGCTCAGTTCCCTCAGAGGGCAGAACTTCTTCCTGAGAAGAGAGGTTCCCTTTCTTTTGCTGGGTTGCAGTTGGTTTCCCAACTGACTTTCCTGTTCTCTTGGTAGGCTGGGCCATTTTCCAGACTCCAGCTCTACTTTTTCACCCTGTGCCTTGCACTGTGCTCTTGTTTTCACACACACCAGTTCAGGGATACCCAGCATTGCTGCATGGGTTTTTAGCTCTACCTCAGCCCATGCTGAGGACTCCAGGTCATTTCCAAGCAGACAGTCCACTGGGATATTTGAGGAGACCACCACCTGTTTCAGGCCATTGACCCCTCCCCATTCTAAAGTAACCATTGCCATGGGATGTACTTTTCTCTGATTGTCAGCGTTGGTGACTGTGTAAGTTTTTCCAGTCAGGTATTGGCCAGGGGAAACCAGTTTCTCTGTCACCATGGTGACACTGGCACCTGTATCCCTCAGGCCCTCTATTCTAGTCCCATTAATTAAGAGTTGCTGTCTGTATTTTTGCATGTTAGGCGGCCAGACAGCTAGTGTGGCTAAATCCACCCCACCCTCAGAAACTAGAGTAGCTTCAGTGTGAACCCTGATTTGCTCTGGGCACACTGTTGATCCCACTTGGAGACTAGCCATACCAGTGTTACCTGGATGGGAGTTTGGAGTGGAACCCTTCTTGGGACAGGCCTTGTCTCCAGTTTGGTGTCCATGCTGTTTACAGCTATGACACCAGGCCTTTTTGGGATCAAAGTTTTTACCCTTGTACCCATTGTTTTGTGAAGAGGCTCTGGGCCCACCCTCCTGTGCAGGTTTTTGGGGGCCTGTAGAAGACTCTTTACTATTTTTAGTTTTGGTTGTCTCATCACCCTTCTGCTGGGGAGTCTTTGTGACCCCTTTCTTTTGGTCACCCCCTGTTGAAGTCTTGGACACCCTTGTCTTGACCCAATGGTCCGCCTTCTTTCCCAATTCTTGGGGAGAAATTGGTCCTAGGTCTACCAGATGCTGATGCAGTTTATCATTGAAACAATTACTTAACAGGTGTTCTTTCACACATAAATTGTACAGCCCATCATAATTACTTACACCACTGCCTTGAATCCAACCATCTAGTGTTTTCACTGAGTAGTCAACAAAGTCAACCCAGGTCTGGCTCGAGGATTTTTGAGCCCCCCTGAACCTAATCCTGTACTCCTCAGTGGAGAATCCAAAGCCCTCAATCAGGGTACCCTTCATGAGGTCATAAGATTCTGCATCTTGTCCAGAGAGTGTGAGGAGTCTATCCCTACACTTTCCTGTGAACATTTCCCAAAGGAGAGCACCCCAGTGAGATCTGTTCACTTTTCTGGTTACACAAGCCCTCTCAAAAGCTGTGAACCATTTGGTGATGTCATCACCATCTTCATATTTAGTTACAATCCCTTTGGGGATTTTCAACATGTCAGGAGAATCTCTGACCCTATTTATGTTGCTGCCACCATTGATGGGTCCTAGGCCCATCTCTTGTCTTTCCCTCTCTATGGCTAGGATCTGTCTTTCCAAAGCCAATCTTTTGGCCATCCTGGCTAACTGGATGTCCTCTTCACTGGAGTTATCCTCAGTGATTTCAGAGTTGTTGGTCCCTCCTGTGAGGGAACCAGCATCTCTGACTATTATTTGTGGAGTCAGGGCTTGAGAAGCCCTGCTCTCCCTAAGTAGGACTGGAGGGGGGGAATTTCCCTCCAAGTCACTATCTTCATCCTCTGAGTTGCCATCCTCAGAGGGGTTGGCCTTTTCAAACTCTGCCAAAAGCTCCTGGAGCTGTACTTTGGTAGGTTTGGGGCCCATTGCTATTTTCTTTAGTTTACAGAGTGACCTTAGCTCTCTCATCTGTAGATGGAGGTAAGGTGTGGTGTCGAGTTCCACCACATTCACATCTGTGCTAGACATTATGCTTCTAAAAGTTGGAATACTTTTTAAGAAACTAAAACTGGTTCTAGAATCTAATTCAAACTTTTAACAAACTTTTAAACTCTAAAAGAAATGCTAAACAGGATCTAACACAAGGCCCTAGCAGGTCTTTTAAGAATTTAGAAAACTTTTCAAATTGCAAAAATCAATTTCTAATGACAATTTTGGAATTTGTCGTGTGATCAGGTATTGGCTGAGTAGTCCAGCAAATGCAAAGTCTTGTACCCCACCGCTGATCCACCAATGTAGGAAGTTGGCTCTGTATGTGCTATTTCAAAGTAAGGAATAGCATGCACAGAGTCCAAGGGTTCCCCTTAGAGGTAAAATAGTGGTAAAAATAGATAATACTAATGCTCTATTTTGTGGTAGTGTGGTCGAGCAGTAGGCTTATCCAAGGAGTAGTGTTAAGCATTTGTTGCACATACACAAGACAATAAATGAGGTACACACACTCAGAGACAAATCCAGCCAATAGGTTTTTATATAGAAAAATATCTTTTCTTAGTTTATTTTAAGAACCACAGGTTCAAATTCTACATGGAATATCTCATTCGAAAGGTATTGCAGGTAAGTACTTTAGGAACTTCAAATCATCAAAATTGCATGTATACTTTTCAAGTTATTGACAAATAGCTGTTTTAAAAGTGGACACTTAGTGCAATTTTCACAGTTCCTGGGGGAGGTAAGTTTTTGTTAGTTTTACCAGGTAAGTAGGACACTTACAGGGTTCAGTTCTTGGTCCAAGGTAGCCCACCGTTGGGGGTTCAGAGCAACCCCAAAGTCACCACACCAGCAGCTCAGGGCCGGTCAGGTGCAGAGTTCAAAGTGGTGCCCAAAACACATAGGCTAGAATGGAGGGAAGGGGGTGCCCCGGTTCCGGTCTGCTTGCAGGTAAGTACCCGCGTCTTCGGAGGGCAGACCAGGGGGGTTTTGTAGGGCACCGGGGGGGACACAGGTCCACACAGAAATTTCACCCTCAGCGGCGCGGGGGCGGCCGGGTGCAGTGTAGAAACAAGCGTCGGGTTCGCAATGTTAGTCTATGAGAGATCTCGGGATCTCTTCAGCGCTGCAGGCAGGCAAGGGGGGGATTCCTCGGGGAAACCTCCACTTGGGCAAGGGAGAGGGACTCCTGGGGGTCACTTCTCCAGTGAAAGTCCGGTCCTTCAGGTCCTGGGGGCTGCGGGTGCAGGGTCTCTCCCAGGCGTCGGGACTTTAGGTTCAAAGAGTCGCGGTCAGGGGAAGCCTCGGGATTCCCTCTGCAGGCGGCGCTGTGGGGGCTCAGGGGGGACAGGTTTTGGTACTCACAGTATCAGAGTAGTCCTGGGGTCCCTCCTGAGGTGTTGGATCGCCACCAGCCGAGTCGGGGTCGCCGGGTGCAGTGTTGCAAGTCTCACGCTTCTTGCGGGGAGCTTGCAGCGTTCTTTAAAGCTGCTGGAAACAAAGTTGCAGCTTTTCTTGGAGCAGGTCCGCTGTCCTCGGGAGTTTCTTGTCTTTTCGAAGCAGGGGCAGTCCTCAGAGGATGTCGAGGTCGCTGGTCCCTTTGGAAGGCGTCGCTGGAGCAGGATCTTTGGAAGGCAGGAGACAGGCTGGTGAGTTTCTGGAGCCAAGGCAGTTGTCGTCTTCTGGTCTTCCGCTGCAGGGGTTTTCAGCTAGGCAGTCCTTCTTCTTGTAGTTGCAGGAATCTAATTTTCTAGGGTTCAGGGTAGCCCTTAAATACTAAATTTAAGGGCGTGTTTAGGTCTGGGGGGTTAGTAGCCAATGGCTACTAGCCCTGAGGGTGGGTACACCCTCTTTGTGCCTCCTCCCAAGGGGAGGGGGTCACATTCCTAACCCTATTGGGGGAATCCTCCATCTGCAAGATGGAGGATTTCTAAAAGTTAGAGTCACTTCAGCTCAGGACACCTTAGGGGCTGTCCTGACTGGCCAGTGACTCCTCCTTGTTTTTCTCATTATTTTCTCCGGCCTTGCCGCCAAAAGTGGGGCCTGGCCGGAGGGGGCGGGCAACTCCACTAGCTGGAGTGTCCTGCTGGGTTGGCACAAAGGAGGTGAGCCTTTGAGGCTCACCGCCAGGTGTGACAATTCCTGCCTGGGAGAGGTGTTAGCATCTCCACCCAGTGCAGGCTTTGTTACTGGCCTCAGAGTGACAAAGGCACTCTCCCCATGGGGCCAGCAACATGTCTCGGTTTGTGGCAGGCTGCTAAAACTAGTCAGCCTACACAGATAGTCGGTTAAGTTTCAGGGGGCACCTCTAAGGTGCCCTCTGGGGTGTATTTTACAATAAAATGTACACTGGCATCAGTGTGCATTTATTGTGCTGAGAAGTTTGATACCAAACTTCCCAGTTTTCAGTGTAGCCATTATGGTGCTGTGGAGTTCGTGTTTGACAGACTCCCAGACCATATACTCTTATGGCTACCCTGCACTTACAATGTCTAAGGTTTTGTTTAGACACTGTAGGGGTACCATGCTCATGCACTGGTACCCTCACCTATGGTATAGTGCACCCTGCCTTAGGGCTGTAAGGCCTGCTAGAGGGGTGTCTTACCTATACTGCATAGGCAGTGAGAGGCTGGCATGGCACCCTGAGGGGAGTGCCATGTCGACTTACTCGTTTTGTCCTCACTAGCACACACAAGCTGGCAAGCAGTGTGTCTGTGCTGAGTGAGAGGTCTCCAGGGTGGCATAAGACATGCTGCAGCCCTTAGAGACCTTCCTTGGCATCAGGGCCCTTGGTACTAGAAGTACCAGTTACAAGGGACTTATCTGGATGCCAGGGTCTGCCAATTGTGGATACAAAAGTACAGGTTAGGGAAAGAACACTGGTGCTGGGGCCTGGTTAGCAGGCCTCAGCACACTTTCAATTGTAAACATAGCATCAGCAAAGGCAAAAAGTCAGGGGGCAACCATGCCAAGGAGGCATTTCCTTACAGCGGTCTATTAACACCAGATCTAGAAGGTGACCCTGTGCTTGAGACCACTGTGATGCTAGGCATTGTTGTAAGGGCCTCATGTGCAGTCTTGCGTTTGGGACAATGGCTATGCATGAAGACATCATGCCTAGGAGTTGTAATACCATCTTTGCCTGTATCTTTTGTGTTGGATACATGCGTTGTATGATGGTGTTGAAATTTAGAATTCTTTGTGGACTTGGAGTGGCTACTCCCTTCGATGTGTCTATTATGGCTCCTAGGTATTGTTGTACCTTGCGCGGCAGAATGTTGGATTTTGTAAAGTTGACGGTGAACCTGAGTTTGAAGAGGGTTTGTATGATCTGATTTGTGTGATTTGAGCACTCTATGAACGAATGGGCCTTGATTAGCCAGTCGTCCAAATATGGGAACACATGTATTTGCTGCCTTCTTATGTGTGCAGCGACTACCGCTAGACATTTGGTAAAGACTCTTGGTGCGGTTGTTAATCCGAAAGGCAGTACCTTGAATTGGTAATGTATTCCTTTGAATACAAACCTTAGGTATTTCCTGTGCGATGGGTGTATTGGTATATGGAAATAAGCATCCTTGAGGTCTAAAGTTGCCATGTAGTCGTGTAGTTTTAGCAATGGCAATACTTCTTGTAGAGTGACCATGTGGAAGTGGTCTGATTTGATGAAAGTGTTCACTACTCTGAGGTCTAGGATTGGTCTCAGCGTCTTGTCCTTCTTTGGTATCAGAAAGTACAGTGAGTAAACCCCTGTGTTTATTTGTGTGTTTGGCACTAATTCGATTGCATTCTTTTGCAATAGTGCCTGCACTTCTATCTCCAGGAGATTGGAATGGTGTGTTGTTAAATTTTGTGCTTTTGGTGGTATGTTTGGAGGGAATTGTAGAAATTCTATGCAATAACCATGTTGGATAATTGCTAGAACCCAAGTGTCTGTAGTGATTTTCTCCCATGCTTTGTAATAATGACCTATTCTCCCCCCCACTGGTGTTGTGTGGAGGGGGTGAGTGACATGTGAGTCACTGTTTAGTAGTAGGGGTTTTTGGGCTTTGAAATCTTCCTCTATTTCTAGGGAATTGCCCTCCTCTATATTGTCCCCGAAAACCTCCTCTATACTGTCCCTGGTAACCGGACGGTGTGGCTTGTGAGGTGCTGGCTTGTGTGCTTTGACCCCGAAACCCCCCTCGAAAGGGCGTTTTACGGAATGTGCTGCAATTCCCTCTGCTCTGCGGGGAGTAGAGTGCGCCCATGGCTTTGGCAGTGTCCGTATCTTTTTTGAGTTTCTCAATCGCTGTGTCCACTTGTGGACCGAACAGTTCTTTTTCATTAAAAGGCATATTGAGAACTGCTTGTTGAATCTCTGGTTTAAATCCAGACGTTCGGAGCCATGCATGCCTTCTGATAGTTACAGATGTATTAATTGTCCGTGCAGCTGTATCTGCAGCGTCCATGGAGGAGCGGATCTGATTGTTGGAGATGGCCTGTCCCTCCTCAACCACTTGTTTTGCCCTATTTTGTAAATCCTTGGGCAGATGTTCAATGAGATGTTGCATCTCGTCCCAGTGGGCTCTGTCATAGCGCGCAAGTAGTGCCTGGGAGTTCGCGATGCGCCACTGGTTTGCAGCTTGTGCTGCGACTCTTTTACCAGCTGCATCGAACTTGCGGCTTTCTTTATCTGGGGGTGGTGCATCTCCAGATGTGTGAGAGTTGGCCCTTTTCCTAGCTGCTCCTACAACGACAGAGTCTGGTGGCAGCTGTGTAGTGATGAAAACCGGGTCCGTAGGAGGCGGCTTATACTTTTTTTCTACCCTTGGTGTGATTGCCCTACTTTTAACCGGCTCCTTAAAGATGTCTTTTGCGTGCCGGAGCATACCAGGGAGCATAGGCAGGCTTTGGTATGAGCTGTGGGTGGAGGAGAGTGTGTTGAATAAGAAATCATCCTCGACCTGTTCTGAGTGGAGGCTTACGTGGTGAAATTGTGCTGCTCTAGCCACCACTTGAGAGTACGCGGTGCTGTCTTCTGGTGGAGATGGCTTTGTAGGGTATGTCTCCGGACTGTTATCTGACACTGGGGCGTCGTATAGGTCCCATGCGTCCTGATCTTGGTCACCCTGGCTCATGGTGGTGTGAGCTGGGGAGTGTGATGGAGTTTGTGCTGGTGAAACGTTAATCACGGGCGGAGGAGAGGGTGGTGGTGTAACTCTTTTCACCACTTTTGGTTGTGGTGTTTGTTCCGTCTGGAACTCCAACCTTCTCTTTCTCCTAATGGGGGGAAGGGTGCTTATTTTTCCTGTCCCCTGCTGAATGAAGATACGCTTTTGCGTATGGTCCACATCAGTTGCTTGTAGCTCTTCCTCAAACCTATGCTTCTGCATTTGGGAGGTTAGCGAGTGCTCTTCTGTATAAGAGCCTGAAGCTGGGTCGCTTGCAGTTTGTTTCGGCATCGAAACTTTGTCTGCGTGTTTTTTCGGCTCCGAGGTGACTTTTTTCCTTTTCGGGGCCGAAACCTCTCGGCGTCGATCTGTTTCGGTGCCGCTGTCTCGGCGTCGAGCCGTGTCCACACCGGCATCTCGGTGTCGAGGCTTGTCTCCAGCACTTTCTCGGTCCCGAGAAGGCTGCGTGCTGGTGTCTCGACCGGAGTCGGACGATCTCGGCACTGTTTGGGCCTTTTTCGTTGCCGACGGTCGGTCACCGAATTTATGGGTGGAGCCATGGCCGGATGGCAGTGGCGTCCCCTGGGCCTTGTAAATGTGTCTCTGTGTGGTTTTCGACGTTTTACTCACGATTTGTGTATCGTCGAATCCTTCGGAGTCGGAGTCTTGGATCGAGAAGGTACCTTCCTCTTCTTGTTCCTCGAACTCTCGGTGGGCTGTCGGTGCGGACGCCATCTGAAGTCTTCTGGCTCGACGGTCTCGGAGTGTTTTTCGGGACCGGAACGCACGACAGGCCTCGCAGGTGTCTTCGCTGTGCTCAGGTGACAGGCACAGGTTGCAGACCAAGTGTTGGTCTGTGTAGGGGTATTTATTGTGGCATTTGGGGCAGAAACGGAACGGGGTCCGTTCCATCGGCGTTCTTCAGCACGCGGTCGGGCCGACCAGGCCCCGACGGAGGATCGAAAAACTACCCCGAAGGGCACCGGAGCTCTTCGATCTTCGATGCGGTGTTGAATCTAAGTACGCCGATCCCGAACGCAACAATACCGACGAAAATCTTCAGAAATTAGCTAATTTTTCGTTCCGAAACTCGGAGCGACAGGAACACGTCCGAACCCGATGGCGGAAAAAAAACAATCGAGGATAGAGTCGACGCCCATGCGCAATGGAGTCAAAAGGAGGAGTCACTCGGTCCCGTGACTCGAAAGACTTCTTCGAAGAAAAACAACTTGTAACACTCCGGCCCAACACCAGATGGCGAGCTATTGCAGAACATGCGTATCTACAGCGACAGATGCCATCGAACGTAACATTATCCGTTTGAAGCATGTGTGGCTGTAGATACATATTCCCTGAATAGACTGAAAATCAGTACCCTTCTAAATCAGTGGCTAGGGTGTGTTTGATGCAGGTATTTGGAATAAGTCTTTTTGACTGTTTGGCGTACCATAGCCTGCTGGCAGGCTAATATGGCCACACAACAGTGTTTGATAAATAAATGTTCAACAATAAAGTATGATAACTTTGACCTTAGCCTGACTCCACCAACCTCGCAGCATTACATGGAACACTATCACCACAGACGGGACTGCCATAACCACGAAGTCCATCAACTCCAGGGCCCTTCAGGGCCCATCAGTTCTTCAGAGACCTCTTTCCTCCCCCACCCCCTAACCAGTGAAGCCCTCAAGTCCTTCCTTAACATCTCCATCTACACAGCCACTTTCCCTGAAGCATCCAGCTGCAAACACCCTACTGAAGAAGCCCTCACCAGATCCAGCCAAACCTCACAAACTATCAGCCAATCTCCATCCTATAGTAGACAACCAAGATCCTGGAAAAGGCCATCAATAGACACCTCACACATCAACACCAGATCCTCGACACAACACAACCAGGATTCTGAACCAATAACTGAACAAAGAAAGCTCCTACCACAGTGACAGGTGATATACATAGGATCCTAGACAGAGGAGAAACTGTGGTATTCATCCTATTAGACCTCTTGGTGATGTCTGACACAGTCTCCAACTCAATCCTCATTAGAAGACTGTATGTGGCTTGCATTCAGGAACCTGCCCTCCCGCTGTATCTTCTAATTTCTGACCAGATCTCAGACAGTCAACCTTACTTACTTACTTTTCAGAAGCTAGGCAACTCTTCTGTGGCTACATCAAGGCTCTTCACTCAGCACTACACTCTTCAACATCTACAGTACTCCACCTGCTGATGTCATCCACACCCAGGAGATAAATGCACCGACGACAGAGAACTCATGCTATCCCTCTGGGACAAATCCTCAACACCAGGAAAAAATTCACCACCTGCATATCTGATTTGGCCACCTCAATGACATCAAATGGTCTCAAGTTGAAAACAGACAACACAAAAGTGGTCATCTTTGGAAAAGGTGCCTAACCATTGGGCTAGACCTGGTGTCCCACAGACATAAGACCTACTCCCACCCCTTCTCACACTCTAGAAACCTTTAAGTTCACACTGTTACCACATCATGCTTCCTCACTCTAAGGATTTTGAGAAACATCTACAAGTGGCTACCGGACAACACCAGAAAGACCATCACCCAAACACTTATCACCAGCGTACCGGACTATAGAACGTCCCTTAAGAAGGAATCATCAAACATCTCACAAGAAGATTACAAACCATCCACAATGCAGCACCAGACTCATCCTCCCACACAGAACCCATATCATACTGCACCCAAGGAAGCTATACTGGCTCCTGATGCACAAGTCAGCACAGTTAAAGTTCCTCACCCACACATACAAACCATTACACAATACAGGCCCAGCTTATCTAAACAGTTGCATACACTTCAACCAATCATCCACACTCAGCTCAGCTGGATTCCTACTAGCACACATCCCATATATTCACTGAGGCAAACCCTCTATCCTTGAATTCCGCAAGAAGCTGAGGATGTGGGTCTTCAACAAATTCCTCTCCTCGTCCAGGGGCTAGACTCACACACCTGCATAGCACCAGGATACCCTTACAGGTGATAGTGTACTTTACAAATACACTTAACATTGCATAAAGTGTGTCTGGTGGTCCAGGAGGCAGCTTTGCAAATGTCAGCTAAGATTATGTTTCATGTGGTCATAAAGGTTGAAGGGACCATATGGACTGCCTGAGCTGGAGAAGGTGTGTGGAGACTCCTAAAGTGACTCTGACGGAGGCAGACCAGTTGGGGCGCATGCACGTGGTGGTGATGGACAAGGTGTAGTTGGTGGTAGAGGTGGAGGAAGAGGGCTTGTACGCAGCTATCTCTCTTCTGTGCCGTCTCAGAGGAGAGAGCCTTAAATAAGGTTCAGATTCAAAGGTGAGTCTCCTCTTGCACGAACGTGACTCTGATACGGTTTTACCAATATCTTCCAGATGACAAGCTAAATAAAACACTTCTGCCAAGTGTCAAATTCATCTGGGACCCTCTGTAAGATTGGGACCTCAGATTCTTCAGATCCGGCTGCCAACAAGTGTTTCGGGATTGAAAGGCAGTTCAGAGCTGGTTTGTCAGTGGCTTTGGCATCTTCTAGGGGTGCGAACGAGAATGCTCACCACTCTTAACAGTCTACATTCCTCATTTGCTAGCCTTTTTTCCCCTCCTCGTGCCAAAGTGATCTTCCTCCCAGAAGATATCCAAAGTCTCAGAGGATGCCTGTTCTATCTTGCAATGAGTCCAAAATGTTTGAGGAACCTAGAGACATCCTTCAACCAAAACCATCACTACTAGAACAATAACTAACTATCCCATGACATGGTTAAGTGTGGACAAACTGAACAACGCTAGCCCAAATCACCACTAAAACGGTTAAGGGACCCAGGATCCTGAACTTGAAATGCTGGAAGATTCCAAACAATTTGCTTTACATTCCCACTGACATGGACTGCTCCAACTTCAATTTGACAATGCAGTAGCATACCACATACCTGCTGAAACCTAACCACCCTGGAGCTACTTGTTCAAGCTCCCCTCTGAAATTCATCTATGATTTGTGTTTATAGAGGACACCCCCCACCACCACCAACCCATCTTTACTATGCAGTAGGGAACAGAGCCCCCTGCAGCAAAAGAAAAAAACAACAATAACGATTCACCATGGGGAAAACCTTCTCTTCGACTAAGAACTGGGAGAGAGGCCACAGACAAAAGCAGCAACACTTGTGCTGAGGGGGAAAAGAGATTTGCTTCGTTTAAAGATCATACACAGCAGCAGGAAGCAGAACTCCTATTATGGAACAGGTTAATGAGGACCTGCTGACATTAAACAAAGTGGAGAAGTGTGGGATGCAAGAAGGAGACTGAGGGATGCCTTTGTTTCTCTGTAGAGGGACCAGTAGCACCCTGATCTTGAACCGTTTCAGCTGAAGTCCCTGCAGAGGTGCTATCAACACCCTGCTGCACATGGAAGAGGAGGCGGTCAGCACTGACCTCCTGAAAACTACAAGAAGTAGGGAGGAAAAGAGACGTATGTTAAGTATTATGTGATATTTCTATAGCGCTCTGCACATCAAAGGAAGAGATACAATCAGAGAGTGAGTTCTAGGCTGGGTTCTAAGATGGGAATTGAAAGAGGAGACGACTGAAGGCACGTTGTCCCTCCAGAGACACCTAAGAAGCGCTGTGGCCTAGCTGGGGTGTAGAGTTGGAAAGGGGTGCGCAGGGGGTACAAAGAATAGAAATGCTTATCAGACATGGATGAGTAACCAGTCGCACTTTTGTATGTGCAAATGATCAGTGGGCGATAGGAGTACACCACAGGACCAGTATAGCTGCACAGTGGGGCACCCGGGAGTACAATACAGCCTAAAAACTATTTCAGGAAAGCTGCAGTCGGAAAATGTGTGCACCAGGGAAAGGGCAGACAGAGCAGGCAACCTGGTGACATTCCTTTCAAACCTGATGAGAGAGGGGCTTGGCTCGGCCCACTACGTCCAGAAAAATATCAGGGATAGCTTTCATAAAGTGCTCTGGAATTATGACCCAATGGGAAACAGGATAGTGGAAAGATGACCCTTGAAATGGTGGACTACAAAGCATAACAGGAGGGCAATGTAAAGAAATGGCTCCCTGTTGCAGTTACCCCCCACTTTTTGCCTGATACTGATGGTGACTTGACTGAGAAGTGTGCTGGGACCCTGCTAACCAGGCCCCAGCACCAGTGTTCTTTCACCTAAAATGTACCATTGTTTCCACAATTGGCACAACCCTGGCACCTAGGTAAGTCCCTTGTAACTGGTACCCCTGGTACCAAGGGCCCTGATGCCAGGGAAGGTCTCTAAGGGCTGCAGCATGTCTTATGCCACCCTAGGGACCCCTCACTCAGCACAGACACACTGCTTGCCAGCTTGTGTGTCCTGGTGGGGAGAAAATGACTAAGTCGACATGGCACTCCCCTCAGGGTGTTATGCCAACCTCACACTGCCTGTGGCATAGGTAAGTCACCCCTCTAGCAGGCCTTACAGCCCTAAGGCAGGGTGCACTATACCACAGGTGAGGGCATAGGTGCATGAGCACTATGCCCCTACAGTGTCTAAGCAAAACCTTAGACATTGTAAGTGCAGGGTAGCCATAAGAGTATATGGGCTGGGAGTCTGTCAAAAACGAACTCCACAGCTCCATAATGGCTACACTGAATACTGGGAAGTTTAGTATCAAACTTCTCAGAATAATAAACCCACACTGATGCCAGTGTTGGATTTATTAAAAAATGCACACAGAGGGCCTCTTAGAGATGCCACCTGTATTTTACCCAATTGTTCAGTGCAGGACTGACTGGTCTGTGCCAGCCTGCTGCTGAGAGACGAGTTTCTGACCTCATGCGGTGAGAGCCTTTGTGCTCTCTGAAGACAGAAACAAAGCCTGCTCTGGGTGGAGGTGCTTCACACCTCCCCCCTGCAGGAACTGTAACACCTAGCAGTGAGCTTCAAAGGCTCAAGCTTCGTGTTACAATTCCCCAGGTGTAGGAAGTTGGCTCTGTATGTGCTATTTCAAAGTAAGGAATAGCATGCACAGAGTCCAAGGGTTCCCCTTAGAGGTAAAATAGTGGTAAAAATAGATAATACTAATGCTCTATTTTGTGGTAGTGTGGTCGAGCAGTAGGCTTATCCAAGGAGTAGTGTTAAGCATTTGTTGTACATACACATAGACAATAAATGAGGTACACACACTCAGAGACAAATCCAGCCAATAGGTTTTTGTATAGAAAAATATCTTTTCTTAGTTTATTTTAAGAACCACAGGTTCAAATTCTACATGTAATATCTCATTCGAAAGGTATTGCAGGTAAGTACTTTAGGAACTTCAAATCATCAAAATTGCATGTATACTTTTCAAGTTATTGACAAATAGCTGTTTTAAAAGTGGACACTTAGTGCAATTTTCACAGTTCCTAGGGGAGGTAAGTTTTGTTAGTTTTACCAGGTAAGTAAGACACTTACAGGGTTCAGTTCTTGGTCCAAGGTAGCCCACCGTTGGGGGTTCAGAGCAACCCCAAAGTTACCACACCAGCAGCTCAGGGCCGGTCAGGTGCAGAGTTCAAAGTGGTGCCCAAAACACATAGGCTAGAATGGAGAGAAGGGGGTGCCCCGGTTCCGGTCTGCTTGCAGGTAAGTACCCGCGTCTTCGGAGGGCAGACCAGGGGGGTTTTGTAGGGCACCGGGGGGGACACAAGCCCACACAGAAATTTCACCCTCAGCAGCGCGGGGGCGGCCGGGTGCAGTGTAGAAACAAGCGTCGGGTTCGCAATGTTAGTCTATGAGAGATCTCGGGATCTCTTCAGCGCTGCAGGCAGGCAAGGGGGGGATTCCTCGGGGAAACCTCCACTTGGGCAAGGGAGAGGGACTCCTGGGGGTCACTTCTCCAGTGAAAGTCCGGTCCTTCAGGTCCTGGGGGCTGCGGGTGCAGGGTCTCTCCCAGGCGTCGGGACTTTGGATTCAAAGAGTCGCGGTCAGGGGAAGCCTCGGGATTCCCTCTGCAGGCGGCGCTGTGGGGGCTCAGGGGGGACAGGTTTTGGTACTCACAGTATCAGAGTAGTCCTGGGGTCCCTCCTGAGGTGTTGGGTCTCCACCAGCCGAGTCGGGGTCGCCGGGTGCAGTGTTGCAAGTCTCACGCTTCTTGCGGGGAGCTTGCAGGGTTCTTTCAAGGCTGCTGGAAACAAAGTTGCAGCCTTTCTTGGAGCAGGTCCGCTGTCCTCGGGAGTTTCTTGTCTTTTCGAAGCAGGGGCAGTCCTCAGAGGATGTCGAGGTCGCTGGTCCCTTTGGAAGGCGTCGCTGGAGCAGGATCTTTGGAAGGCAGGAGACAGGCCGGTGAGTTTCTGGAGCCAAGGCAGTTGTCGTCTTCTGGTCTTCCTCTGCAGGGGTTTTCAGCTAGGCAGTCCTTCTTCTTGTAGTTGCAGGAATCTGATTTTCTAGGGTTCAGGGTAGCCCTTAAATACTAAATTTAAGGGCGTGTTTAGGTCTGGGGGGTTAGTAGCCAATGGCTACTAGCCCTGAGGGTGGGTACACCCTCTTTGTGCCTCCTCCCAAGGGGAGGGGGTCACAATCCTAACCCTATTGGGGGAATCCTCCATCTGCAAGATGGAGGATTTCTAAAAGTCAGAGTCACCTCAGCTCAGGACACCTTAGGGGCTGTCCTGACTGGCCAGTGACTCCTCCTTGTTGCTTTCTTTGTTCCCTCCAGCCTTGCCGCCAAAAGTGGGGGCCGTGGCCGGAGGGGGCGGGCAACTCCACTAAGCTGGAGTGCCCTGCTGGGCTGTGACAAAGGGTGAGCCTTGAGGCTCACCGCCAGGTGTTACAGCTCCTGCCTGGGGGAGGTGTTAGCATCTCCACCCAGTGCAGGCTTTGTTACTGGCCTCAGAGTGACAAAGGCACTCTCCCTATGGGGCCAGCAACATGTCTCTGGTGTGGCAGGCTGCTGGAACTAGTCAGCCTACACAGACAGTCGGTTAAGTTTCAGGGGGCACCTCTAAGGTGCCCTCTGTGGTGTATTTTACAATAAAATGTACACTGGCATCAGTGTGCATTTATTGTGCTGAGAAGTTTGATACCAAACTTCCCAGTTTTCAGTGTAGCCATTATGGTGCTGTGGAGTTCGTGTTTGACAGACTCCCAGACCATATACTCTTATGGCTACCCTGCACTTACAATGTCTAAGGTTTTGTTTAGACACTGTAGGGGTACCATGCTCATGCACTGGTACCCTCACCTATGGTATAGTGCACCCTGCCTTAGGGCTGTAAGGCCTGCTAGAGGGGTGTCTTACCTATACTGCATAGGCAGTGAGAGGCTGGCATGGCACCCTGAGGGGAGTGCCATGTCGACTTACTCGTTTTGTCCTCACTAGCACACACAAGCTGGCAAGCAGTGTGTCTGTGCTGAGTGAGAGGTCTCCAGGGTGGCATAAGACATGCTGCAGCCCTTAGAGACCTTCCTTGGCATCAGGGCCCTTGGTACTAGAAGTACCAGTTACAAGGGACTTATCTGGATGCCAGGGTCTGCCAATTGTGGATACAAAACTACAGGTTAGGGAAAGAACACTGGTGCTGGGGCCTGGTTAGCAGGCCTCAGCACACTTTCAATTGTAAACATAGCATCAGCAAAGGCAAAAAAGTCAGGGGGCAACCATGCCAAGGAGGCATTTCCTTACACAACCCCCCCCCAAACGAAAGAGGATGAGACTAACCTTTCCCAAGAGAGTCTTCATTTTCTAAGTGGAAGAACCTGGAAAGGCCATCTGCATTGGCATGGGCAGTCCCAGGTCTGTATTCCACTATAAAGTCCATTCCCTGTAGGGAGATGGACCACCTCAACAGTTTAGGATTTTCACCTTTCATTTGCATCAGCCATTTGAGAGGTCTGTGGTCAGTTTGAACTAGGAAGTGAGTCCCAAAGAGGTATGGTCTCAGCTTCTTCAGGGACCAAACCACAGCAAAGGCCTCCCTCTCAATGGCACTCCAACGCTGCTCCCTGGGGAGTAACCTCCTGCTAATGAAAGCAACAGGCTGGTCAAGGCCATCATCATTTGTTTGGGACAAAACTGCCTGTAGGAAGTTGGCTCTGTATGTGCTATTTCAAAGTAAGGAATAGCATGCACAGAGTCCAAGGGTTCCCCTTAGAGGTAAAATAGTGGTAAAAATAGATAATACTAATGCTCTATTTTGTGGTAGTGTGGTCGAGCAGTAGGCTTATCCAAGGAGTAGTGTTAAGCATTTGTTGCACATACACAAGACAATAAATGAGGTACACACACTCAGAGACAAATCCAGCCAATAGGTTTTTATATAGAAAAATATATTTTCTTAGTTTATTTTAAGAACCACAGGTTCAAATTCTACATGGAATATCTCATTCGAAAGGTATTGCAGGTAAGTACTTTAGGAACTTCAAATCATCAAAATTGCATGTATACTTTTCAAGTTATTGACAAATAGCTGTTTTAAAAGTGGACACTTAGTGCAATTTTCACAGTTCCTGGGGGAGGTAAGTTTTTGTTAGTTTTACCAGGTAAGTAGGACACTTACAGGGTTCAGTTCTTGGTCCAAGGTAGCCCACCGTTGGGGGTTCAGAGCAACCCCAAAGTCACCACACCAGCGGCTCAGGGCCGGTCAGGTGCAGAGTTCAAAGTGGTGCCCAAAACACATAGGCTAGAATGGAGGGAAGGGGGTGCCCCGGTTCCGGTCTGCTTGCAGGTAAGTACCCGCGTCTTCGGAGGGCAGACCAGGGGGGTTTTGTAGGGCACCGGGGGGGACACAGGTCCACACAGAAATTTCACCCTCAGCGGCGCGGGGGCGGCCGGGTGCAGTGTAGAAACAAGCGTCGGGTTCGCAATGTTAGTCTATGAGAGATCTCGGGATCTCTTCAGCGCTGCAGGCAGGCAAGGGGGGGATTCCTCGGGGAAACCTCCACTTGGGCAAGGGAGAGGGACTCCTGGGGGTCACTTCTCCAGTGAAAGTCCGGTCCTTCAGGTCCTGGGGGCTGCGGGTGCAGGGTCTCTCCCAGGCGTCGGGACTTTAGGTTCAAAGAGTCGCGGTCAGGGGAAGCCTCGGGATTCCCTCTGCAGGCGGCGCTGTGGGGGCTCAGGGGGGACAGGTTTTGGTACTCACAGTATCAGAGTAGTCCTGGGGTCCCTCCTGAGGTGTTGGATCGCCACCAGCCGAGTCGGGGTCGCCGGGTGCAGTGTTGCAAGTCTCACGCTTCTTGCGGGGAGCTTGCAGGGTTCTTTAAAGCTGCTGGAAACAAAGTTGCAGCTTTTCTTGGAGCAGGTCCGCTGTCCTCGGGAGTTTCTTGTCTTTTCGAAGCAGGGGCAGTCCTCAGAGGATGTCGAGGTCGCTGGTCCCTTTGGAAGGCGTCGCTGGAGCAGGATCTTTGGAAGGCAGGAGACAGGCCGGTGAGTTTCTGGAGCCAAGGCAGTTGTCGTCTTCTGGTCTTCCTCTGCAGGGGTTTTCAGCTGGGCAGTCCTTCTTCTTGTAGTTGCAGGAATCTAATTTTCTAGGGTTCAGGGTAGCCCTTAAATACTAAATTTAAGGGCGTGTTTAGGTCTGGGGGGTTAGTAGCCAATGGCTACTAGCCCTGAGGGTGGGTACACCCTCTTTGTGCCTCCTCCCAAGGGGAGGGGGTCACAATCCTAACCCTATTGGGGGAATCCTCCATCTGCAAGATGGAGGATTTCTAAAAGTTAGAGTCACCTCAGCTCAGGACACCTTAGGGGCTGTCCTGACTGGCCAGTGACTCCTCCTTGTTATTCTCATTATTTTCTCCGGCCTTGCCGCCAAAAGTGGGGCCTGGCCGGAGGGGGCGGGCAACTCCACTAGCTGGAGTGTCCTGCTGGGTTGGCACAAAGGAGGTGAGCCTTTGAGGCTCACCGCCAGGTGTGACAATTCCTGCCTGGGGGAGGTGTTAGCATCTCCACCCAGTGCAGGCTTTGTTACTGGCCTCAGAGTGACAAAGGCACTCTCCCCATGGGGCCAGCAACATGTCTCGGTTTGTGGCAGGCTGCTAAAACTAGTCAGCCTACACAGATAGTCGGTTAAGTTTCAGGGGGCACCTCTAAGGTGCCCTCTGGGGTGTATTTTACAATAAAATGTACACTGGCATCAGTGTGCATTTATTGTGCTGAGAAGTTTGATACCAAACTTCCCAGTTTTCAGTGTAGCCATTATGGTGCTGTGGAGTTCGTGTTTGACAGACTCCCAGACCATATACTCTTATGGCTACCCTGCACTTACAATGTCTAAGGTTTTGTTTAGACACTGTAGGGGTACCATGCTCATGCACTGGTACCCTCACCTATGGTATAGTGCACCCTGCCTTAGGGCTGTAAGGCCTGCTAGAGGGGTGTCTTACCTATACTGCATAGGCAGTGAGAGGCTGGCATGGCACCCTGAGGGGAGTGCCATGTCGACTTACTCGTTTTGTCCTCACTAGCACACACAAGCTGGCAAGCAGTGTGTCTGTGCTGAGTGAGAGGTCTCCAGGGTGGCATAAGACATGCTGCAGCCCTTAGAGACCTTCCTTGGCATCAGGGCCCTTGGTACTAGAAGTACCAGTTACAAGGGACTTATCTGGATGCCAGGGTCTGCCAATTGTGGATACAAAAGTACAGGTTAGGGAAAGAACACTGGTGCTGGGGCCTGGTTAGCAGGCCTCAGCACACTTTCAATTGTAAACATAGCATCAGCAAAGGCAAAAAGTCAGGGGGCAACCATGCCAAGGAGGCATTTCCTTACACAACCCCCCCCCAAACGAAAGAGGATGAGACTAACCTTTCCCAAGAGAGTCTTCATTTTCTAAGTGGAAGAACCTGGAAAGGCCATCTGCATTGGCATGGGCAGTCCCAGGTCTGTGTTCCACTATAAAGTCCATTCCCTGTAGGGAGATGGACCACCTCAACAGTTTAGGATTTTCACCTTTCATTTGCATCAGCCATTTGAGAGGTCTGTGGTCAGTTTGAACTAGGAAGTGAGTCCCAAAGAGGTATGGTCTCAGCTTCTTCAGGGACCAAACCACAGCAAAGGCCTCCCTCTCAATGGCACTCCAACGCTGCTCCCTGGGGAGTAACCTCCTGCTAATGAAAGCAACAGGCTGGTCAAGGCCATCATCATTTGTTTGGGCCAAAACTGCCCCTATCCCATGTTCAGAGGCATCAGTCTGCACAATGAACTGCTTAGAATAATCTGGAGCTTTTAGAACTGGGGCTGAGCACATTGCTTGTTTCAGGGTGTCAAAGGCCTGTTGGCATTCCACAGTCCAGTTCACTTTCTTGGGCATTTTCTTGGAGGTGAGTTCAGTGAGGGCTGTCACAATGGATCCATATCCCTTCACAAACCTCCTGTAATACCCAGTCAAGCCAAGGAATGCCCTGACTTGAGTCTGGGTTTTTGGAGCTACCCAGTCCAGAATAGTCTGGATCTTGGGTTGGAGTGGCTGAACTTGGCCTCCACCTACAAGGTGTCCCAAGTAAACCACAGTTCCCTGCCCTATCTGGCACTTGGATGCCTTGATAGAGAGGCCTGCAGATTGCAGAGCCTTCAAAACCTTCCCCAGGTGGACCAGGTGATCCTGCCAGGTGGAGCTAAAGACAGCAATATCATCAAGATAAGCTGTGCTAAAGGACTCCAAGCCAGCAAGGACTTGATTCACCAACCTTTGGAAGGTGGCAGGGGCATTCTTTAAACCAAAGGGCATAACAGTAAACTGATAATGCCCATCCGGTGTGAAGAATGCTGTCTTTTCTTTTGCTCCAGGTGCCATTTTTATTTGCCAGTACCCTGCTGTCAAGTCAAAGGTACTTAGAAATTTGGCAGCACCTAATTTGTCTATGAGCTCATCAGCTCGTGGAATTGGATGAGCATCTGTCTTGGTGACAGAATTGAGCCCTCTGTAGTCCACACAAAACCTCATCTCTTTCTTTCCATCTTTGGTGTGAGGTTTGGGGACTAAGACCACTGGGCTAGCCCAGGGGCTGTCAGAGCGCTCAATCACTCCCAATTCCAGCATCTTGTGGACTTCCACCTTGATGCTTTCCTTAACATGGTCAGACTGTCTAAAGATTTTGTTCTTGACAGGCATGCTGTCTCCTGTGTCCACATCATGGGTACACAGGTGTGTCTGACCAGGGGTTAAGGAGAAGAGTTCAGGAAACTGTTGTAGGACTCTCCTACAATCAGCTTGCTGTTGGCCAGAGAGGGTGTCTGAGTAGATCACACCATCTACTGTGCCATCTTTTGGGTCTGATGACAAAAGATCAGGGAGAGGTTCACTCTCTGCCTCCTGATCCTCATCTGTTACCATCAACAGATTCACATCAGCCCTGTCATGGAAGAGCTTAAGGCGGTTCACATGGATCACCCTCTTGGGGCTCCTGCTTGTGCCCAGGTCCACCAGGTAGGTGACCTGACTCTTCCTTTCTAGTACTGGGTAAGGGCCACTCCATTTGTCCTGGAGTGCCCTGGGAGCCACAGGCTCCAGAACCCAGACTTTCTGCCCTGGTCGGAACTCAACCAGTGCAGCCTTTTGGTCATACCAAAACTTCTGGAGCTGTTGGCTGGCCTCAAGGTTTTTGGTTGCCTTTTCCATGTACTCTGCCATTCTAGAGCGAAGGCCAAGTACATAGTCCACTATGTCCTGTTTAGGCTCGTGGAGAGGTCTCTCCCAGCCTTCTTTAACAAGGGCAAGTGGTCCCCTTACAGGATGACCAAACAGAAGTTCAAAGGGTGAGAATCCTACTCCCTTCTGTGGCACCTCTCTGTAAGCGAAAAGCAGACATGGCAAGAGGACATCCCATCTCCTTTTGAGCTTTTCTGGGAGCCCCATGATCATGCCTTTTAATGTCTTGTTGAATCTCTCAACCAAGCCATTAGTTTGTGGATGGTATGGTGTAGTGAATTTATAAGTCACTCCACACTCATTCCACATGTGCTTTAGGTATGCTGACATGAAGTTGGTACCTCTGTCAGACACCACCTCCTTAGGGAAACCCACTCTGGTAAAGATACCAATGAGGGCCTTGGCTACTGCAGGGGCAGTAGTCGACCTAAGGGGAATAGCTTCAGGATACCTGGTAGCATGATCCACTACTACCAGGATATACATATTTCCTGAGGCTGTGGGAGGTTCCAGTGGACCAACTATGTCCACACCCACTCTTTCAAAGGGAACCCCCACCACTGGAAGTGGAATGAGGGGGGCCTTTGGATGCCCACCTGTCTTACCACTGGCTTGACAGGTGGGGCAGGAGAGGCAAAACTCCTTAACCATGTTGGACATATTGGGCCAGTAGAAGTGGTTGACTAACCTCTCCCACGTCTTGGTTTGTCCCAAATGTCCAGCAAGGGGAATGTCATGGGCCAATGTTAGGATGAACTCTCTGAACAGCTGAGGCACTACCACTCTCCTAGTGGTACCAGGTTTGGGGTCTCTGGCCTCAGTGTACAGGAGCCCATCTTCCCAATAGACCCTATGTGTTCCATTTTTCTTGCCTTTGGACTCTTCAGCAGCTTGCTGCCTAAGGCCTTCAAGAGAGGGACAGGTTTCTTGTCCCTTACACAGCTCTTCCCTGGAGGGTCCCCCTGGGCCTAAGAGCTCAACCTGATAAGGTTCAAGCTCCAAAGGCTCAGTTCCCTCAGAGGGCAGAACTTCTTCCTGAGAAGAGAGGTTCCCTTTCTTTTGCTGTGTTGCAGTTGGTTTCCCAACTGACTTTCCTGTTCTCTTGGTAGGCTGGGCCATTTTTCCAGACTCCAGCTCTACTTTTTCACCCTGTGCCTTGCATTGTGCTCTTGTTTTCACACACACCAGTTCAGGGATACCCAGCATTGCTGCATGGGTTTTTAGCTCTACCTCAGCCCATGCTGAGGACTCCAGGTCATTTCCAAGCAGACAGTCCACTGGGATATTTGAGGAGACCACCACCTGTTTCAGGCCATTGACCCCTCCCCATTCTAAAGTAACCATTGCCATGGGATGTACTTTTCTCTGATTGTCAGCGTTGGTGACTGTGTAAGTTTTTCCAGTCAGGTATTGGCCAGGGGAAACCAGTTTCTCTGTCACCATGGTGACACTGGCACCTGTATCCCTCAGGCCCTCTATTCTAGTCCCATTAATTAAGAGTTGCTGTCTGTATTTTTGCATGTTAGGCGGCCAGACAGCTAGTGTGGCTAAATCCACCCCACCCTCAGAAACTAGAGTAGCTTCAGTGTGGACCCTGATTTGCTCTGGGCACACTGTTGATCCCACTTGGAGACTAGCCATACCAGTGTTACCTGGATGGGAGTTTGGAGTGGAACCTTTCTTGGGACAGGCCTTGTCTCCAGTTTGGTGTCCATGCTGTTTACAGCTATGACACCAGGCCTTTTTGGGATCAAAGTTTTTACCCTTGTACCCATTGTTTTGTGAAGAGGTTCTGGGCCCACCCTCCTGTGCAGGTTTTTGGGGGCCTGTAGAAGACTCTTTACTATTTTTAGTTTTGGTTGTCTCATCACCCTTCTGCTGGGGAGTCTTTGTGACCCCTTTCTTTTGGTCACCCCCTGTTGAAGTCTTGGACACCCTTGTCTTGACCCAATGGTCCGCCTTCTTTCCCAATTCTTGGGGAGAAATTGGTCCTAGGTCTACCAGATGCTGATGCAGTTTATCATTGAAACAATTACTTAACAGGTGTTCTTTCACAAATAAATTGTACAGCCCATCATAATTACTTACACCACTGCCTTGAATCCAACCATCTAGTGTTTTCACTGAGTAGTCAACAAAGTCAACCCAGGTCTGGCTCGAGGATTTTTGAGCCCCCCTGAACCTAATCCTGTACTCCTCAGTGGAGAATCCAAAGCCCTCAATCAGGGTACCCTTCATGAGGTCATAAGATTCTGCATCTTGTCCAGAGAGTGTGAGGAGTCTATCCCTACACTTTCCTGTGAACATTTCCCAAAGGAGAGCACCCCAGTGAGATCTGTTCACTTTTCTGGTTACACAAGCCCTCTCAAAAGCTGTGAACCATTTGGTGATGTCATCACCATCTTCATATTTAGTTACAATCCCTTTGGGGATTTTCAACATGTCAGGAGAATCTCTGACCCTATTTATGTTGCTGCCACCATTGATGGGTCCTAGGCCCATCTCTTGTCTTTCCCTCTCTATGGCTAGGATCTGTCTTTCCAAAGCCAATCTTTTGGCCATCCTGGCTAACTGGATGTCCTCTTCACTGGAGTTATCCTCAGTGATTTCAGAGTTGTTGGTCCCTCCTGTGAGGGAACCAGCATCTCTGACTATTATTTGTGGAGTCAGGGCTTGAGAAGCCCTGCTCTCCCTAAGTAGGACTGGAGGGGGGGAATTTCCCTCCAAGTCACTATCTTCATCCTCTGAGTTGCCATCCTCAGAGGGGTTGGCCTTTTCAAACTCTGCCAAAAGCTCCTGGAGCTGTACTTTGGTAGGTTTGGGGCCCATTGCTATTTTCTTTAGTTTACAGAGTGACCTTAGCTCTCTCATCTGTAGATGGAGGTAAGGTGTGGTGTCGAGTTCCACCACATTCACATCTGTGCTAGACATTATGCTTCTAAAAGTTGGAATACTTTTTAAGAAACTAAAACTGGTTCTAGAATCTAATTCAAACTTTTAACAAACTTTTAAACTCTAAAAGAAATGCTAAACAGGATCTAACACAAGGCCCTAGCAGGTCTTTTAAGAATTTAGAAAACTTTTCAAATTGCAAAAATCAATTTCTAATGACAATTTTGGAATTTGTCGTGTGATCAGGTATTGGCTGAGTAGTCCAGCAAATGCAAAGTCTTGTACCCCACCGCTGATCCACCAATGTAGGAAGTTGGCTCTGTATGTGCTATTTCAAAGTAAGGAATAGCATGCACAGAGTCCAAGGGTTCCCCTTAGAGGTAAAATAGTGGTAAAAATAGATAATACTAATGCTCTATTTTGTGGTAGTGTGGTCGAGCAGTAGGCTTATCCAAGGAGTAGTGTTAAGCATTTGTTGCACATACACAAGACAATAAATGAGGTACACACACTCAGAGACAAATCCAGCCAATAGGTTTTATATAGAAAAATATCTTTTCTTAGTTTATTTTAAGAACCACAGGTTCAAATTCTACATGGAATATCTCATTCGAAAGGTATTGCAGGTAAGTACTTTAGGAACTTCAAATCATCAAAATTGCATGTATACTTTTCAAGTTATTGACAAATAGCTGTTTTAAAAGTGGACACAGTGCAATTTTCACAGTTCCTGGGGGAGGTAAGTTTTTGTTAGTTTTACCAGGTAAGTAGGACACTTACAGGGTTCAGTTCTTGGTCCAAGGTAGCCCACCGTTGGGGGTTCAGAGCAACCCCAAAGTCACCACACCAGCGGCTCAGGGCCGGTCAGGTGCAGAGTTCAAAGTGGTGCCCAAAACACATAGGCTAGAATGGAGGGAAGGGGGTGCCCCGGTTCCGGTCTGCTTGCAGGTAAGTACCCGCGTCTTCGGAGGGCAGACCAGGGGGGTTTTGTAGGGCACCGGGGGGGACACAGGTCCACACAGAAATTTCACCCTCAGCGGCGCGGGGGCGGCCGGGTGCAGTGTAGAAACAAGCGTCGGGTTCGCAATGTTAGTCTATGAGAGATCTCGGGATCTCTTCAGCGCTGCAGGCAGGCAAGGGGGGGATTCCTCGGGGAAACCTCCACTTGGGCAAGGGAGAGGGACTCCTGGGGGTCACTTCTCCAGTGAAAGTCCGGTCCTTCAGGTCCTGGGGGCTGCGGGTGCAGGGTCTCTCCCAGGCGTCGGGACTTTAGGTTCAAAGAGTCGCGGTCAGGGGAAGCCTCGGGATTCCCTCTGCAGGCGGCGCTGTGGGGGCTCAGGGGGGACAGGTTTTGGTACTCACAGTATCAGAGTAGTCCTGGGGTCCCTCCTGAGGTGTTGGATCGCCACCAGCCGAGTCGGGGTCGCCGGGTGCAGTGTTGCAAGTCTCACGCTTCTTGCGGGGAGCTTGCAGGGTTCTTTAAAGCTGCTGGAAACAAAGTTGCAGCTTTTCTTGGAGCAGGTCCGCTGTCCTCGGGAGTTTCTTGTCTTTTCGAAGCAGGGGCAGTCCTCAGAGGATGTCGAGGTCGCTGGTCCCTTTGGAAGGCGTCGCTGGAGCAGGATCTTTGGAAGGCAGGAGACAGGCCGGTGAGTTTCTGGAGCCAAGGCAGTTGTCGTCTTCTGGTCTTCCTCTGCAGGGGTTTTCAGCTGGGCAGTCCTTCTTCTTGTAGTTGCAGGAATCTAATTTTCTAGGGTTCAGGGTAGCCCTTAAATACTAAATTTAAGGGCGTGTTTAGGTCTGGGGGGTTAGTAGCCAATGGCTACTAGCCCTGAGGGTGGGTACACCCTCTTTGTGCCTCCTCCCAAGGGGAGGGGGTCACAATCCTAACCCTATTGGGGGAATCCTCCATCTGCAAGATGGAGGATTTCTAAAAGTTAGAGTCACCTCAGCTCAGGACACCTTAGGGGCTGTCCTGACTGGCCAGTGACTCCTCCTTGTTATTCTCATTATTTTCTCCGGCCTTGCCGCCAAAAGTGGGGCCTGGCCGGAGGGGGCGGGCAACTCCACTAGCTGGAGTGTCCTGCTGGGTTGGCACAAAGGAGGTGAGCCTTTGAGGCTCACCGCCAGGTGTGACAATTCCTGCCTGGGGGAGGTGTTAGCATCTCCACCCAGTGCAGGCTTTGTTACTGGCCTCAGAGTGACAAAGGCACTCTCCCCATGGGGCCAGCAACATGTCTCGGTTTGTGGCAGGCTGCTAAAACTAGTCAGCCTACACAGATAGTCGGTTAAGTTTCAGGGGGCACCTCTAAGGTGCCCTCTGGGGTGTATTTTACAATAAAATGTACACTGGCATCAGTGTGCATTTATTGTGCTGAGAAGTTTGATACCAAACTTCCCAGTTTTCAGTGTAGCCATTATGGTGCTGTGGAGTTCGTGTTTGACAGACTCCCAGACCATATACTCTTATGGCTACCCTGCACTTACAATGTCTAAGGTTTTGTTTAGACACTGTAGGGGTACCATGCTCATGCACTGGTACCCTCACCTATGGTATAGTGCACCCTGCCTTAGGGCTGTAAGGCCTGCTAGAGGGGTGTCTTACCTATACTGCATAGGCAGTGAGAGGCTGGCATGGCACCCTGAGGGGAGTGCCATGTCGACTTACTCGTTTTGTCCTCACTAGCACACACAAGCTGGCAAGCAGTGTGTCTGTGCTGAGTGAGAGGTCTCCAGGGTGGCATAAGACATGCTGCAGCCCTTAGAGACCTTCCTTGGCATCAGGGCCCTTGGTACTAGAAGTACCAGTTACAAGGGACTTATCTGGATGCCAGGGTCTGCCAATTGTGGATACAAAAGTACAGGTTAGGGAAAGAACACTGGTGCTGGGGCCTGGTTAGCAGGCCTCAGCACACTTTCAATTGTAAACATAGCATCAGCAAAGGCAAAAAGTCAGGGGGCAACCATGCCAAGGAGGCATTTCCTTACACTGCCCCTATCCCATGTTCAGAGGCATCAGTCTGCACAATGAACTGCTTAGAATAATCTGGAGCTTTTAGAACTGGTGCTGAGCACATTGCTTGTTTCAGGGTGTCAAAGGCCTGTTGGCATTCCACAGTCCAGTTCACTTTCTTGGGCATTTTCTTGGAGGTGAGTTCAGTGAGGGCTGTCACAATGGATCCATATCCCTTCACAAACCTCCTGTAATACCCAGTCAAGCCAAGGAATGCCCTGACTTGAGTCTGGGTTTTTGGAGCTACCCAGTCCAGAATAGTCTGGATCTTGGGTTGGAGTGGCTGAACTTGGCCTCCACCTACAAGGTGGCCCAAGTAAACCACAGTTCCCTGCCCTATCTGGCATTTGGATGCCTTGATAGAGAGGCCTGCAGATTGCAGAGCCTTCAAAACCTTCTTCAGGTGGACCAGGTGATCCTGCCAGGTGGAGCTAAAGACAGCAATATCATCAAGATAAGCTGTGCTAAAGGACTCCAAGCCAGCAAGGACTTGATTCACCAACCTTTGGAAGGTGGCAGGGGCATTCTTTAAACCAAAGGGCATAACAGTAAACTGATAATGCCCATCAGGTGTGGAGAATGCAGTTTTCTCTTTTGCTCCAGGTGCCATTTTTATTTGCCAGTACCCTGCTGTCAAGTCAAAGGTACTTAAGAATTTGGCAGCACCTAATTTATCTATGAGCTCATCAGCTCTTGGGATTGGATGAGCATCTGTCTTGGTGACAGAATTGAGCCCTCTGTAGTCCACACAAAACCTCATCTCTTTCTTTCCATCTTTGGTGTGAGGTTTGGGGACTAAGACCACTGGGCTAGCCCAGGGGCTGTCAGAGCGCTCAATTACTCCCAATTCCAGCATCTTGTGGACTTCCACCTTGATGCTTTCCTTAACATGGTCAGACTGTCTAAAGATTTTGTTTTTGACAGGCATGCTGTCTCCTGTGTCCACATCATGGGTACACAGGTGTGTCTGACCAGGGGTTAAGGAGAAGAGTTCAGGAAACTGTTGTAGGACCCTCCTACAATCAGCTTGCTGTTGGCCAGAGAGGGTGTCTGAGTAGATCACTCCATCTACTGTGCCATCTTTTGGGTCTGATGACAGAAGATCAGGGAGAGGTTCACTCTCTGCCTCCTGATCCTCATCTGTTACCATCAACAGATTCACATCAGCCCTGTCATGGAAGAGCTTAAGGCGGTTCACATGGATCACCCTCTTGGGGCTCCTGCTTGTCCCCAGGTCCACCAGGTAGGTGACCTGACTCTTCCTTTCTAGCACTGGGTAAGGGCCACTCCATTTGTCCTGGAGTGCCCTGGGAGCCACAGGCTCCAGAACCCAGACTTTCTGCCCTGGTTGGAACTCAACCAGTGCAGCCTTTTGGTCATACCAAAACTTCTGGAGCTGTTGGCTGGCCTCAAGGTTTTTGGTTGCCTTTTCCATGTACTCTGCCATTCTAGAGCGAAGGCCAAGTACATAGTCCACTATGTCCTGTTTAGGCTCATGGAGAGGTCTCTCCCAGCCTTCTTTAACAAGGGCAAGTGGTCCCCTTACAGGATGACCAAACAGAAGTTCAAAGGGTAAGAATCCTACTCCCTTCTGTGGCACCTCTCTGTAAGCGAAAAGCAGACATGGCAAGAGGACATCCCATCTCCTTTTGAGTTTTTCTGGGAGCCCCATGATCATGCCTTTTAATGTCTTGTTGAATCTCTCAACCAAGCCATTAGTTTGTGGATGGTATGGTGTAGTGAATTTATAAGTCACTCCACACTCATTCCACATGTGCTTTAGGTATGCTGACATGAAGTTGGTACCTCTGTCAGACACCACCTCCTTAGGGAAACCCACTCTGGTAAAGATACCAATGAGGGCCTTGGCTACTGCAGGGGCAGTAGTCGACCTAAGGGGAATAGCTTCAGGATACCTGGTAGCATGATCCACTACTACCAGGATATACATATTTCCTGAGGCTGTGGGAGGTTCTAGTGGACCAACTATGTCCACACCCACTCTTTCAAAGGGTACCCCCACCACTGGAAGTGGAATGAGGGGGGCCTTTGGATGCCCACCTGTCTTACCACTGGCTTGACAGGTGGGGCAGGAGAGGCAAAACTCCTTAACCATGTTGGACATATTGGGCCAGTAGAAGTGGTTGACTAACCTCTCCCACGTCTTGGTTTGTCCCAAATGTCCAGCAAGGGGAATGTCATGGGCCAATGTTAGGATGAACTTCCTGAACAGCTGAGGCACTACCACTCTCCTAGTGGCACCAGGTTTGGGGTCTCTGGCCTCAGTGTACAGGAGCCCATCTTCCCAATAGACCCTATGTGTTCCATTTTTCTTGCCTTTGGACTCTTCAGCAGCTTGCTGCCTAAGGCCTTCAAGAGAGGGACAGGTTTCTTGTCCCTTACACAGCTCCTCCCTTGAGGGTCCCCCTGGGCCTAAGAGCTCAACCTGGTAAGGTTCAAGCTCCAAAGGCTCAGTTCCCTCAGAGGGCAGAACTTCTTCCTGAGAAGAGAGGTTCCCTTTCTTTTGCTGTGTTGCAGTTGGTTTCCCAACTGACTTTCCTGTTCTCTTGGTAGGCTGGGCCATTCTTCCAGACTCCAGCTCCACTTGTTCACCCTGTGCCTTGCACTGTGCTCTTGTTTTCACACACACCAGTTCAGGGATACCCAGCATTGCTGCATGGGTTTTTAGTTCTACCTCAGCCCATGCTGAGGACTCCAGGTCATTTCCAAGCAGACAGTCCACTGGGATATTTGAGGAGACCACCACCTGTTTCAGGCCATTGACCCCTCCCCATTCTAAAGTAACCATTGCCATGGGATGTACTTTTCTCTGATTGTCAGCGTTGGTGACTGTGTAAGTTTTTCCAGTCAGGTATTGGCCAGGGGAAACCAGTTTCTCTGTCACCATGGTGACACTGGCACCTGTATCCCTCAGGCCCTCTATTCCAGTCCCATTAATTAAGAGTTGCTGTCTGTATTTTTGCATGTTAGGCGGCCAGACAGCTAGTGTGGCTAAATCCACCCCACCCTCAGAAACTAGAGTAGCTTCAGTGTGGACCCTGATTTGCTCTGGGCACACTGTTGATCCCACTTGGAGACTAGCCATACCAGTGTTACCTGGATGGGAGTTTGGAGTGGAACCTTTCTTGGGACAGGCCTTGTCTCCAGTTTGGTGTCCATGCTGTTTACAGCTATGACACCAGGCCTTTTTGGGATCAAAGTTTTTACCCTTGTACCCATTGTTTTGTGAAGAGGCTCTGGGCCCACCCTCCTGTGCAGGTTTTTGGGGGCCTGTAGAAGACTCTTTACTATTTTTAGTTTTGGTTGTCTCATCACCCTTCCCCTGGGGAGTCTTTGTGACCCCTTTCTTTTGGTCACCCCCTGTTGAAGTCTTGGACACCCTTGTCTTGACCCAATGGTCCGCCTTCTTTCCCAATTCTTGGGGAGAAATTGGTCCTAGGTCTACCAGATGCTGATGCAGTTTATCATTGAAACAATTACTCAATAGGTGTTCTTTCACAAATAAATTGTACAGCCCATCATAATTACTTACACCACTGCCTTGAATCCAACCATCTAGTGTTTTCACTGAGTAGTCAACAAAGTCAACCCAGGTCTGGCTCGAGGATTTTTGAGCCCCCCTGAACCTAATCCTGTACTCCTCAGTGGAGAATCCAAAGCCCTCAATCAGGGTACCCTTCATGAGGTCATAAGATTCTGCATCTTTTCCAGAGAGTGTGAGGAGTCTATCCCTACACTTTCCAGTGAACATTTCCCAAAGGAGAGCACCCCAGTGAGACCTGTTCACTTTTCTGGTTACACAAGCCCTCTCAAAAGCTGTGAACCATTTGGTGATGTCATCACCATCTTCATATTTTGTCACAATCCCTTTGGGGATTTTTAACATGTCAGGAGAATCTCTGACCCTATTTATATTGCTGCCACCATTGATGGGTCCTAGGCCCATCTCTTGTCTTTCCCTTTCTATGGCTAGGAGCTGTCTCTCTAAAGCCAATCTTTTGGCCATCCTGGCTAACAGGAGGTCATCTTCACTGAGAGCATCCTCAGTGATTTCAGAAATGTGGGACCCTCCTGTGAGGGACTCACTATTTCTGACTAACACAGTTGGAGACAGGACTTGAGGGGTCCTGTTCTCCCTATTTAGGACTGGAGGAGGGACATTGGCCTCCAAGTCACTAATTTCTTCCTCTGTGATGTCATCATCAGAGGGGTTGGCTTTTTCAAACTCTGCCAACAGCTCCTGGAGCTGAATTTTGGTAGGTCTGGAGCCAATGGTTATTTTTTTGATATTACAGAGAGACCTTAGCTCCCTCATCTTAAGATGGAGGTAAGGTGTGGTGTCGAGTTCCACCACATTCATCTCTGTATCAGACATTATTTTGCTAAAAGTTGGAAGACTTTTTAAAGAATCTAAAACTGTTTCTAGAATCTAATTTCAAACTTTTAACAAACTTTTTAAACTCTAAAAGACAATGCTAAACAGGGACTTAACACACAAGGCCCTAGCAGGACTTTTAAGAATTTAGAAAAATTTCAAATTGCAAAAATGAATTTCTAATGACAATTTTGGAATTTGTCGTGTGATCAGGTATTGGCTGAGTAGTCCAGCAAATGCAAAGTCTTGTACCCCACCGCTGATCCACCAATGTAGGAAGTTGGCTCTGTATGTGCTATTTCAAAGTAAGGAATAGCATGCACAGAGTCCAAGGGTTCCCCTTAGAGGTAAAATAGTGGTAAAAATAGATAATACTAATGCTCTATTTTGTGGTAGTGTGGTCGAGCAGTAGGCTTATCCAAGGAGTAGTGTTAAGCATTTGTTGTACATACACATAGACAATAAATGAGGTACACACACTCCGAGACAAATCCAGCCAATAGGTTTTTGTATAGAAAAATATCTTTTCTTAGTTTATTTTAAGAACCACAGGTTCAAATTCTACATGTAATATCTCATTCGAAAGGTATTGCAGGTAAGTACTTTAGGAACTTCAAATCATCAAAATTGCATGTATACTTTTCAAGTTATTGACAAATAGCTGTTTTAAAAGTGGACACTTGGTGCAATTTTCACAGTTCCTAGGGGAGGTAAGTTTTGTTAGTTTTACCAGGTAAGTAAGACACTTACAGGGTTCAGTTCTTGGTCCAAGGTAGCCCACCGTTGGGGGTTCAGAGCAACCCCAAAGTTACCACACCAGCAGCTCAGGGCCGGTCAGGTGCAGAGTTCAAAGTGGTGCCCAAAACACATAGGCTAGAATGGAGAGAAGGGGGTGCCCCGGTTCCGGTCTGCTTGCAGGTAAGTACCCGCGTCTTCGGAGGGCAGACCAGGGGGGTTTTGTAGGGCACCGGGGGGGACACAAGCCCACACAGAAATTTCACCCTCAGCAGCTCGGGGGCGGCCGGGTGCAGTGTAGAAACAAGCGTCGGGTTCGCAATGTTAGTCTATGAGAGATCTCGGGATCTCTTCAGCGCTGCAGGCAGGCAAGGGGGGGATTCCTCGGGGAAACCTCCACTTGGGCAAGGGAGAGGGACTCCTGGGGGTCACTTCTCCAGTGAAAGTCCGGTCCTTCAGGTCCTGGGGGCTGCGGGTGCAGGGTCTCTCCCAGGCGTCGGGACTTTGGATTCAAAGAGTCGCGGTCAGGGGAAGCCTCGGGATTCCCTCTGCAGGCGGTGCTGTGGGGGCTCAGGGGGGACAGGTTTTGGTACTCACAGTATCAGAGTAGTCCTGGGGTCCCTCCTGAGGTGTTGGGTCTCCACCAGCCGAGTCGGGGTCGCCGGGTGCAGTGTTGCAAGTCTCACGCTTCTTGCGGGGAGCTTGCAGGGTTCTTTCAAGGCTGCTGGAAACAAAGTTGCAGCCTTTCTTGGAGCAGGTCCGCTGTCCTCGGGAGTTTCTTGTCTTTTCGAAGCAGGGGCAGTCCTCAGAGGATGTCGAGGTCGCTGGTCCCTTTGGAAGGCGTCGCTGGAGCAGGATCTTTGGAAGGCAGGAGACAGGCCGGTGAGTTTCTGGAGCCAAGGCAGTTGTCGTCTTCTGGTCTTCCTCTGCAGGGGTTTTCAGCTAGGCAGTCCTTCTTCTTGTAGTTGCAGGAATCTGATTTTCTAGGGTTCAGGGTAGCCCTTAAATACTAAATTTAAGGGCGTGTTTAGGTCTGGGGGGTTAGTAGCCAATGGCTACTAGCCCTGAGGGTGGGTACACCCTCTTTGTGCCTCCTCCCAAGGGGAGGGGGTCACAATCCTAACCCTATTGGGGGAATCCTCCATCTGCAAGATGGAGGATTTCTAAAAGTCAGAGTCACCTCAGCTCAGGACACCTTAGGGGCTGTCCTGACTGGCCAGTGACTCCTCCTTGTTGCTTTCTTTGTTCCCTCCAGCCTTGCCGCCAAAAGTGGGGGCCGTGGCCGGAGGGGGCGGGCAACTCCACTAAGCTGGAGTGCCCTGCTGGGCTGTGACAAAGGGGTGAGCCTTTGAGGCTCACCGCCAGGTGTTACAGCTCCTGCCTGGGGGAGGTGTTAGCATCTCCACCCAGTGCAGGCTTTGTTACTGGCCTCAGAGTGACAAAGGCACTCTCCCCATGGGGCCAGCAACATGTCTCTGGTGTGGCAGGCTGCTGGAACTAGTCAGCCTACACAGACAGTCGGTTAAGTTTCAGGGGGCACCTCTAAGGTGCCCTCTGTGGTGTATTTTACAATAAAATGTACACTGGCATCAGTGTGCATTTATTGTGCTGAGAAGTTTGATACCAAACTTCCCAGTTTTCAGTGTAGCCATTATGGTGCTGTGGAGTTCGTGTTTGACAGACTCCCAGACCATATACTCTTATGGCTACCCTGCACTTACAATGTCTAAGGTTTTGTTTAGACACTGTAGGGGTACCATGCTCATGCACTGGTACCCTCACCTATGGTATAGTGCACCCTGCCTTAGAGCTGTAAGGCCTGCTAGAGGGGTGTCTTACCTATACTGCATAGGCAGTGAGAGGCTGGCATGGCACCCTGAGGGGAGTGCCATGTCGACTTACTCGTTTTGTCCTCACTAGCACACACAAGCTGGCAAGCAGTGTGTCTGTGCTGAGTGAGAGGTCTCCAGGGTGGCATAAGACATGCTGCAGCCCTTAGAGACCTTCCTTGGCATCAGGGCCCTTGGTACTAGAAGTACCAGTTACAAGGGACTTATCTGGATGCCAGGGTCTGCCAATTGTGGATACAAAAGTACAGGTTAGGGAAAGAACACTGGTGCTGGGGCCTGGTTAGCAGGCCTCAGCACACTTTCAATTGTAAACATAGCATCAGCAAAGGCAAAAAAAGTCAGGGGGCAACCATGCCAAGGAGGCATTTCCTTACACCAGGGCACTCCAGCTAGTGGAGATGCCCGCCCCCTGGACACAGCCCCCACTTTTGGCGGCAAGTCCAGGAGAGATAATGAGAAAAACAAGGAGGAGTCACTGACCAGTCAGGACAGCCCCTAAGGTGTCCTGAGCTGAGGTGACTCTGACTTTTAGAAATCCTCCATCTTGTAGGAGGATTCCCCCAATAGGGATAGGAATGTGACCCCCTCCCCTTGGGAGGAGGCACAAAGAGGGTGTACCCACCCTCAGGGCTAGTAGCCATTGGCTACTAACCCCCCAGACCTAAACACGCCCTTACATTTAGTATTTAAGGGCTTCCCTGAACCTAAGAATTTAGATTCCTGCAACTACAAGAAGAAGAGGACTGCTGAGCTGAAAGACCCCCGCAGAAGAAAAGAAGACACCAACTGCTTTGGCCCCAGTCCTACCGGCCTGTCTCCTGCCTTCTAAAGAACCCTGCTCCAGCGACGCTTTCCCCAGGACCAGCGACCTCTGAATCCTCAGAGGACTGCCCTGCTTCAAGAGAAACAAGAAACTCCCGAGGACAGCGGCCCTGTTCCAAAAAGACTGCAACTTTGTTTCAGAGGAGCAGATTTAAAGACCCCTGCAATCCCCGCAAGAAGTGGGAGACTTGCAACACTGCACCGGGCGACCCCGACTCGACTGCTGGAGAACTAACACCTCAGGGAGGACCCTCCGGCGACTCCGAGTAACCAAAGTTGTCCCCCCTGAGCCCCCACAGCGACGCCTGCCGAGGGAATCCCCAGGCTCCCCCTGACCGCGACTGCCTGACTCTAAACTCCCGACGGCTGGAAAAGACCCTGCACCCGCAGCCCCCAGCACCTGAAGGATCGGAACTCAAGTGCAGGAGTGACCCCCAGGAGGCCCTCTCCCTTGCCTAGGTGGTGGCTACCCCGAGGAGCCCCCCCCTTGCCTGCCTGCACCGCTGAAGAGACCCCTTGGTCTCCCATTGAAACCTACAGAGAACCCGACGCTTGTTTGCACACTGCACCCGGCCGCCCCCGCGGTGCTGAGGGTGTACTTTCTGTGTGGACTTGTGCCCCCCCCCGGTGCCCTACAAAACCCCCCTGGTCTGCCCTCCGAAGACGCGGGTACTTACCTGCTGGCAGACTGGAATCGGGGCAACCCCTTCTCTCCATTGAAGCCTATGTGTTTTGGGCACCTCTTTGACCTCTGCACCTGACCGGCCCTGAGCTGCTGGTGTGGTAACTTTGGGGTTGCTCTGAACCCCCAACGGTGGGCTACCTTGGACCCAAAACTGAACCCTGTAGGTAATTTACTTACCTGCTAAAACTAACAATACTTTACCTCCCCCAGGAACTGTGAAAAATGCACTGTGTCCACTTTTAAAACAGCTATTTGTGTTTTATGTGAAAAGTATATATGCTACTGTAATTATTCAAAGTTCCTAAAGTACTTACCTGCAATACCTTTCAAATGAGATATTACATGTAGAATTTGAACCTGTGGTTCTTAAAATAAACTAAGAAAATATATTTTTCTATAACAAAACCTATTGGCTGGATTTGTCTCTGAGTGTGTGTTCCACATTTATTGCCTGTGTGTATGTACAACAAATGCTTAACACTACTCCTTTGATAAGCCTACTGTTCGACCACACTACCACAAAATAGAGCATTAGTATTATCTCTTTTTGCCACTATCTTACCTCTAAGGGGAACCCTTGGACTCTGTGCATACTATTCCTTACTTTGAAATAGTGCATACAGAGCCAACTTCCTACAGGCAATCACAATAGAAAGACAATCACAGTAGGAGTGCACTGTGCAGAGGAGCAAAGACTGTTGATGAATCTGTAATGGTTTGTCGACACGAGCATATGCTTCCAAAGCTTCAATGGAGTAGCATGGGGTGTACCACCGGAGTAGTGGAAAGTCTTACGACACAATGCTAGCAGGGAACTGAAAAATTAATATGCGTTAGGGGGAGGTTTCACAAAAATGCTTCTATTGGATTGAGAGGGAGTGAAAGGAGTTTGGCACATATTCATAAAGAACAAGCTTATGAGCGGAAATGTGAGAGGAAGTCGAGCTCAAACAGGTAATGGTGTTTAAGTGCCCTTATCAGTTGTATTCTAGGAGGCAGCCAGACATGGTGGGCTATTAAGTGTTTTAATTTGATTTCGAAACATTTTCTCTCAGTGGTAATGGTTTCCTCAAAAACAGTGCCTGTGTGAAAGAGGGCACTACGTCTTTTTATTAATTCTGAATAGGATGCATGAAATGCCCTTGAGGAGATTTGCACGAACACCACTAACACAACTAACGGTCAACATATTCCCATAACTATCCCCTGCCATTTACTTAATTGCCAAGTTAAGGTACACCAAAAAAAATGGGGAAGAAATAAAATAAACCATGCACAGCCAGAAAGGGAACACTTGTCAAAAAACACGATTGTTCACATTTGAAATCTTTCAGTGGCAGCCTCTTTTACCAGCCCACGAGCCCTTTCCTAGTGTATGGTAATGAAAATGTCACTTACCCAGTGTACATCTGTTCGTGGCATCAGTCGCTGTAGATTCGCATGTTTTGCATAGCTCGCCATCTGGTGTTGGGTCGGAGTGTTACAAGTTGTTTTTCTTCGAAGAAGTCTTTCGAGTCACGGGACCGAGTGACTCCTCCTTTTGTCTCCATTGCGCATGGGCGTCGACTCCATCTTCGATTGTTTTTCCCCGCAGAGGGTGAGGTAGGAGTTGTATTGTAGTAATAGTGGCCATGCAATGGAGTGACTAAGTATGTACCTATTTAAGGTTAAAATAATATATATACAAATAGTTGAAGGTACCTTCCGAACTGCTACAGGCTCCCGGGGAGGCGGGTGGGCACATGCGAATCTACAGCGACTGATGCCACGAACAGATGTACACTGGGTAAGTGACATTTTCAGTTCGATGGCATCTGTCGCTGTAGATACGCATGTTTTGCATAGACTAGTAAGCAGTTATCTCCCCAAAGCGGTGGCTCAGCCTGTAGGAGTGGGAGTAGTCTGAAACAATGTTCTTAATACGGCTTGACCTACTGTGGCTTGTTGTGCGGATAACACATCTACACAGTAGTGCTTGGTGAATGTGTGAGGCGTAGACCATGTGGCTGCCTTACATATTTCTTGCATTGGGATGTTTCCTAGAAATGCCATGGTAGCACCTTTCTTTCTGGTTGAGTGTGCCCTTGGTGTAATGGGCAGTTGTCGTTTAGCTTTAAGGTAGCAGATTTGGATGCATTTAACTATCCATCTGGCTATACCTTGTTTTGATATTGGGTTTCCTGCATGAGGTTTTTGGAATGCAATAAATAGCTGTTTAGTTTTCCTGATGCTCTTTGTTCTGTCAATGTAATACATTAATGCTCTTTTGACATCTAAAGTATGTAGTGCCCTCTCAGCTACGGAATCTGGCTGTGGGAAGAACACTGGAAGTTCCACTGTTTGATTTAGATGGAACGGTGAAATTACTTTTGGTAGAAATTTAGGATTAGTCCTTAGGACAACCTTATTTTTGTGTAGTTGTATAAAAGGTTCTTGTATTGTAAACGCCTGAATCTCGCTTACTCTTCTTAGAGAGGTAATGGCGATGAGAAATGCAACCTTCCATGTTAGGAACTGTATTTCGCAGGAGTGCATGGGTTCAAAAGGTGGACCCATAAGTCTAGTTAAGACAACATTTAGGTTCCATGAAGGAACAGGTGGTGTTCTTGGTGGAATAATTCTTTTAAGGCCCTCCATGAATGCTTTAATGACTGGTATCCTATATAGGGAAGTTGAATAGGTAGGCTGCAGGTATGCAGATATTGCTGCAAGGTGTATTTTAATGGAAGAGAAAGCTAGGTTAGATTTTTGTAAGTGAAGCAACTAACCCACTACATGTTTTGGGGTTGCGTGTATTGGTTGGATTTGATTAATATGGCAGTAGCAAACAAACCTCTTCCATTTACTGGCATAGCAGTGCCTGGTGGATGGCCTTCTGGCTTGCTTTATGACTTCCATACATTCTTGGGTAAGTTGTAAGTGTCCGAATTCTAGGATTTCAGGAGCCAGATTGCTAGATTCAGCGATGCTGGATCTGGGTGTCTGATCGTTTGGTTGTGTTGTGTTAACAGATCCGGCCTGTTGGGCAGTTTGATGTGGGGTACTACTGATAGGTCTAGCAGCGTTGTGTACCATGGTTGCCTTGCCCAAGTTGGTGCTATTAATATGAGTTTGAGTTTGTTTTGACTGAGTTTGTTTACCAGATAAGGAAGGAGAGGGAGAGGAGGAAAAGCGTAGGCAAATATCCCTGACCAGTTGATCCATAGGGCATTGCCGTGGGACTGCCTGTGTGGGTATCTGGATGCGAAGTTTTGGCATTTTGAGTTCTCTTTTGTCGCAAACAAGTCTATTTGAGGTGTTCCCCAGAGCGTGAAGTAAGTGTTCAGAATTTGGGGGTGAATTTCCCATTCGTGGACCTGTTGGTGATCTCGAGAGAGATTGTCTGCGAGTTGATTCTGAATTCCTGGGATAAATTGTGCTATTAGGCGAATTTTGTTGTGAATTGCCCAACACCATATCTTTTGTGCCAGCAGGCTCAATTGCGTTGAGTGCGTCGCCCCTTGTTTGTTTAGATAATACATTGTTGTCATGTTGTCTGTTTTGACGAGAATGTATTTGTGAACTATTATTGGTTGAAAAGCCTTTAGTGCTTGAAAAACTGCTAGTAGTTCTAGGTGATTTATATGCAGTTTTGTTTGATGTACGTTCCATTGTCCTTGTATGCTGTGTTGATCGAGGTGTGCTCCCCACCCTGTCATGGAAGCATCTGTTGTTATTACATATTGTGGCACTGGGTCTTGGAAAGGCCGCCCTTTGTTTAAATTTATATCGTTCCACCATAGAAGCGAGAGGTAAGTTTGGCGGTCTATTAACACCAGATCTGTAAGGTGACCCTGTGCTTGTGACCACTGTGATGCTAGGCACTGTTGTAAGGGCCTCATGTGCAGTCTTGCGTTTGGGACAATGGCTATGCATGAAGACATCATGCCTAGGAGTTGTAATATCATCTTTGCTTGTATCTTTTGTGTTGGATACATGCGTTGTATGATGTTGTTGAAATTTTGAATTCTTTGTGGACTTGGAGTGGCTACTCCTATTGTTGTGTTTATTATGGCTCCTAGGTATTGTTGTACCTTGCGCGGCAGAATGTTGGATTTTGCGAAGTTGACTGTGAACCCTAGTTTGTAGAGCGTTTGTATGATTTGATTTGTGTGGTGTGAGCACGTTATTAACGAATGGGTCTTGATTAGCCAGTCGTCTAGATACGGGAATACATGTATTTGCTGCCTTCTGATGTGTGCAGCGACTACTGCTAGACATTTGGTAAAGACTTTTGGTGCGGTTGTTAAACCGAAAGGCAGTACCTTGAATTGGTAGTGTATTCCGTTGAATACAAACCTTAGGTATTTCCTGTGCGATGGATGTATTGGTATATGGAAATACGCGTCTTTGAGGTCTAATGTTGTCATGTAGTCGTGTAGTTTCAGCAATGGTAACACTTCTTGTAGTGTGACCATGTGAAAGTGGTCTGATTTGATGTATGTGTTTAGTATTCTTAGGTCTAGGATTGGTCTTAGCGTTTTGTCCTTCTTTGGTATTAAGAAGTACAGTGAATAAACTCCTGTGTTTATTTGTGTGTTTGGTACTAACTCGATTGCGTTCTTTTGCAATAGTGCTTGAACTTCTATCTCCAGGAGCTCGGAATGATGTTTTGATAAATTTTGTGCTCTTGGTGGTATGTTTGGAGGGAATTGTAGAAATTCTATGCAATAACCATTTTGGATAATTGCTAAAACCCAAGTGTCTGTAGTGATTTCCTCCCATGCTTTGTAATAATGACCTATTCTTCCCCCCACTGGTGTTGTGTGGAGGGGGTGAGTGACATGTGAGTCACTGCTTAGTTGTAGGGGTTTTGGGGCTTTGAAATTTTCCCCTATTCCTAGGGAATTGCCCTCCTCTATATTGGCCCCGAAAGCCTCCCCTGTACTGTCCCTGGTAACTGGATGGTGTTGCCTGTGAGGTGCTGGCTTGTGTGGCCTGACCCCGAAACCCCCCTCTAAAGGGTGTTTTGCGGAAGGTGCTGTAATTTCCTCTGCTCTGCGGGGAGTAGAGTGCGCCCATGGCTTTAGCAGTGTCCGTGTCCTTTTTAAGTTTTTCAATCGCCGTGTCCACTTCTGGACCGAACAGTTCTTTTTCGTTGAATGGCATATTGAGAACTGCCTGCTGAATCTCTGGTTTAAACCCAGACGTTCGTAGCCATGCATGCCTTCTGATGGTCACAGATGTATTTATTGTTCTTGCAGCTGTGTCTGCTGCGTCCATGGAGGAGCGTATCTGGTTGTTTGAAATGTTCTGTCCTTCTTCAACCACTTGCTTTGCCCTCTTTTGTAGGTCTTTGGGTAGATGTTCAATGAGATGTTGCATCTCATCCCAATGGGCTCTGTCATAGCGCGCAAGAAGTGCCTGTGAGTTAGCGATGCGCCACTGGTTTGCAGCTTGTGCTGCGACTCTCTTTCCAGCTGCATCGAACTTGCGGCTTTCCTTATCTGGGGGTGGTGCGTCCCCAGATGTGTGGGAGTTGGCCCTTTTCCTAGCTGCTCCTACAACGACAGAATCTGGTGGCAGCTGCGAAGTTATGAAAATAGGGTCTGTAGGAGGTGCTTTATACTTTTTTTCCACCCTTGGTGTGATTGCCCTACTTTTGACCGGCTCCTTAAAGATGTCTTTTGCGTGCCGAAGCATACCAGGGAGCATAGGCAGGCTTTGGTAGGAGCTGTGGGTGGCAGAGAGGGTGTTGAATAGAAAGTCATCCTCGACTTGTTCTGAGTGGAGGCTTACATTGTGGAATTGTGCTGCTCTAGCCACCACCTGAGAATATGCAGTACTGTCTTCTGGTGGTGATGGCTTTGTAGGGTATGCCTCCGGACTGTTATCTGACACAGGGGCGTCGTATAAGTCCCATGCGTCCTGATCCTGGTCATCTTGGCTCATGGTGGTGTGAGCCGGGGAATGTGATGGTGTTTGTGCTGGCGAGACGTGAATTATAGGTGGAGGAGAGGGTGGTGGAGTAACCCTTTTCACCATTTTTGTTTGTGGTGTTTGGTCAGTTTGAAATTCCAGTCTTCTCTTTCTCCTAATAGGGGGAAGGGTGCTTATTTTTCCTGTCCCCTGCTGTATAAAAATACGTTTCTGCGTATGGTCTACATCGGTGGATTGCGGGTCTTCCTCAAACCTATGCCTTCGCATTTGGGAGGTCATTGATTGCTCTTCGGTATAAGAGCCTGAAACTGGGTCGGTTGCAGGTTGTTTCGGCACCGAAACCCTTTCTGCATCTTTTTTCGGCTCCGAGGTGGCTTTTTTCTTTTTCAGAGTCGAAACATCTCGGCGTCGATCTTCATCGGTGCCACTGTCTCGGCGTCGAGCCGTGTCTACACCGCTATCTCGGTGTCGATGTATGTCTCCAGCACTTTCTCGGTCCCGAGAAGGCTGCGTGCCGGTGTCTTGACCGGAGTCGGACGGTCTCGGCACTGATTGGGCCTTTTTCGGTGCCGACGGTCGGTCACCGAATTTATGGGTGGAGCCATGGCCTGGTGGCAGTGGCGTCCCCTGGGCCTTGACAATCTTCTTATGAGTGCTTTTCGACGTCTTACTCACGGTTCGTGGATCATCGAATTCCTCGGAGTCCGATTCGTGTATCGAAAAGGTTTCTTCCTCTTCCTGTACCTCGAACTCTCGGTGCGCTGTCGGCGTGGACGCCATTTGAAGTCTTCTTGCTCGACGGTCTCGGAGTGTTTTTCGGGACCGGAACGCACGACAGGCCTCGCAAGTGTCTTCACTGTGCTCAGGTGATAGGCACAGGTTACAGACCAAGTGTTGGTCTGAATAGGGGTATTTTTTGTGGCATTTGGGACAGAAACGGAACGGGGTCCGTTCCATCAGCGTTCTTCTACACGTGGTCGGGCCGAGCAGGAAAACTACCCCGAAGGGCTCCGGAGCTCTTCGATCTTCGATGCGGTGTTGATTCTGACTACGCCGATCCCGAACGCAACAATACCGACGAAAATCTTCCGAAATTTAGCTGTTTTTCCGTTCCGAAACTCGGAGCGACAGGAACACGTCCGAACCCGATGGCGGAAAAAAAACAATCGAAGATGGAGTCGACGCCCATGCGCAATGGAGACAAAAGGAGGAGTCACTCGGTCCCGTGACTCGAAAGACTTCTTCGAAGAAAAACAACTTGTAACACTCCGACCCAACACCAGATGGCGAGCTATGCAAAACATGCGTATCTACAGCGACAGATGCCATCGAACTCTATATTATTTATACCAATCTTTCGGGGGCAATGGCTGAGCCAACAAAGGCATTTCACAAATAAATTTCATTTATATGTTATAAACAGAATCCAATTAAAAAGATACAAACAGATGTGATTAGTAATAATTAAAACTATTTTTCCCAGTGATAGACGAAATAACGTCATTTTTAAACCCTGTTATTAAAGGCAGGTTACTAATTTGACTGCATCACCTGCTAAGTAGTAAATTTCAAGGTTGCAACTTGCAGAAAGGGGAAACAAGAGCCATTAGTCTAGCTCAACATATCAGAGTCAAACTATATCACATACATGACAAATACCAGTAAATTAAAATATAAATTAGCTACAAATGTGTTATAACCAAAGACTTGAACACCGTGATGTATTTGTTAACATTTAACCATTACTGATTATTCCTTGCATTTAATAGCATAGCAGGGGTGCCCTATTCCTGCCTCTCAGTACTTATTTTAAAAATCACAGAAAAAGTGTTGCCGTTTAGCGCCAATTTAGATCACATAAATCAAATATTATGTCTTCTTTTTGCATTGTTAGCATCATTGTTGAAGGCTAGGAAACCCAATTCAGTCCCTTTAAGTTTCTCAGAGAGGTATCTGTTCCAATTGAAAATGGACAATGTAACTTTAACATCTATAGAGAACTAACGAGGCAGAAAGATTTATATAAGCAAACAACCATCTCATGGTTGCCATAACACAGTCATACAAATGTACACCTCAAGTAGAAGTGTAGCCTAGTTATACATTCTTTGCCACCAATGTAAACCAACATGCAGTTTTACATTAAGACTAACCTCCCATAGATGTCCGACGATAGGGGCGTCTGCCCAGGAGTGTTCCATGTTCATGCCCATTTTACCGTTTTTGAATGCTACGAAGCTAATCGTTTTATCAAACCACCTAACAGAAAAACAAAGGATACAACAATTATTTCACAGCAACACAAAGCCACCAGTGGCCACCAGTGGCGTGCTTGCAAAGTTTCAACCACTGGAAATCGCTTTGGAACACATTACCGTCTGTTGTATTTTACCACTGTGTTGTCAAAATGAATATATATATGTAAATCAGACTTGGCCCACTTCGAGCTGTGTACAATGAAGAATAGGAAAAAAAAAGTTACCTAAGCTAATACCATAGTATGGCAGCTTGAAATCGACCCACATGAATCGCATGGGTTGTCAGAGAAGTCTTACGTATTAATCTATAAAACATTTCTTTGTGGACATCAACAATGTATGTGTCTGTGAAATGACTCAATTCTGTTGCACAATGCCTTGTGCACTACTACAATCTCCACAACACACTTTTTATGTCCTTTTGTGTTTATGATTGTATGTGGAGAAATTATTTGTAGTGCTCCATTTCTTGTGGAGGAAGGGTTGGTATCAGGTGAATTATAATACCCCAAAAGTGCAATTGTTATTAAAGAACTGGCTTTTAATCCATGTATAGCTATATCTCCACATGCTTTGCAAAGAGATGCACTTGCCATTTGTGTACATGGTGTGTTTTAATGAAAAACAATGTGATTAAATCTGTATGTAATGTTTGTACCGACTCCCTATGCCTCTGGTCTTGTAACTGTGTAATTAAAGTTATGTTTAGAATATGTGTGTGCATCTGTGTGAGGCACCAGGACACCACATATGGGATGAATGGTGTCTTTGAGTTGGCTCAAGATGACCCTGTAGGTTTATATTCTTAGAGTTACATAACTACATGTCCTCTGTTCTAGGGCACACTCCAAATACTGTAGCTGTCCACTGTGCCAGGGGTTTTATATCTGTTTATCTGCTTAAAAAGTATCCCTGGTCTTTCTATGCAACCAACCCTTCCCCGTTTCGTGTGTTGTCCTGGCCATTGTAAGGGCAAAGTAGTTGAACTACTACTACCTCAAATGAACAAAGGACTCTGACCTGATGTGATCAGCTTCACCTACACATCTGCCTGCCAGTCAAAACCTGGAAAGAAAAAGTAAAAACTATGATTTGTTTCCTTTTGAGTGAAGAAAGATTTGAAATTTGAACGTAGTTTGCACTTTGCTTCCCTGGTTTCTCAGCACTGACCTTTAGGTATAAAAATACTGTCCCTCTGGGAAAAAGACTTTGAACTTCAACTGTAGTTTTAAATACTGCAGTACATATAGGATCCTTGTGTATAGAATCATGCTAGTGGCTCTCTTAATGGAGGACTGGACCCAGTATCTCGACGTTTGAGAATCTTGGCTTGTGCGATCCAATGGTGGAGAAAGAAAGGAGGCAGCCAAGTGGCAGAGAGTAAGAAAAATACAACGTTTTCATCTAAGCACCTCTCAGCACACAAGTTTGAGATGCAGTCCTTTTGGTCTTGAAACTGGATTATCAGTATGAAGAATGTAATTTAGGCTTGAAGACATTTCTGGAGATAGCTCCAGCCTCTTCTACACAGTATGAGTTTTTTTTTTTTCAATTATAAACATTAATGTATCCGGTGTTGAATTATTAACACTCATAATTTTGGCCCTTATGAAGTTATGTCATTGTGCGGAGTTATTTTAGGGCCAACAGGTCCTACAAAACTAACACCATCGTCTGTGTTGATTGCTACTTCAGAGTCGCAGTTTCTTGTACTGTTTCAAGCCTCATTGCTTTTCTGGTATACAGGGATTAAGGTCCTTCGGCATCCTAACACCTGTTGCTCTTAGTTTTATGCGATCTAGTTCTATTTCTCTCTCGATGGTTCCCTTCCAGGAAGCTATAAAAGTCTTTTTGATCTTGGGATAGCGATACTGAACATGAGCACAGCAGTAGTCTTTGATATTGGTACAGTGTTCCCTCCTTTTAGTAGCTGTATGACGGATTAATTCAAATAGTGTATTGCAAGATGCAACCTCCTCTCCACAGTATCAGGGTTCAGCGACCACATCTAGGTTAGCAGTTACAAAAGGTCATACACAGACATGCTGTACAGGACCAAATGTTTCTGTATCCCAAGGTTAACCGTGTTGGGGCTTGAATTTTCATAAGCCAATGAAAATTCCCTCTTGATGGTCCCAAGGTAAAAATGCAATGTTAATCGACCCGTGGAAACCATGAATGACACTCAAAACAAAACTTAAATAAAGGGTTTACCATAATACAAAGGCAATAATCATTAACCTTACCAAAGGCCCCTGTTAGCAGAGATTAGTCTGTTTGTGTATGATGGAGCACATGCCTTAGGCACTGAAGACACAGGTGGATGTCATAACTGAGTATCGCTAGGGACACACTGTTGACATCTTCTATGCAAGGTTTTACAGAAAAACATGTTTTACTTTTACAAAACAAGATGATATACCTATGTAAACTATTTAAATCTTTAACGATTTTTGCTGCAAATCGTGGATCTAATTCGGCACCTAGTAATCCTGCTTGTCCTTTCCAATGTTACCAAAATCTATAACATAACTACCCTGAACGCTTGTAGGGGCATATGTCCAGAAGTTTCAATGCTTGTTCTGATTTGCTCTGACATTGTGCACTGAAAATAATTGTTCTTTTATTCCTAAACAGGGAATATTGTGCCATAAGCTCTTCATAGGATTCTACTGTTATGATCATTTTGACATGTGGAGGGGGAAGGTGTTTTTTGGGAGTAGTATATCCCCCAGGCAATGTAGGTTTTAGGCTCCACCTTGTTATTTCATTACATGCCGAGAGAGGGGTTATGGTACTTAACAGGTATAGCGCACCTATCATAACATTTGCCGTGCAGCAGAGATTTGGCATAGCTATCCAGTGAGGCCACAGAATCTTCTTTCTTATACCCCTGTTCCGTCTCATCCAATGTGACAAAGAAAGCAGCTTTTTCCACAGCATCCAAGGACTGCTTGTTCTTCCCATTTGCAAAATGGTCCTTCCGAGCTTTTGCCCAGGGGATTCTGCAAACAAGAAGTAAGGTTTGTCAGCAAATGTACATAATGAACCATTCGTTCAAGACAATTAACACTTAATAATACAATCTTTCCAAAATACAATCTATATACAAAATGCAATCTATAATTTTATATACATCTGTATTTCTAAAAATATATATTTATAGTCTGTGATGCATTCTTATTCGTTGTATATTTTAATCTGCTTGTGCCTTCATCACTGCACTCATACTTCTGCTGAAGTCTAACCCTACAGCTCATCACCTGTAAAGCCCGCTGCCAACACACAAGTCTTCAGGCAGACAGACTCATATCCTCCAACTTCCAGTCACAAACACATCGCAACCAAAACCCCTACTTCAATTCTATTTTACTGCTATATAATTATCACCCAACCATCAGACCCAACACCCATTCACCATCCCGCATCCTGCCCAGCTCATGCCAGTCTCCCAGTCTTTTTAGATAAACCTGGCTTAGATGTAAGTAAAACAAAAAAATAACAACTTGAAAGTGTACAGTACTTCTCTTTTCAAAGAACATAAAATAAGTCTTACACTAGTGTGTGTATTGTAGATCTAATTGAAATGAGAAAATATTGCAGCAAATCTAAGAAGTAAGGGAGATTTAGCTGCAAAACAAATAAGACAGATATTGTTGGATCCTCTACATCACACATCAGCACAGTCCAAAATGTGCACTTACCTATCTCCGGCGGTGACAGCTGCCAGATGCTCCTCTCCGGGGTGCGGCTCAGATTTATCATCCAAAATTTTCTGCATCTGCTGTTCAATCTCCCGTGGCTTTAACAGCCGACCATCATGGTACAACCAGACTTTGAAGTAACGTCCCTTGTGGTACACAACGATGTGCTTACTGTCTTTCACGTGCTGGAGTGTGTCTAGAATCGAAAGTCACGTTTCAAAAAGCTGTTTTTACAAACCCTGAGGAACCACATCTCTTCTGGCTCCTACCAAGTAATAATCACATGGTTTAGACACAGGAGTCAAGTACATGAGAGATGGAATAAATGTGTTATCAGTCACACCACAGATGCCCTGCCACTCTACTCTACAATGAAATCACTATAGATTTCTAGGTTTTAAAATCTTATCCAGCTATATAACTTGGATGTGTCCTGTTCATACATAGCAAAGATTTTAATACATGGAGGAAGTCAATCTTACCTACTTTTATTTTTTTTTAAATCTCATACTTCATGGTGTGAAGAAAAATAAGAAGCCTGTGGCTACAAAAATGTGCTGTGGACAAGGCAGCAAGCAGCCTAGTTAATGAATTCAAGGCACTCATATCAGGAGACTAATTCTCAGAGGGTTCTTACACACAAAGGGGTTGGTTATGAGTTTGGCGGATGCTTTAAACTGTCCAACCTCCAACGGGGAGAATGCCACCATACAGGCTACCTCCCCACCGGCCCCATTAAGAGTTTCCTGCTAGGTCAGCGGGCAGAAACCGGACTATGGCCTAGTGGGAAACAGCCTACAGCATTGTCTCCAACTTGTAGTCAAGCCAGCGGCAATGCTGTGGAGCGCAGGATGCACTAGCACACATAACATTGCGATGGTGCTGGCCAGGGGGCACCTTGCACTGCCCATGCCAAGTGCATGGTAAGTGCAGGGGCTACCCTGCAACCGTTCTCAGCCAGAATTTTCATGGCTGTTGTACAGCCATGAAACTGCTGGGGGAGAACAGGGTCACTTCCCTGGCGGATTAGGATCGCCACCAACTCCAGACCACCGTGATCTCCAATCCTGGCAGAGCTGGCGGCCCAACCGCCAGGGTTGTAATGTGGTGGTTGGACAGACAGCCGCATTGGCAGCGGTCCGACCGCCATCCGCGAGTCTGGCGGTCTCGTGACCACCAAACTCATAATGAGGCCCAAAGTTTCTATACAATAGCAAAAGTTTTTTACACCATTTTTTTTTAAGTTTTTCATGGTGTACAATAAGTAAGTAGGAAAGACTAGCAGGCCATAATACTAGTAAAGTCTGTCAGTTCACAGTATATGACAAGCAAGGTAAAAGAAAAATCATAAAAGAAGAACATATGGGAAAATGCTGGGTTAATCACTTGAAATATTTTGCAAATAAATGGTCATGATCTCAAACATAGGAAAAGGTGTGACCCAAACGCACAGGGAAAGCAGGGTCGAGGTATTGATAAATGGTGGGGTTTGGAATATATTGGGAGGATGGTAAAATAGTAGAGGAGCCTTGGAGGTATCACCAACTTGGAGATGGTGATAAGCCTGTGTCTGACGCCAGAATGTTATTTGACTCTTGAGGGAGGAGGCACATCACTCCAGATTCCCCTCATGCAAATTTTCATCGTCATGGTATGTTTATCGTCATGTATAGAGGTGTCCTCCCCATTTAAGTATTTCATTTCATAGCAAGACTATTCAAGGGAAAGTGTTGCAGTGCAAGGGGAACAGGCCTTTCCTAACCTGAAGTGCTGAGGCCCATCCGAACCTGTCTAATATCTCCACTCTCACATCTAGGCCAAGCCAAGAGTCTCTCGGATAGAGAAAGACATCAGCAACTTAGAGAGACATTGCGTAGATGCCACCCAGGAGGGAAAGGACCCTTTCATGTCCTGACAGTCACATTTGGATAGCCAGGGGCTAAATGGCCAAAGTTAAAAGAAGGGTGAGAGTGGCCTGCCCTGTCTGGTGTCTCTACAAACAGTTCAGACATGCCGCCCCCAGTCTAACTCTGGCCACAGGGTCAATGTAGACCAACTGTAGTAAGTGTACTAAACAGTGTTTGAAATCAAATATCTTGAGCACCACAAAAAACAGATCTAATTAGGCATATCAAACACTTCCCCAGGTCCAGAATTAAAACTCCAGCATCAGGTCAAAACTTCGGAGCAGTGTCAATGATTATGAAAAATCTTATATTATTATTAATGGAGGTGCTCCGACCCCGGACAAAGCCATTGGGGTGAACCAGAAGTGACAGAACTTTAGGCCACAGTCCGCCAGGACCTTGCAGAGTATTCTGGAGTCAGCTCTGAGAATGGCAGTTGTTCTATAAGACGTGGGATATTTCTGTGGCTTTAAGATGGGGACTAAGAAGACCTCACTCAGCGATGGGGCAAAGTGCTCATTTCTAGGGACTTACAAAAGAAATGTGCTGACTTAAGAGGTAAATGATAAATTGTTAGTCTTTGGAGGATTTAATATACTTACAACATTAAAAACAATGTATGCACCCAATTATAAACACACAACACAAGTGAAAAGAAGACACAAATGAAAATGTCACTTACCCAGTGTACATCTGTTCGTGGCATCAGTCGCAGTAGATTCGCATGTTCTGCAATAGCTCGCCATCTGGTGTTGGGCCGGAGTGTTACAAGTTGTTTTTCTTCGAAGAAGTCTTTCGAGTCACGGGACCGAGTGACTCCTCCTTTTGTCTCCATTGCGCATGGGCGTCGACTCCATCCTCGATTGTTTTTCCCCGCAGAGGGTGAGGTAGGAGTTGAATTGTAGTAATAGTGCCCATGCAATGGAGTGACTAAGTATGCACTTATTTAAGGTTGAGATGATACATATATAAATAATTGAAGGTAACTTCCAAACTGCTACAGGCTCCCGGGGAGGCGGGTGGGCACATGCGAATCTACTGCGACTGATGCCACGAACAGATGTACACTGGGTAAGTGACATTTTCAGTTCGATGGCATCTGTCGCTGTAGATACGCATGTTCTGCAATAGACTAGTAAGCAGTTATTTCCCCAAAAGCGGTGGATCAGCCTGTAGGAGTGGAAGTAGTCTGAAATAATGTCCTTAATACAGCTTGACCTACTGTGGCTTGTTGTGCGGATAACACGTCTACACAGTAGTGCTTGGTGAATGTGTGAGGCGTAGACCATGTGGCTGCCTTACATATTTCTTGCATTGGGATGTTTCCTAGAAAGGCCATGGTAGCACCTTTCTTTCTGGTTGAGTGTGCCCTTGGTGTAATGGGCAGCTGTCGTTTAGCTTTAAGGTAGCAGATTTGGATGCATTTAACTATCCATCTGGCTATACCTTGTTTTGAAATTGGGTTTCCTGCATGAGGTTTTTGAAATGCAATAAAGAGTTGTTTAGTCTTTCTGATGTTCTTTGTTCTGTCAATGTAATACATTAATGCTCTTTTGACATCTAATGTATGTAGTGCCCTTTCAGCTACGGTATCTGGCTGTGGAAAGAACACCGGAAGTTCCACTGTTTGATTTAGATGGAACGGTGAAATAACCTTTGGCAAAAATTTAGGATTGGTCCTTAGGACGACTTTATTTTTGTGTAGTTGTATAAAAGGTTCCTGTATAGTAAACGCCTGAATCTCGCTTACTCTTCTCAGGGAAGTAATGGCGATGAGAAATGCCACCTTCCAGGTTAGGAACTGTATGTCGCAGGAGTGCATGGGTTCAAAAGGTGGACCCATAAGTCTAGTTAGGACAACATTTAGGTTCCATGAAGGAACAGGTAGTGTTCTTGGTGGTATAATTCTCCTAAGGCCCTCCATGAATGCTTTAATGACTGGTATTTTATATAGGGAAGTTGAATAGGTAGTCTGCAGGTATGCAGATATTGCTGCAAGGTGAATCTTAATGGAAGAGAAAGCTAGGTTAGATTTTTGTAAGTGAAGCAAGTAACCCACTACATGTTCTGGAGTTGTGTGTAATGGTTGTATTTGATTAATATGGCAGTAGCAAACAAACCTCTTCCATTTACTTGCATAGCAGTGCCTGGTGGATGGCCTTCTTGCTTGTTTTATGACTTCCATACATTCTTGGGTAAGTTGTAAGTGCCCGAATTCTAGGATTTCAGGAGCCAGATTGCTAGATTCAGCGATGCTGGATCTGGGTGTCTGATCTTTTGGTTGTGCTGTGTCAACAGATCTGGCCTGTTGGGCAATTTGATGCAGGGTACCACTGATAGGTCTAGCAGCGTTGTGTACCAGGGTTGCCTTGCCCAAGTTGGTGCTATCAATATGAGTTTGAGTTTGCTTTGACTGAGTTTGTTTACCAGGTAAGGAAGGAGAGGGAGAGGAGGAAAAGCGTAAGCAAATATCCCTGACCAGTTCATCCATAGGGCATTGCCTTGGGATTGTTTGTGTGGGTATCTGGATGCGAAGTTTTGGCATTTTGCGTTCTCCCTTGTCGCAAACAAGTCTATCTGAGGTGTTCCCCAGAGTTTGAAATAAGTGTTCAGTATTTGGGGGTGAATTTCCCATTCGTGGACCTGTTGGTGATCTCGAGAGAGATTGTCTGCGAGTTGATTTTGTATCCCTGGTATAAACTGTGCAATTAGGCGAATTTGGTTGTGAATTGCCCAATGCCAAATTTTTTGTGCTAACATGCTTAACTGCGTGGAGTGCGTCCCTCCCTGCTTGTTTAGATAATACATTGTTGTCATGTTGTCTGTTTTGACGAGAATGTATTTGTGAACTATTATTGGTTGGAAAGCTTTTAGTGCTTGAAAAACTGCAAGAAGTTCTAGGTGATTGATATGCAGTTTTGTTTGATGTACGTTCCATTGTCCTTGTATGCTGTGTTGATCGAGGTGTGCTCCCCACCCTGTCATGGAAGCATCTGTTGTTATTACGTATTGTGGCACTGGGTCTTGAAAAGGCCGCCCCTTGTTTAAATTTATGTTGTTCCACCACAGAAGCGAGAGGTAAGTTTGGCGGTCTATTAACACCAGATCTAGAAGGTGACCCTGTGCTTGAGACCACTGTGATGCTAGGCATTGTTGTAAGGGCCTCATGTGCAGTCTTGCGTTTGGGACAATGGCTATGCATGATGACATCATGCCTAGGAGTTGTAATACCATCTTTGCTTGTATCTTTTGTGTTGGATACATGCGTTGTATGATGGTGTTGAAATTTTGAATTCTTTGTGGACTTGGAGTGGCTACTCCTTTTGATGTGTCTATTATGGCTCCCAGGTATTGTTGTACCTTGCGTGGCCGAATCTTGGATTTTGTGAAATTGACGGTGAACCCTAGTTTGAAGAGGGTTTGTATGATATGATTTGTGTGATTTGAGCACTCTATTAACGAATGGGCCTTGATTAGCCAGTCGTCTAGATATGGGAACACATGTATTTGCTGCCTTCTGATGTGTGCAGCGACTACCGCTAGACATTTGGTAAAGACTCTTGGTGCGGTTGTTAATCCGAAAGGCAGTACCTTGAATTGGTAATGTATTCCTTTGAATACAAACCTTAGGTATTTCCTGTGCGATGGGTGAATTGGTATATGGAAATAAGCATCCTTGAGGTCTAAAGTTGCCATGTAGTCGTGCAGCTTTAGCAATGGCAATACTTCTTGTAGTGTGACCATGTGGAAGTGGTCTGATTTGATGAAAGTGTTGACTACTCTGAGGTCTAGGATTGGTCTCAGTGTTTTGTCCTTCTTTGGTATCAGAAAGTACAGTGAGTAAACTCCTGTGTTTATTTGTGTGTTTGGCACTAATTCGATTGCATTCTTTTGCAATAGTGCCTGCACTTCTATCTCTAGGAGATTGGAATGGTGTGTTGTTAAATTTTGTGCTTTTGGTGGTATGTTTGGAGGGAACTGTAGAAATTCTATGCAGTAACCATGTTGGATAATTGCTAGAACCCAAGTGTCTGTAGTGATTTTCTCCCATGCTCTGTAATAATGACCTATTCGTCCCCCCACTGGTGTTGTGTGGAGGGGGTGAGTGACATGTGAGTCACTGTTTAGTAGTAGGGGTTTTGGGGCTTTGGAATCTTCCTCTATTTCTAGGGAATTGCCCTCCTCTATATTGTCCCCGAAAACCTCCTCTATACTGTCCTTGGTAACTGGACGGTGTGGCTTGTGAGGTGCTGGCTTGTGTGCTTTGACCCCGAAACCCCCCTCGAAAGGGCGTTTTACGGAATGAGCTGTAATTCCCTCTGCTCTGCGGGGAGTAGAGTGCGCCCATGGCTTTGGCAGTGTCCGTATCTTTTTTGAGTTTCTCAATCGCTGTGTCCACTTCTGGACCGAACAGTTCTTTTTCATTAAAAGGCATATTGAGAACTGCTTGTTGAATCTCTGGTTTAAATCCAGACGTTCGGAGCCATGCATGCCTTCTGATAGTTACAGATGTATTAATTGTCCGTGCAGCTGTATCTGCAGCGTCCATGGAGGAGCGGATCTGGTTGTTGGAGATGGCCTGTCCCTCCTCAACCACTTGTTTTGCCCTATTTTGGAAGTCTTTGGGCAGATGTTCAATGAGATGTTGCATCTCGTCCCAGTGGGCTCTGTCATAGCGCGCAAGTAGTGCCTGGGAGTTCGCGATGCGCCACTGGTTTGCAGCTTGTGCTGCGACTCTTTTACCAGCTGCATCAAACTTGCGGCTTTCTTTATCTGGGGGTGGTGCATCTCCAGATGTGTGAGAGTTGGCCCTTTTCCTAGCTGCTCCTACAACAACAGAGTCTGGTGGCAGCTGTGTTGTGATGAAAGCCGGGTCTGTAGGAGGCGGCTTATACTTTTTTTCCACCCTTGGTGTGATTGCCCTACTTTTGACCGGGTCCTTAAATATGTCTTTTGCGTGCCGGAGCATACCAGGGAGCATAGGCAGGCTTTGGTAGGAGCTGTGGGTGGAGGAGAGTGTGTTGAACAGGAAATCATCCTCGACCTGTTCTGAGTGGAGGCTTACGTTGTGAAATTGTGCTGCTCTAGCCACCACCTGAGAGTACGCGGTGCTGTCTTCTGGTGGAGATGGTTTTGTAGGGTATGCCTCTGGGCTGTTATCTGACACTGGGGCGTCGTATAGATCCCATGCGTCCTGGTCTTGGTCACCCTGGCTCATGGTGGTGTGAGCTGGGGAGTGTGATGGCGTTTGTGCTGGTGAAACGTTAATCACGGGCGGAGGAGAGGGTGGTGGTGTAACTCTTTTCACCACTTTTGGTTGTGGTGCTTGTTCCGTCTGGAACTCCAACCTTCTCTTTCTCCTAATGGGGGGAAGGGTGCTTATTTTTCCTGTCCCCTGCTGAATGAAGATACGCTTTTGCGTATGGTCCGCATCAGTTGCTTGTAGCTCTTCCTCAAACCTATGCTTCTGCATTTGGGAGGTTAGCGAGTGCTCTTCTGTATAAGAGCCTGAAGCTGGGTCGCTTGCAGTTTGTTTCGGCGTCGAAACTGTGTCTGCGTGTTTTTTCGGCTCCGAGGTGACTTTTTTCCTTTTCGGGGCCGAAACCTCTCGGCGTCGATCTGTTTCGGTGCCGCTGTCTCGGCGTCGAGCCGTGTCCACACCGGCATCTCGGTGTCGAGGCTTGTCTCCAGCACTTTCTCGGTCCCGAGAAGGCTGCGTGCCGGTGTCTCGACCGGAGTCGGACGATCTCGGCACTGTTTGGGCCTTTTTCGGTGCCGACGGTCGGTCACCGATTTTATGGGTTGAGCCATGGCCTGGTGGCAGTGGCGTCCCCTGGGCCTTGTAAATGTTTCTTTGTGTGGTTTTCGACGTCTTACTCACGGTTTGTGTATCGTCGAATCCTTCGGAGTCTGAGTCTTGGATCGAGAAGGTACCTTCCTCTTCCTGTTCCTCGAACTCCCGTCGGGCTGTCGGTGCGGACGCCATTTGAAGTCTTCTGGCTCGACGGTCTCGGAGTGTTTTTCGGGACCGGAACGCACGACAGGCCTCGCAGGTGTCTTCGCTGTGCTCAGGTGACAGGCACAGGTTGCAGACCAAGTGTTGGTCTGTGTAGGGGTATTTATTGTGGCATTTGGGGCAGAAACGGAACGGGGTCCGTTCCATCGGCGTTCTTCAGCACGCGGTCGGGCCGACCAGGCCCCGACGGAGGATCGAAAAATTACCCCGAAGGGCACCGGAGCTCTTCGATCTTCGATGCGGTGTTGAATGTAAGTATGCCGATCCCGAACGCAACAATACCGACGAAAATCTTCCGAAATTAACTATTTTTTCTGTTCCGAAACTCGGAGCGACAGGAACACGTCCGAACCCGATGGCGGAAAAAAAACAATCGAGGATGGAGTCGACGCCCATGCGCAATGGAGACAAAAGGAGGAGTCACTCGGTCCCGTGACTCGAAAGACTTCTTCGAAGAAAAACAACTTGTAACACTCCGGCCCAACACCAGATGGCGAGCTATTGCAGAACATGCGTATCTACAGCGACAGATGCCATCGAACTGTATGTTTCTCATTATATCTATGCATGTGTTCACTACATTTGTTGCAAAACAAATGATTTTGTACTTAGTGCCTAGACAATACTCCTGATGTAAGGAGCAGCATGTCAACCAAAACAGTCAAATAACACTGTTGAGTGAGAAGACCAAGCAAGGGTTGCTCTCAATGACCTTACAGAATGCATGGTCCAAAAACGAGCACATATGTAGCACTGTCCACTGGTGGCAACTTGTAATTTGTTATCTCAAGCGAGAAAACAAGTTAGTTTGTTCTTGATCATGTTACTTTTTAAGTGAAAAAAGTACCCAAAGGTCCCTGAAGTATATCACATGGAGCAGCGGGCACAAGGGGTAGGGCATGAGAAAGTTGAAGCTGCTCATGCAACTGCACATTTACTAAGGCTTCTAAGTTTAATGGGCGTCCTCCTGACTAAGGTTCAGTAACTCTGCTGCCTAAAGTTTGCTACAGTCAGCTTAAAAAAACTGACCCTGTTTATCAACAAAATGACTTTGGGAGGAGCCTAGCCTCTCTAAACAAGTATCCCTTGACAGAATCATTTTAATGAAGTATTTTGCACATGGATGATGTTCCATTTATGATCAATGACAAGCTTCACTGTAGCCTTAACTCACATTTTAACCTCACATTCGTACAGACGTTAGGAAAAGCTTACATTAGTACTTAAGTTAATTATATCTAGGACTGAACTGCAATCAGGTAAGTAGTCTTCCCTCAGCTATTTTAAGTATATTAAGCATGCCAGAAACGAGTCCAACACTAGATGGCAGGAACAGAGCACAGCATGTGTATCTGCAGCTACACATGACATCGAACATATATATGGAAAATGTCACTTACCCAGTGTACATCTGTTCGTGGCATTAGTCGCTGCAGATTCACATGCTGTGCACATCCCGCCATCTAGTGTTGGGCTCGGAGTGTTACAAGTTGTTTTTCTTCGAAGAAGTCTTTTCGAGTCACGAGATCGAGGGACTCCTCCCATTTCGGATCCATTGCGCATGGGCGTCGACTCCATCTAAGATTGTTTTCCCCGCAGAGGGTGAGGTAGGAGTTGTGTATTATAGTAATAGTGCCCATGCAATGGAGTGAATACGTATGTACATAATGTAGTTTAAAGTGATATATTTACAAATTTACAAATGTTCAAAATCAACTTCTAAACGGCTACAGGCTCCCGGGGAGGCGGGTGGGCGCATGTGAATCTGCAGTGACTAATGCCACGAACAGATGTACACTGGGTAAGTGACATTTTCCGTTCAATGGCATGTGTAGCTGCAGATACACATGCTGTGCATAGACTAGTAAGCAGTTATCTCCCCAAAAGCGGTGGTTCAGCCTGTAGGAGTTGAAGTTGTTTGAAACAATGTTCGTAGTACTGCTTGGCCTACTGTGGCTTGTTGTACCATTAACACATCTACACAGTAGTGTTTGGTAAATGTATGAGGCATAGACCATGTGGCTGCCTTACATATTTCGGTCATTGGAATATTTCCTAGAAAGGCCAAGGTAGCACCTTTCTTTCTAGTGGAGTGTGCCTTTGGTGTAATAGGCAGTTCTCTTTTTGCTTTAAGATAACAAGTTTGAATGCACTTAACTATCCATCTAGCAATGCCCTGTTTAGAAATTGGATTTCCTGTATGGGTTTTTTGGAAAGCAATAAATAATTGTTTTGTCTTCCGAATTAGTTTTGTTCTGTCAATGTAGTACATCAACGCTCTTTTGATGTCTAATGTAGGTAGTGCTCTTTCAGCTACAGAATCTGGCTGTGGAAAGAACACTGGAAGTTCTACTGTTTGATTCAAGTGGAACGGTGATATGACTTTTGGTAAAAAGTTCGGATTTGTTCGTAAGACTACTTTATGCTTGTGTATCTGAATAAATGGTTCTTGTATGGTAAAAGCTTGTATTTCACTTACTCGTCTTAGAGATGTGATAGCAATTAGAAATGCAACTTTCCATGTTAAATATTGCATTTCACATGAGTGCATAGGTTCGAAAGGTGGACCCATGAGGCGAGTTAAGACAATATTGAGGTTCCATGAAGGAACTGGTGGTGTTCTTGGTGGTATAATTCTCTTCAGGCCTTCCATAAACGCTCTAATGACTGGTATCCTAAATAAAGAAGTTGAGTGTGTAATTTGCAGATAAACTGAAATTGCGGTAAGATGTATTTTAATGGATGAAAAAGCTAGCTTTGACTTTTGCAAATGTAGTAAGTAGCTTACAATGTTTTTAGCAGATGCGTGTAATGGTTGGATTTGATTATTGTGGCAATAATAAACAAATCTTTTCCACTTATTTGCATAGCAATGTCTAGTGGTTGGTTTCCTAGCTTGTTTTATGACCTCCATACATTCCTGTGTAAGGTCTAAGTGTCCGAATTCTAAGATTTCAGGAGCCAAATTGCTAGATTCAGCGATGCTGGATTTGGGTGTCTGATCTGTTGTTTGTGTTGAGTTAACAGATCTGGTTTGTTTGGTAGTTTGACATGAGGCACCACTGAGAGATCTAATAGTGTGGTGTACCAAGGTTGTCTTGCCCAAGTTGGTGCTATTAGTATGAGTTTGTTTTGACTCAATTTGCTTACTAGATATGGAAGGAGTGGGGGAAAAGCGTATGCAAATATCCCTGACCAACTCATCCATATCGCATTGCCCTGAGACTGATCTTGTGGGTATCTGGATGCGAAGTTTTGGCATTTTGCGTTTTGTTTTGTTGCAAATAGGTCCATTTGTGGTGTTCCCCATCTCTGGAAGTAAGTGTTTAGTATTTCGGGGTGAATCTCCCATTCGTGGATCTGTTGGTGATTCCGAGAAAGATTGTCTGCTAACTGATTCTGAATCCCTGGAATAAACTGTGCTATTAGGCGAATGTGGTTGTGAATCGCCCAATGACATATTTTTTGTGCTAGGAGACATATCTGAGTTGAGCGTCTTCCTCCCTGTTTGTTCAGATAATACTTCGTTGTCATATTGTCTGTTTTGACAAGGATGTGTTTGTGGCTTATTATGAGTTGAAATGCTTTTAGCGCTAGAAATACTACCAGTAGTTCTAAGTGATTTATGTGAAATTGTTTTTGCTGAGTGTCCCATTGTCCCTGGATGCTGTGTTGATTGAGATGAGCTCCCCACCCTATCATGGAGGCATCTGTAGTTATTACGTATTGAGGCACTGGGTCTTGGAAAGGCCGCCCTTGGTTTAAATTTATGCTGTTCCACCATAGAAGCGAGGTGTATGTTTGGCGGTCTATCAACACTAGATCTAGAAGTTGACCCTGTGTCTGTGACCATTGTGATGCTAGGCACTGTTGTAAGGGCCGCATGTACAATCTGGCGTTTGGGACAATGGCTATGCATGAGGACATCATGCCTAGTAGTTTCATTACCATGTTGACCTGTATTCTTTGTTTTGGATACATGACCTGTATTACCTTGTGAAAGGCTTGTACCCTTTGTGGACTTGGAGTGGCAACCCCTTTTGTTGTGTCGATTGTCGCCCCTAAGTACTGCTGTGTTTGGCACGGCTGAATGTGCGACTTTGTGCAGTTGAGTGAGAAACCTAGTTTGTGGAGGGTCTCGATAACGTACCTTGTGTGTTGTGAACACCGTTTTTGCGTGTTGGTTTTGATTAACCAATCGTCTAGGTACGGGAAGACGTGTATTTGCTGTCTTCTGATATGCGCAGCTACCACTGCCAGGCATTTTATAAAAACTCTTGGTGCAGTTGTTATCCCAAATGGCAACACTTTGAATTGGTAATGTACCCCTTGGAATACAAACCTTAGGTACTTTCTGTGTGAAGGATGTATCGGTATATGGAAGTATGCATCCTTTAGGTCTAGTGTTGTCATGTAGTCTTGCTGTTTGAGTAATGGGATTACGTCCTGTAACGTCACCATGTGAAAGTGATCTGATTTGATGTAGGTATTTAACGTTCTGAGATCTAATATAGGTCTTAGAGTTTTGTCCTTTTTGGGTATGAGAAAGTACAGAGAGTAAACTCCTGTTCCTTTCTGATGAATTGGTACTAATTCTATTACTTGTTTTTGTAACAACGCTTGGACCTCTAGTTGTAGAAGATCCATGTGTTGCTTTGACATATTGTGTGTTTTCGGTGGGATATTTGGTGGGAATTTGAGAAATTCTATGCAATAACCATGCTGGATAATTGCTAACACCCAAGTATCTGTTGTTATCTCCTCCCATTGTTTGTAGAACTTGGTTAGTCTCCCCCCCACAGGTGTTGTGTTGGGGATTTGTGAAGTGTAAGTCACTGCTTGCTTTGTGGAGTTTTGGGACTTTGGAATTTCCCTCTACTTTTCTGGAACTGTCCCCCTCTATATTGTCCCCGAAAACTTCCCCGCTGATATTGGGTTTGATAAGTGGGCCTTGTTTGTGAGGTTGTGGGTTCTGTGCTTTGTCCTCGAAACCCCCCTCGAAACTGTGTCTTTCGAATTGTGCCTCTGCTCTGTGGGGAGTAGAGTGCGTCCATGGCTTTGGCCGTATCTGTGTCTTTTTTAAGCTTTTCGATGGGAGTGTCCACCTCCGGCCCAAACAACTGCTGTCCGTTAAATGGCATATTCAGCACGGCTTGTTGTATTTCCGGCTTGAATCCTGATGTACACAGCCATGCGTGTCTCTGTATGGTCACTGCTGTATTTACAGTTCTAGCAGCTGTGTCTGCCGCATCTATTGCTGACCGTATCCGATTGTTTGAGATACTCTGTCCTTCTTCCACTACTTGCTGTGCTCTCTTTTGGAACTCCTTGGGTAAATGTTCTATAAAGTGTTGCATTTCGTCCCAATGAGCTCTATCGTATCTGGCCAACAAAGCCTGTGAGTTTGCAATACGCCACTGGTTTGCTGCCTGTGCCGCCACTCTTTTTCCTGCCGCGTCGAATTTACGACTCTCTTTATCTGGAGGTGGTGCATCTCCTGAAGTGTGTGAGTTCGCCCTCTTGCAAGCTGCCCCTACTACTACTGAGTCCGGTGTTAGCTGTTGTGTGATGTACACGGGGTCTGTTGGTGGCGGTATATATTTTTTCTCCACTCTTGGAGTAATGGCCCTTCATTTTACAGGCTCCTCAAACACTTGTTTGGAGTGCTTTAGCATTCCAGGTAGCATGGGGAGACTCTGGTACTGGCTGTGTGTGGACGACAGTGTATTGAATAGAAAGTCGTCTTCAATTGGCTCTGAATGTAGGCTGACATTATGAAACGCCGCTGCCCTAGACACCACCTGCGCGTAGGTTGTACTATCTTCTGGTGGTGACGGTCTAGCTGGATACCAGTCAGGACTGTTATCTGGCACTGGCGCATCATAAAGATCCAATGCGTCTGGATCGTCCTGACTCTTCCCTGTATGAGTCGGGGATTGCATCATTGGTGGAGTGGCTACTGGTGATGGTTGCGGAGAGCGTTGTGGGGACGGTGGCGGGCTTACTTGATTAGCCACCTTTGCCTGTGGCTGCTTGTCTTTCTCCTGGAAGGCAAGTTTGTGTTTCATTCTAATAGGAGGGAGAGTACTAATCTTCCCCGTTTCTTTTTGGATATGGAGCCTTCTTTGGGTGTAGTCTGGCTCCATTGTCTCTAGTTCCTGTCCAAATCTGTGTGTTTTCTTTTGTGAGGGCAGTCCTTGTTCCTCTGTGTAGGAACTTGATTTCGGTTCCGAGGCCGGATGTTTCGGTATCGAAACCTTTTCGGCTGCTTTTTTCGGTTCTGACGAAACCTTTTTTATTTTCGGCGTCGTGGTCTCTAGGTGCCGACTTATTTCGGTACTGCTGTCTCGGTGCCAAACTTGCTCGGAGCCACTGTCTCGGGCCCGAGATTGCTGAGTGGCGGTTTCTCGACCGGAGTCGGGTGACTTCGACACTAGCGTGCCCTTTTTCGGTGCCGATGATCGGTCACCTATTTTTCGGGTTAAGCCATAGCCTGTTGGCGGTGGCGTCCACTGGGCTTTTGTGGTCTTCTCGTGAGTTTTATTTTTCGACGTCTTACTCATGGTTTTCGGCGTTTCTTCTGGATCGAGCTCGTCCGAATCCGACTCCTAGATGGAGGAAGTTTCTTCTTCCACCTCGAAACGCCCTTGTCCTGTCGGCGCTGACGCCATCTGCAGACTTCTAGCTCTTCGGTCCCTTAATGTCTTTCTGGACCGAAACGCTCAACAGGCTTCACAAGTATCTTCCTTGTGCTCTGGAGACAAACACAAGTTACAAACCAGATGCTGATCTGTATACGGATACTTGTTGTGACATTTTGGGCAGAAGCGAAATGGGGTCCGTTCCATCAGCCTTGAAGAGACACGTGGCCGGGCCGACCAGGCCCCGACGGGGGATCGAAAAAAACCCGAAGGGCCACCGGAGCTCTTCAAAATCGGTGTTGATCTGTTATAACTAACCCGATACCGAACGCAAACAATACCGATGATTTTTCCGAGATTCTAACTAACTTTCCGACCCGAAACACGGAGCGAAAAGGAACACGTCCGAACCCGATGGCGGAAAAAAAACAATCTAAGATGGAGTCGACGCCCATGCGCAATGGAGCCGAAATGGGAGGAGTCCCTCGATCTCGTGACTCGAAAAGACTTCTTCAAAGAAAAACAACTTGTAACACTCCGAGCCCAACACTAGATGGCGGGATGTGCACAGCATGTGTATCTGCAGCTACACATGCCATTGAACATATATATATCTTGAAACCAAGGTCCTAGTAAATACCGAAATGCATAGATGCCAGTGCATTTGCCAACAATAAATTCACTTCTGCACCGGGGAGTTACTTACTACTGGCGGTCGCCAGTAGGTAGTTATAGTTAGGAGCATGTTTCCATAGAAAAACATTTATTGACTTGCCTATATCTTTGGAGTCACTTGAAGAATCTTATTGAAATTTCCACCCAAAAAAGTGTGGGGTGATACTTGTTGAGCATGGAAAGTTTCGGGGTGATCCGTCAAGCGCGGGCCAAGATAAAAAAAAAAAGAGGAGTGAAGGGGGTAAAAAAAAAAACTAGCATTTCCCATGTTAATTCCCATAGGAGATTTGAACACGACTCCAGCCCAAACCACTGGACGGGATTAGACCAAATCAGGCAGAAAACTAGATTTTGTTCTGCAGATTGTGCTTTTTGTTATTTAGTGTAAATCTATTCAGTAGCTTTTGAGATATTAAAGGGAAAATAAATTTGTATATCTAGGGCCGCAGATCTGTAACAACGTTTTCACAATCATTGCAGAGAATTCGCATTTGTGAATGCTAACAGGAATGCTGTGATTGGCATGCCGCAACCTGACCAGAAAGTCCCAAAATGGGTCATGGTGCCCTAGAAATTATAAACTCCAAGGGTCAGTTAAATGTTTGTTGAAACAAATCCTTTCAAGGCCGTCAATATCCCTAAAGATCTTAAACTGCAATTACTGGTAAATGATATTCAGAAAAAAATATATTATTTAGATCTACTGCTTTCATGATCCTACAAGTAATGCTACAGTTCAAGAAGAATGTCAATCAGTAATGTATAATTCACCATCATTAAAAAAATAAAAATAAAAATACACACAAAATCACTTTGAATGTCGAGAAAGGAGACCTGAAGATACCAAAAAAGTGGGCCCTAGATTGTCTCCTAATACAAATTAGATGGAAGCTCCCAAAATGACTTCGCGTAAAAGGAAAATTAAATGCACACAAAATTGACTTTTGTCAATTCACATTAAGATTTGAAAACCTTCTTGTTATTTGATGTGTTTTTTTGCTCACACTGGCCGAAACACCCCTGTTAAAACTATTTTCATACACAGTACTCGATCAGTTTATTCATCCTAATTTAACGGCTTCTCTTTACCCTAGGCCATTATGCCACAGCGAGTACAGATATCCATCCCTCGACCTTCCTTTTCGTGCCTTAGATTTTTGAATTCTTATAAATGCACATGCATGTCCCAAACAGCCATGCAGGAGCACTACGATACCTTGTAAATAAATACTATCTCTATATTGATACTTTGGGCCATTCCATCTGCTGTTTATCAGATTAAGGAAATATACCATCCAGAAAGCCACCGAACACAACTTGGGGACACGGATAATCCATAACAAGTAGTGGTAAAAGGACTGTGTATGAGACGGAGTGCACTGTAAAACTATTTTTGAGAGAACCTGCTGTCTAAGCCTCTGCAAATCCCTAACCATGTGAGAGAACAACTCCTGGTGAGTTCACGCGGGCTCAAACATATATCAAAAACAAAATAAAATGCTTCTCACTTGTGTCCCAAAAAACACTAAATAAAGCTGGTCTATAATTAAGAAAGGTTTTTCATTTAGAAATTTGAATAAGCTCACTCTCACCGTTTTTGAAGAGCAGAAATACTCACCAGTATGATGCAATTAGAAAACAAAGATATTTGCATACAATATATCAAACACTGCCCACCAGACAATCACAAAACATTGATTCCAAGACACGGATTTCAAAATATTCAAAACACCAGAATAATGAAAACTGCAATAAGTAGGCATAGCACATGCAGGACAGGTCAGAAATATGTTAGATGTGGGAATGTGAAGCAATTTTCATGCATTTGTGAATTGAGTTCAGCATAATCACCACAAAAAATAGCTGCTGTTTAAAAAAAATCTGTGAAATTATTTTCAATTGGCAAAAAAGATACTGTTATTTCCTTCAAGTACTGTATAAACAAACTACATTGTGTGTTGCATTCTCAGAGACCCAAATTCTTAAAAAGAGCACACAAACCTACAGCAAACGTGATGTTCAATGCTGTAAGGAAATGCCTCCTTGGCATGGTTACCCCCTGACTTTTTGCCTTTGCTGATGCTATGTTTTGAATTGAAAGTGGGCTGAGGCCTGCTAACCAGGCCCCAGCACCAGTGTTCTTTCCCTAACCTGTACTTTTGTATCCACAATTGGCACACCTTGGCATCCAGGTAAGTCCCTTGTAACTGGTACCTCTGGTACCAAGGGCCCTGATGCCAGGGAAGGTCTCTAAGGGCTGCAGCATGTCTTATGCCACCCTGGAGACCCCTCACTCAGCACAGACACACTGCTTACCAGCTTGTGTGTGCTAATGAGAACAAAATGAGTAAGTCGACATGGCACTCCCCTCAGGGTGCCATGCCAGCCTCTCACTGCCTATGTAGTCTAGGTAAGACACCCCTCCAGCAGGCCTTACAGCCCTAAGGCAGGGTGCACTATACCATAGGTGAGGGCACCAGTGCATGAGCACTGTGCCCCTACAGTGTCTAAGCCAAACCTTAGACATTGTAAGTGCAGGGTAGCCATAAGAGTATATGGTCTGGGAGTCTGTCAAACACGAACTCCACAGCACCATAATGGCTACACTGAAAACTGCGAAGTTTGGTATCAAACTTCTCAGCACAATAAATGCACACTGATGCCAGTGTACATTTTATTGTAAAATACACCCCAGAGGGCACCTTAGAGGTGCCCCCTGAAACCTTAACCGACTATCTGTGTAGGCTGACTGGTTCCAGCAGCCTGCCCCAACCGAGACATGTTGCTGGCCCCATGGGGAGAGTGCCTTTGTCACTCTGAGGCCAGTAACAAAGCCTGCACTGGGTGGAGATGCTAACACCTCCCCCAGGCAGGAGCTGTCACACCTGGCGGTGAGCCTCAAAGGCTCACCCCTTTGTGCCAGCACCGCAGGACACTCCAGCTAGTGGAGTTGCCCGCCCCCTCCGGCCACGGCCCCCACTTTTGGCGGCAAGGCCGGAGAAAATAATGAGAACAACAAGGAGGAGTCACTGACCAGTCAGGACAGCCCCTAAGGTGTCCTGAGCTGAAGTGACTCTGACTTTTAGAAATCCTCCACCTTGTAGAAGGAGGATTCCCCCAATAGGGATAGGAATGTGACCCCCTCCCCTTGGGAGGAGGCACAAAGAGGGTGTACCCACCCTCAGGGCTAGTAGCCATTGGCTACTAACCCCCCAGACCTAAACACGCCCTTAAATTTAGTATTTAAGGGCTTCCCTGAACCTAAGAATTTAGATTCCTGAAACTACAAGAAGAAGAGGATTGCTGAGCTGAAAGACCCCTGCAGAAGAAGAAAAGAAGACACCAACTGCTTTGGCCCCAGTCTTACCGGCCTGTCTCCTGCCTTCTAAAGAAACCTGCTCCAGCGACGCTTTCCCAAGGACCAGCGACCTCTGAATCCTCAGAGGACTGCCCTGCTTCAAGAAAGACAAGAAACTCCCGAGGACAGCGGCCCTGCTCCAAAAAGACTGCAACTTTGTTACAGAGGAGCAGATTTAAAGACCCCTGCAATCCCCGCAAGAAGCGTGAGACATGCAACACTGCACCCGGTGACCCCGACTCGACTGGTGGAGAACCAACACCTCAGGGAGGACCCTCCGGCGACTCCGAGACTGTGAGTAACCAAAGTTGTCTCCCCTGGGCCCCCACAGCGACGCCTGCAGAGGGAATCCCGAGGCTCCCCCTGACCGCGACTGCCTGACTCTAAAAACCCGACGGCTGGAAAAGACCCTGCACCCGCAGCCCCCAGCCCCTGAAGGAACGGAACTTCAGTGCAGGAGTGACCCCCAGGAGGCCCTCTCCCTTGCCCAGGTGGTGGCTACCCCGAGGAGCCCCCCCCCTTGCCTGCATCGCTGAAGAGACCCCTTGGTCTCCCATTGATTTACATTGGAAACTTTGAACTCTGCACCTGACCGGCCCTGAGCTGCTGGTGTGGTGACTTTAGGGTTGCTCTGAACCCCCAACGGTGGGCTACCTTGGACCCCATTCTCAAACCCGTAGGTGGTTTACTTACCTGCAAAAACTAACATTACTTTACCTCCCCCAGGAACTGTGAAAATTGCACTGTGTCCACTTTTAAAACAGCTAGTTGTGTTTTATGTGAAAAGTATATATGCTACTGTAATTATTCAAAGTTCCTAAAGTACTTACCTGCAATACCTTTCAAATGAGATATTACATGTAGAATTTGAACCTGTGGTTCTTAAAATAAACTAAGAAAATATATTTTTCTATAACAAAACCTATTGGCTGGAATTGTCTCCGAGTGTGTGTTCCTCATTTATTGCCTGTGTGTATGTACAACAAATGCTTAACACTACTCCTTTGATAAGCCTACTGCTCGACCACACTACCACAAAATAGAGCATTAGTATTATCTCTTTTTGCCACTATCTTACCTCTAAGGGGAACCCTTGGACTCTGTGCATGCTATTACTTACTTTGAAATAGCACATACAGAGCCAACTTCCTACAAATGCCATAAGGGAATCACTAAAAAACATCGTAATGATCTTTTATGCAACTAAATTTAGTGGAACAACAGTTCTCACTAAAATGAACCCTGTGTTTTTGTTGAACAAACAGACATTTTAAAAAATAACGTCAACAGATCTACCTCTCGTTCAAGAGGGGCGTGTGTGATTAGATGGGGAAGACGAAAGCATTTTTGTAATGCTATATTTCAATACCTGTACAAAACATTTGTGTAGTCGAGGTGTGGAACCTTACTGCAAACTGATGTGCAGCCCAAGTTTTTGTGGTGCGGCCTCGCTTATTCTTAATATATGTTTTAAAAATATATTTAACTGACGGACCGTCTGAACCACTGGAACAGACCGTTAACCTGTTACTGGTGAACACTAATGGAAAGAGTCAACGATCAGTAAAAGTTAAGTAACTCCCTCCGTCCCTTAGAGACAGGCTACTGCGTTCACAAAATATTAGAACCCTACCTATGCTGATCATTGAGCTGTGAAACATGCCGCACCATGATCTTGTAAAAAGGGTCTGTTACATCTACCAAAGAATTGGGCTCTGGAATGCACACTGAAAACAATGCAGCTTTTTCCTTATAACTTTTGGGAAAATAATTCACAGTGCATAGAAGCCACAGGGTGTATTAGGTAATTCCAAGGCCTGAATGTTTTTCCCCTCATTGTTTACAAGTGTTAGGATTAAATATGGGGCCATAACATCAAGGACAGGACTATCAAACTGTACCTGTCTCAACTCCAGGAATACGACTAGTGTTGAACATACGTTCATACTGAGCAGAACACATTGGAATGGTATTTTGAGCCATAAGCTGAAAGGAAAAGTAATGATTCAAAAACCCAAAAAGTATGAAAACGACTAAAAGAAAAACACAAGAAGAAGAAACTGTCATACTTGAGAACACAAAACCAAAATAACCCTAATAACCTTGAGAAACCAAAGAGGAAAAGTATATTGAAATATGAAAACAGGCAACAGTAAATACAACTTAAAGGGCCAATCACAGAGAACACTGAAGTCCAATTGTCTGCGTAATATTACCAGTTTGGCCATCCGTTTTAAGATAATCATGAACATGCCCAATGGTAAATATAATGCTGGGCATTCCTTTAACCATAAATTGATGTGTGTGACTTAGCATGTCTAAAGTTAAAATAAGAATTGTGAGCCAAACCCCTTTTTAAGGCATCTCGGTCCGCACATTTTGATCTGCAGACAGAACTATTCACAATTATGCCGTTCAGATCATTTTAGGCACCTTGCTCTTACCCCTTCATGTACATAAAGGTCCATTTAAATGGAGTGGAATTGAACGAAATGGTTCTTAGGCTGAAACTTACAGGAAATATTCCGCAGATGTTTTGGCTTGTCAGCGTTCCTGTCACTGAATGCGGGGCCCCACTTACCTGTTTCTTCTCCTGGAATCCGAGAGGTGTTAAACATCCTTTCCCACTGAGATGAGCAAAGCGGAACAGTGGATCCCATCAGCAGAATCTACTCCATTTGAAGAAGTGTCCAAAACCATGTGCAGCAATTGGGTGTTTAGAGAGATAATTAAGACATTTATGGGGAAAAAAACATGACAAACATGCAGATTAAGTAAAAGGAGATCAATCTGGGGTTGTTGGCTATCTCTTACATTTGTGGAGCCGCAATGTGCTTTCTAAATCTTGGACTCCAATATCTCCTTTCACCTGTGGAGTTATCACTTCAAATACAGCCCCAGCTGCATCATTGCTTTATTACAATTATTATTTGTAGGGAAGGCCTGTTAGGATATTTACAGTACAACTACTTCTAAAGTGCACAAACAATTCTGCTTTTAAAACGTAAATATATGATCTATTCCACTGTATTACTCTAAACATGTGTTGTGCAATACGCATGTCATATCAGTTCAGTGTCATTTTTAGCTACTGGAAAGAATCTCACCTTTAGCAGTATTTCCTCTCTCAATGCCAATTTGTTTTTTTGTGTTCATAATATGCCAAACACACGTTATTTTCTAAAACAGAGTACACCCCAAACACGCTCCTGTAATTTCCTCTCAAACGTGAATAGTTTGCACCCACACCACTACAGTGAAGGCAGCAGGAATCTGAGCCAGGCTTTGGCAGTGAACATGAAGGCATTGCAGCTGGAGGAAGAACCACTATTGGTGTATCTAAAATGGCTTCCAAATAAAAATGAGTACAAATATATAGACAATTGAGCTTTAAATCAGGTTTTCACTACAGACAGGTGTATGGTGTTGCACTCCACCGGATGAGCACGAATAAACCTGGCACTTATGGAGAACATTAATGTCACCAGACCTTGGGTCTGCTTTAGTTAATTATATAGCTAAAAATATCAGATATGTTTACGTGATCAAGTGATATTTTAGGACTGAACCAAACAGCGTTTTTACTGCTGATGATGTGCATATTCTACGGGGTGCAACTTGAATGATCTCAAAAGGGTGCTTATCCCCAAAAAATACATCTTATCTCTGTCTGGGCCCCCTGCACCCGTTCTCCGCCAGCCTTTTCATGGTAGTGCTACCGCCATGAAATGGCTGGCGGAGAATGTAATACCCAGGACAGCACTGCTCTCAGCACTGCCTTGGTGGATTAGGACTGCCGCATCTACCAGGATCTCTGATCCTGGCAGAGCTGCCAGTCGCACCACAGGCCGACCGCCATGGTCTTAATATGGTGCTTGGACAGCTGCATTGGCGGTGGTCCAACAGACTTGTGATGAGGCCATATGTTACAGAAATCACATCCGTCATATCACCAGATTAAATAAAATAGGTTATTCTCAAAGTCTGAGATAAATAGAAGGTCGTAAAAATGGGCTGCAGGATATAATGTGTCAAACAAAAGACCATAGTTAATCTATGTTTTTTACTGTATGACCAAACACAAGGGGAATTTTGCATAGATGTGTACCAGAACCAAACGAGGACGAATGCAGCATTTAAACTAATAAAGGCTTCCTGACACAGTTAGATCGAAAGGCACAAAATAAAACCTAAATACGGTCCCCTAAAAATAATTTTAAAAATACAGAGACAACAAATTCAAAACATTGACATATTTTTACTTCCAAAATCATTGCAATGTTTCTTGATGGGTTGTTTTAATTCAGTCACAATACTTACCGGTTTGATTTCCTCCCGATCAAGTTTTTTTCTGTAGAGGAGGATTGCATGAATAGCATTGCCAGCTCTGGCTGCTTGAATCGAAGTTGGAATGACATACAGAAAGTCCTAAAAGGGAAATGAAAAACAAGATTGTTAGCAGTCTGACATATCCAAGCAAAACAGAAAGTCCTAAAAGCAAAACGAAAAATAAGACAGTTAGCAGTCTGAGATACTCAAGCAAAACAGAAAGTCCTAAAAGCAAAAGTCAAAGTGGAGGCAGGCATCTACGTATACAAGTCACAACCCTTTGGAATCCATTACTACTGCTGTTCCGACTTTAAGGCTTTCTGAGAACTGGCAGAGGTTTGAAATGCACGTCTTCAATGCCATCTACAGGCTAGACGTGGCCTTGTAGGGATTTTACAAGCGTTCTTCAAAGTTGTTCATATGGTATTTCACAAAAGTAATTACCTTTTTGCCCCTTTGATTTCACCGCCTTTTTTTTAAAGATCTTGGAACTATTTTTGAAAGTATAATGAAAATGTCACTTACCCAGTGTACATCTGTTCGTGGCATCAGTCGCAGTAGATTCGCATGTTTTGCAATAGCTCGCCATCTGGTGTTGGGCCGGAGTGTTACAAGTTGTTTTTCTTCGAAGAAGTCTTTCGAGTCACGGGACCGAGTGACTCCTCCTTTTGTCTCCATTGCGCATGGGCGTCGACTCCATCTTCGATTGTTTTTCCCCGCAGAGGGTGAGGTAGGAGTTGAATTGTAGTAATAGTGCCCATGCAATGGAGTGACTAAGTATGCACCTATTTAAGGTTGAGATGATACATATATAAATAGTTGAAGGTAACTTCCAAACTGCTACAGGCTCCCGGGGAGGCGGGTGGGCACATGCGAATCTACTGCGACTGATGCCACGAACAGATGTACACTGGGTAAGTGACATTTTCAGTTCGATGGCATCTGTCGCTGTAGATACGCATGTTTTGCATAGACTAGTAAGCAGTTATCTCCCCAAAAGCGGTGGATCAGCCTGTAGGAGCGGAAGTAGTCTGAAATAATGTTCTTAATACGGCTTGACCTACTGTGGCTTGTTGTGCGGATAACACGTCTACACAGTAGTGCTTGGTGAATGTGTGAGGCGTAGACCATGTGGCTGCCTTACATATTTCTTGCATTGGGATGTTTCCTAGAAAGGCCATAGTAGCACCTTTCTTTCTGGTTGAGTGTGCCCTTGGTGTAATGGGCAGCTGTCGTTTAGCTTTAAGGTAGCAGATTTTGATGCATTTAACTATCCATCTGGCTATACCTTGTTTTGATATTGGGTTTCCTGCATGAGGTTTTTGAAATGCAATAAATAGTTGTTTAGTCTTTCTGATGTTTTTTGTTCTGTCAATGTAATACATCAATGCTCTTTTGACATCTAATGTATGTAGTGCCCTTTCAGCTACGGTATCTGGCTGTGGAAAGAACACTGGAAGTTCCACTGTTTGATTTAGATGGAACGGTGAAATAACCTTTGGCAAAAATTTAGGATTGGTCCTTAGGACGACCTTATTCTTGTGTAGTTGTAGAAAAGGTTCCTGTATTGTAAACGCCTGAATCTCGCTTACTCTTCTTAGGGAAGTAATGGCGATGAGAAATGCCACCTTCCAGGTTAGGAACTGTATTTCGCAGGAGTGCATGGGTTCAAAAGGTGGACCCATAAGTCTAGTTAGGACAACATTTAGGTTCCATGAAGGAACAGGTGGTGTTCTTGGTGGTATAATTCTCCTAAGGCCCTCCATGAATGCTTTAATGACTGGTATCTTATATAGGGAAGTTGAATAGGTAGTCTGCAGGTATGCAGATATTGCTGCAAGGTGTATTTTAATGGAAGAGAAAGCCAGGTTAGATTTTTGTAAGTGAAGCAAGTAACCCACTACATGTTCTGGAGTTGTGTGTAATGGTTGTATTTGATTAATATGGCAGTAGCAAACAAACCTCTTCCATTTACTTGCATAGCAGTGCCTGGTGGATGGCCTTCTGGCTTGTTTTATGACTTCCATACATTCTTGGGTAAGTTGTAAGTGCCCGAATTCTAGGATTTCAGGAGCCAGATTGCTAGATTCAGCGATGCTGGATCTGGGTGTCTGATCTTTTGGTTGTGCTGTGTCAACAGATCTGGCCTGTTGGGCAATTTGATGCAGGGTACTACTGATAGGTCTAGCAGCGTTGTGTACCAGGGTTGCCTTGCCCAAGTTGGTGCTATTAATATGAGTTTGAGTTTGTTTTGACTGAGTTTGTTTACCAGGTAAGGAAGGAGAGGGAGAGGAGGAAAAGCGTAAGCAAATATCCCTGCCCAGTTCATCCATAGGGCATTGCCTTGGGACTGTTTGTGTGGGTATCTGGATGCGAAGTTTTGGCATTTTGCGTTCTCCTTTGTCGCAAACAAGTCTATCTGAGGTGTTCCCCAGAGTTTGAAATAAGTGTTCAGAATTTGGGGGTGAATTTCCCATTCGTGGACCTGTTGGTGATCTCGAGAGAGATTGTCTGCGAGTTGATTTTGGATCCCTGGTATAAATTGTGCTATTAGGCGAATTTGGTTGTGAATTGCCCAACGCCAAATCTTTTGTGCTAGCAGGCTTAACTGCGTGGAGTGCGTCCCCCTTGCTTGTTTAGATAATACATTGTAGTCATGTTGTCTGTTTTGACGAGAATGTATTTGTGAACTATTATTGGTTGGAAAGCTTTTAGTGCTTGAAAAACTGCTAGAAGTTCTAGGTGATTTATATGCAGTTTTGTTTGATGTATGTTCCATTGTCCTTGTATGCTGTGTTGATCGAGGTGTGCTCCCCACCCTGTCATGGAAGCATCTGTTGTTATTACGTATTGTGGCACTGGGTCTTGGAAAGGCCGCCCTTTGTTTAAATTTATGTTGTTCCACCACAGAAGCGAGAGGTAAGTTTGGCGGTCTATTAACACCAGATCTAGAAGGTGACCCTGTGCTTGTGACCATTGTGATGCTAGGCACTGTTGTAAGGGCCTCATGTGCAGTCTTGCGTTTGGGACAATGGCTATGCATGAAGACATCATGCCTAGGAGTTGTAGTACCATCTTTGCTTGTATCCTTTGTGTTGGATACATGTGTTGTATGATGGTGTTGAAATTTCGAATTCTTTGTGGACTTGGAGTGGCTACTCCTTTTGATGTGTCTATTATGGCTCCCAGGTATTGTTGTACCTTGCGCGGCAGAATTTTGGATTTTGTGAAATTGACGGTGAACCCTAGTTTGAAGAGGGTTTGTATGATATGATTTGTGTGATTTGAGCACTCTATTAACGAATGGGCCTTGATTAGCCAGTAGTCTAGATATGGGAACACATGTATTTGCTGCCTTCTTATGTGTGCAGCGACTACCGCTAGACATTTGGTAAAGACTCTTGGTGCGGTTGTTAATCCGAAAGGCAGTACCTTGAATTGGTAATGTATTCCCTTGAATACAAACCTTAGGTATTTCCTGTGCGATGGGTGTATTGGTATATGGAAATAAGCATCCTTGAGGTCTAAAGTTGCCATGTAGTCGTGTAGTTTTAGCAATGGCAATACTTCTTGTAGTGTGACCATGTGAAAGTGGTCTGATTTGATGAAAGTGTTCACTACTCTGAGGTCTAGGATTGGTCTCAGCGTTTTGTCCTTCTTTGGTATCAGAAAGTACAGTGAGTAAACTACTGTGTTTATTTGTGTGTTTGGCACTAATTCGATTGCATTCTTTTGCAATAGTGCCTGCACTTCTATCTCCAGGAGATTGGAATGGTGTGTTGTCAAATTTTGTGCTTTTGGTGGTATGTTTGGAGGGAATTGTAGAAATTCTATGCAATAACCATGTTGGATAATTGCTAGAACCCAAGTGTCTGTAGTGATTTCCTCCCATGCTTTGTAATAATGACTTATTCTTCCCCCCACTGGTGTTGTGTGGAGGGGGTGAGTGACATGTGAGTCACTGTTTAGTAGTAGGGGTTTTGGGGCTCTGAAATCTTCCTCTATTTCTAGGGAATTGCCCTCCTCTATATTGTCCCCGAAAACCTCCTCTATACTGTCCCTGGTAACCGGACGGTGTTGCTTGTGAGGTGCTGGCTTGTGTGCTCTGACCCCGAAACCCCCCTCGAAAGGGTGTTTTACGGAATGTGCTGTAATTCCCTCTGTTCTGCGGGGAGTAGAGTGCGCCCATGGCTTTGGCAGTGTCCGTATCTTTTTTGAGTTTCTCAATCGCTGTGTCCACTTCTGGACCGAACAGTTCTTTTTCGTTAAAAGGCATATTGAGAACTGCTTGTTGAATCTCTGGTTTAAATCCAGACGTTCGGAGCCATGCATGCCTTCTGATAGTTACAGATGTATTAATTGTCCGTGCAGCTGTGTAAGGAAATGCCTCCTTGGCATGGTTGCCCCCTGACTTTTTGCCTTTGCTGATGCTATGTTTACAATTGAAAGTGTGCTGAGGCCTGCTAACCAGGCCCCAGCACCAGTGTTCTTTCCCTAACCTGTACTTTTGTATCCACAATTGGCAGACCCTGGCATCCAGATAAGTCCCTTGTAACTGGTACTTCTAGTACCAAGGGCCCTGATGCCAAGGAAGGTCTCTAAGGGCTGCAGCATGTCTTATGCCACCCTGGAGACCTCTCACTCAGCACAGACACACTGCTTACCAGCTTGTGTGTGCTAGTGAGGACAAAACGAGTAAGTCGACATGGCACTCCCCTCCGGGTGCCATGCCAGCCTCTCACTGCCTATGCAGTATAGGTAAGACACCCCTCTAGCAGGCCTTACAGCCCTAAGGCAGGGTGCACTATACCATAGGTGAGGGTACCAGTGCATGAGCATGGTACCCCTACAGTGTCTAAACAAAACCTTAGACATTGTAAGTGCAGGGTAGCCATAAGAGTATATGGTCTGGGAGTCTGTCAAACACGAACTCCACAGCACCATAATGGCTACACTGAAAACTGGGAAGTTTGGTATCAAACTTCTCAGCACAATAAATGCACACTGATGCCAGTGTACATTTTATTGTAAAATACACCCCAGAGGGCACCTTAGAGGTGCCCCCTGAAACTTAACCGACTATCTGTGTAGGCTGACTAGTTTTAGCAGCCTGCCACAAACCGAGACATGTTGCTGGCCCCATGGGGAGAGTGCCTTTGTCACTCTGAGGCCAGTAACAAAGCCTGCACTGGGTGGAGATGCTAACACCTCCCCCAGGCAGGAATTGTCACACCTGGCGGTGAGCCTCAAAGGCTCACCTCCTTTGTGCCAAACCAGCAGGACACTCCAGCTAGTGGAGTTGCCCGCCCCCTCCGGCCAGGCCCCACTTTTGGCGGCAAGGCCGGAGAAAATAATGAGAAAAACAAGGAGGAGTCACTGGCCAGTCAGGACAGCCCCTAAGGTGTCCTGAGCTGAAGTGACTCTAACTTTTAGAAATCCTCCATCTTGCAGATGGAGGATTCCCCCAATAGGGTTAGGATTGTGACCCCCTCCCCTTGGGAGGAGGCACAAAGAGGGTGTACCCACCCTCAGGGCTAGTAGCCATTGGCTACTAACCCCCCAGACCTAAACACGCCCTTAAATTTAGTATTTAAGGGCTACCCTGAACCCTAGAAAATTAGATTCCTGCAACTACAAGAAGAAGGACTGCCTAGCTGAAAACCCCTGCAGAGGAAGACCAGAAGACGACAACTGCCTTGGCTCCAGAAACTCACCGGCCTGTCTCCTGCCTTCCAAAGATCCTGCTCCAGCGACGCCTTCCAAAGGGACCAGCGACCTCGACATCCTCTGAGGACTGCCCCTGCTTCGAAAAGACAAGAAACTCCCGAGGACAGCGGACCTGCTCCAAGAAAAGCTGCAACTTTGTTTCCAGCAGCTTTAAAAGAACCCTGCAAGCTCCCCGCAAGAAGCGTGAGACTTGCAACACTGCACCCGGCGACCCCGACTCGGCTGGTGGCGATCCAACACCTCAGGAGGGACCCCAGGACTACTCTGATACTGTGAGTACCAAAACCTGTCCCCCCTGAGCCCCCACAGCGCCGCCTGCAGAGGGAATCCCGAGGCTTCCCCTGACTGCGACTCTTTGAACCTAAAGTCCCGACACCTGGGAGAGACCCTGCACCCGCAGCCCCCAGGACCTGAAGGACCGGACTTTCACTGGAGAAGTGACCCCCAGGAGTCCCTCTCCCTTGCCCAAGTGGAGGTTTCCCCGAGGAACCCCCCCCTTGCCTGCCTGCAGCGCTGAAGAGATCCCGAGATCTCTCATAGACTAACATTGCGAACCCGACGCTTGTTTCTACACTGCACCCGGCCGCCCCCGCGCCGCTGAGGGTGAAATTTCTGTGTGGGCTTGTGTCCCCCCCGGTGCCCTACAAAACCCCCCTGGTCTGCCCTCCGAAGACGCGGGTACTTACCTGCAAGCAGACCGGAACCGGGGCACCCCCTCCTCTCCATTCTAGCCTATGTGTTTTGGGCACCACTTTGAACTCTGCACCTGACCGGCCCTGAGCTGCTGGTGTGGTGACTTTGGGGTTGCTCTGAACCCCCAACGGTGGGCTACCTTGGACCAAGAACTAAGCCCTGTAAGTGTCTTACTTACCTGGTTAACCTAACAAATACTTACCTCCCCTAGGAACTGTGAAAATTGCACTGTGTCCACTTTTAAAACAGCTATTTGTGAATAACTTGAAAAGTATACATGCAATTTTGATGATTTGAAGTTCCTAAAGTACTTACCTGCAATACCTTTCGAATGAGATATTACATGTAGAATTTGAACCTGTGGTTCTTAAAATAAACTAAGAAAAGATATTTTTCTATATAAAAACCTATTGGCTGGATTTGTCTCTGAGTGTGTGTACCTCATTTATTGTCTATGTGTATGTACAACAAATGCTTAACACTACTCCTTGGATAAGCCTACTGCTCGACCACACTACCACAAAATAGAGCATTAGTATTATCTATTTTTACCACTATTTTACCTCTAAGGGGAACCCTTGGACTCTGTGCATGCTATTCCTTACTTTGAAATAGCACATACAGAGCCAACTTCCTACAAGCTGTATCTGCAGCGTCCATGGAGGAGCGGATCTGGTTGTTGGAAATGGCCTGTCCCTCCTCAACCACTTGTTTTGCCCTATTTTGTAAGTCCTTGGGCAGATGTTCAATGAGATGTTGCATCTCGTCCCAGTGGGCTCTGTCATAGCGCTCAAGTAGTGCCTGGGAGTTCGCGATGCGCCACTGGTTTGCAGCTTGTGCTGCGACTCTCTTACCAGCTGCATCGAACTTGCGGCTTTCTTTATCTGGGGGTGGTGCATCTCCAGATGTGTGAGAGTTGGCCCTTTTCCTAGCTGCTCCTACAACGACAGAGTCTGGTGGCAGCTGTGTAGTGATGAAAACCGGGTCTGTAGGAGGTGCCTTATACTTTTTTTCCACCCTTGGTGTGATTGCCCTACTTTTGACCGGCTCCTTAAAGATTTCTTTTGCGTGCCGGAGCATACCAGGGAGCATAGGCAGGCTTTGGTATGACCTGTGGGTGGAGGAGAGTGTGTTGAATAAAAAATCATCCTCGACCTGTTCTGAGTGGAGGCTTACGTTGTGAAATTGTGCTGCTCTAGCCACCACTTGAGAATACGCGGTGCTGTCCTCTGGTGGAGATGGCTTCGTAGGGTATGCCTCCGGACTGTTATCTGACACTGGGGCGTCGTATAGGTCCCATGCGTCTTGATCTTGGTCACCCTGGCTTATGGTGGTGTGAGCTGGGGATTGTGATGAAGTTCGTGCTGGTGAGACGTTAATCACGGGCGGAGGAGAGGGTGGTGGGGTAACTCTTTTCACCACTTTTGGTTGTGGTGTCTGTTCAGTTTGGAACTCCAACCTTCTCTTTCTTCTAATGGGGGGAAGGGTGCTTATTTTTACTGTCCCCTGCTGTATGAAAATACGCTTTTGCGTATGGTCCACATCAGTTGATTGTAGCTCTTCCTCAAACCTATGCTTTTGCATTTGTGAGGTTAGCGAGTGTTCTTCTGTATAAGAGCCTGAAGCTGGGTCGCTTGCAGTTTGTTTCGGCACCGAAACCCTGTCTGCGTGTTTTTTCGGCTCCGAGGTGACTTTTTTCTTTTTCGGGGCCGAAACCTCTCGGCGTCGATCTTCTTCGGTGCCGCTGTCTCGGCGTCGAGCCGTGTCCACACCGGCATCTCGGTGTCGAGGCTTGTCTCCAGCACTTTCTCGGTCCCGAGAAGGCTGCGTGCCGGTGTCTCGACCGGAGTCGGACGATCTCGGCACTGTTTGGGCCTTTTTCGGTTCCGACGGTCGGTCACCGAATTTATGGGTGGAGCCATGGCCTGATGGCAGTGGCGTCCCCTGGGCCTTGTAAATCTTCCTCTGTGTGGTTTTCGACGTCTTACTCACGGTTTGTGTATTGTCGAATCCTTCGGAGTCCGATTCTTGGATCGAGAAGGTACCTTCCTCTTCCTGTTCCTCGAACTCTCGGTGGGCTGTCGGCGCGGAAGCCATCTGAAGTCTTCTGGCTCGACGGTCTCGGAGTGTCTTTCGGGACCGGAACGCACGACAGGCCTCACAGGTGTCTTCACTGTGCTCAGGTGACAGGCACAGTGTAGGAAGTTGGCTCTGTATGTGCTATTTCAAAGTAAGGAATAGCATGCACAGAGTCCAAGGGTTCCCCTTAGAGGTAAAATAGTGGTAAAAATAGATAATACTAATGCTCTATTTTGTGGTAGTGTGGTCGAGCAATAGGCTTATCCAAGGAGTAGTGTTAAGCATTTGTTGTACATACACATAGACAATAAATGAGGTACACACACTCAGAGACAAATCCAGCCAATAGGTTTTTGTATAGAAAAATATCTTTTCTTAGTTTATTTTAAGAACCACAGGTTCAAATTTAACATGTAATATCTTGTTCGAAAGGTATTGCAGGTAAGTACTTTAGGAACTTCAAATCATCAAAATTGCATGTATACTTTTCAAGTTATTCACAAATAGCTGTTTTAAAAGTGGACACTTAGTGCAATTTTCACAGTTCCTAGGGGAGGTAAGTATTTGTTAGGTTAACCAGGTAAGTAAGACACTTACAGGGCTTAGTTCTTGGTCCAAGGTAGCCCACCGTTGGGGGTTCAGAGCAACCCCAAAGTCACCACACCAGCAGCTCAGGGCCGGTCAGGTGCAGAGTTCAAAGTGGTGCCCAAAACACATAGGCTAGAATGGAGAGAAGGGGGTGCCCCGGTTCCGGTCTGCTTGCAGGTAAGTACCCGCGTCTTCGGGGGGCAGACCAGGGGGGTTTTGTAGGGCACCGGGGGGGACACAAGCCCACACAGAAATTTCACCCTCAGCAGCGCGGGGGCGGCCGGGTGCAGTGTAGAAACAAGCGTCGGGTTTGCAATGTTAGTCTATGAGAGATCTCGGGATCTCTTCAGCGCTGCAGGCAGGCAAGGGGGGGGTTCCTCGGGGAAACCTCCACTTGGTCAAGGGAGAGGGACTCCTGGGGGTCACTCCTCCAGTGAAAGTCCGGTCCTTCAGGTCCTGGGGGCTGCGGGTGCAGGGTCTCTCCCAGGTGTCGGGACTTGGGATTCAAAGAGTCGCGGTCAGGGGAAGCCTCGGGATTCCCTCTGCAGGCGGCGCTGTGGGGGCTCAGGGGGGACAGGTTTTGGTACTCACAGTATCAGAGTAGTCCTGGGGTCCCTCCTGAGGTGTTGGATCTCCACCAGCCGAGTCGGGGTCGCCGGGTGCAGTGTTGCAAGTCTCACGCTTCTTGCGGGGAGCTTGCAGGGTTCTTTCAAGGCTGCTGGAAACAAAGTTGCAGCCTTTCTTGGAGCAGGTCCGCTGTCCTCGGGAGTTTCTTGTCTTTTCGAAGCAGGGGCAGTCCTCAGCGGATGTCGAGGTCGCTGGTCCCTTTGGAAGGCGTCGCTGGAGCAGGATCTTTGGAAGGCAGGAGACAGGCCGGTGAGTTTCTGGAGCCAAGGCAGTTGTCGTCTTCTGGTCTTCCTCTGCAGGGGTTTTTCAGCTAGGCAGTCCTTCTTCTTGTAGTTGCAGGAATCTAATTTTCTAGGGTTCAGGGTAGCCCTTAAATACTAAATTTAAGGGCGTGTTTAGGTCTGGGGGGTTAGTAGCCAATGGCTACTAGCCCTGAGGGTGGGTACACCCTCTTTGTGCCTCCTCCCAAGGGGAGGGGGTCACAATCCTAACCCTATTGGTGGAATCCTCCATCTGCAAGATGGAGGACTTCTAAAAGTTAGAGTCACTTCAGCTCAGGACACCTTAGGGGCTGTCCTGACTGGCCAGTGACTCCTCCTTGTTTTTCTCATTATTTTCTCCGGCCTTGCCGCCAAAAGTGGGGCCTGGCCGGAGGGGGCGGGCAACTCCACTAGCTGGAGTGTCCTGCTGGGTTGGCACAAAGGAGGTGAGCCTTTGAGGCTCACCGCCAGGTGTGACAATTCCTGCCTGGGAGAGGTGTTAGCATCTCCACCCAGTGCAGGCTTTGTTACTGGCCTCAGAGTGACAAAGGCACTCTCCCCATGGGGCCAGCAACATGTCTCGGTTTGTGGCAGGCTGCTAAAACTAGTCAGCCTACACAGATAGTCGGTGAAGTTTCAGGGGGCACCTCTAAGGTGCCCTCTGTGGTGTATTTTACAATAAAATGTACACTGGCATCAGTGTGCATTTATTGTGCTGAGAAGTTTGATACCAAACTTCCCAGTTTTCAGTGTAGCCGTTATGGTGCTGTGGAGTTCGTGTTTGACAAACTCCCAGACCATATACTCTTATGGCTACCCTGCACTTACAATGTCTAAGGTTTTGTTTAGACACTGTAGGGGTACCATGCTCATGCACTGGTACCCTCACCTATGGTATAGTGCACCCTGCCTTAGGGCTGTAAGGCCTGCTAGAGGGGTGTCTTACCTATACTGCATAGGCAGTGAGAGGCTGGCATGGCACCCTGAGGGGAGTGCCATGTCGACTTACTCGTTTTGTCCTCACTAGCACACACAAGCTGGCAAGCAGTGTGTCTGTGCTGAGTGAGAGGTCTCCAGGGTGGCATAAGACATGCTGCAGCCCTTAGAGACCTTCCTTGGCATCAGGGCCCTTGGTACTAGAAGTACCAGTTACAAGGGACTTATCTGGATGCCAGGGTCTGCCAATTGTGGATACAAAAGTACAGGTTAGGGAAAGAACACTGGTGCTGGGGCCGGGTTAGCAGGCCTCAGCACACTTTCAATTGTAAACATAGCATCAGCAAAGGCAAAAAGTCAGGGGGCAACCATGCCAAGGAGGCATTTCCTTACACAACCCCCCCCCAAACGAAAGAGGATGAGACTAACCTTTCCCAAGAGAGTCTTCATTTTCTAAGTGGAAGAACCTGGAAAGGCCATCTGCATTGGCATGGGCAGTCCCAGGTCTGTGTTCCACTATAAAGTCCATTCCCTGTAGGGAGATGGACCACCTCAACAGTTTAGGATTTTCACCTTTCATTTGCATCAGCCATTTGAGAGGTCTGTGGTCAGTTTGAACTAGGAAGTGAGTCCCAAAGAGGTATGGTCTCAGCTTCTTCAGGGACCAAACCACAGCAAAGGCCTCCCTCTCAATGGCACTCCAACGCTGCTCCCTGGGGAGTAACCTCCTGCTAATGAAAGCAACAGGCTGGTCAAGGCCATCATCATTTGTTTGGGACAAAACTGCCCCTATCCCATGTTCAGAGGCATCAGTCTGCACAATGAACTGCTTAGAATAATCTGGAGCTTTGAGAACTGGTGCTGAGCACATTGCCTGTTTCAGGGTGTCAAAGGCCTGTTGGCATTCCACAGTCCAGTTTACTTTCTTGGGCATTTTCTTGGAGGTGAGTTCAGTGAGGGCTGTCACAATGGATCCATATCCCTTCACAAACCTCCTGTAGTACCCAGTCAAGCCAAGGAATGCCCTGACTTGAGTCTGGGTTTTTGGAGCTACCCAGTCCAGAATAGTCTGGATCTTGGGTTGGAGTGGCTGAACTTGGCCTCCACCTACAAGGTGTCCCAAGTAAACCACAGTTCCCTGCCCTATCTGGCATTTGGATGCCTTGATAGAGAGGCCTGCAGATTGCAGAGCCTTCAAAACCTTCCTCAGGTGGACCAGGTGATCCTGCCAGGTGGAGCTAAAGACAGCAATATCATCAAGATAAGCTGTGCTAAAGGACTCCAAGCCAGCAAGGACTTGATTCACCAACCTTTGGAAGGTGGCAGGGGCATTCTTTAAACCAAAGGGCATAACAGTAAACTGATAATGCCCATCAGGTGTGGAGAATGCTGTCCTTTCTTTTGCTCCAGGTGCCATTTTTATTTGCCAGTACCCTGCTGTCAAGTCAAAGGTACTTAGAAATTTGGCAGCACCTAATTTATCAATGAGCTCATCAGCTCTTGGAATTGGATGGGCATCTGTCTTGGTGACAGAATTGAGCCCTCTGTAGTCCACACAAAACCTCATCTCTTTATATCCATCTTTGGTGTGAGGTTTGGGGACTAAGACCACTGGGCTAGCCCAGGGGCTGTCAGAGCGCTCAATTACTCCCAATTCCAGCATCTTGTGGACTTCCACCTTGATGCTTTCTTTGACATGGTCAGATTGTCTAAAGATTTTGTTCTTGACAGGCATGCTGTCTCCTGTGTCCACATCATGGGTACACAGGTGTGTCTGACCAGGGGTCAAGGAGAAGAGTTCAGGAAACTGTTGTAGGACTCTCCTACAATCAGCTTGCTGTTGGCCAGAGAGGGTGTCTGAGTAGATCACTCCATCTACTGTGCCATCTTTTGGGTCTGATGACAGAAGATCAGGGAGAGGTTCACTCTCTGCCTCCTGATCCTCATCTGTTACCATCAACAGATTCACATCAGCCCTGTCATGGAAGAGCTTAAGGCGGTTCACATGGATCACCCTCTTGGGGCTCCTGCTTGTGCCCAGGTCCACCAGGTAGGTGACCTGACTCTTCCTTTCTAGTACTGGGTAAGGGCCACTCCATTTGTCCTGGAGTGCCCTGGGAGCCACAGGCTCCAGAACCCAGACTTTCTGCCCTGGTTGGAACTCCACCAGTGCAGCCTTTTGGTCATACCAAAACTTCTGGAGCTGTTGGCTGGCCTCAAGGTTTTTGGTTGCCTTTTCCATGTACTCTGCCATTCTAGAGCGAAGGCCAAGTACATAGTCCACTATGTCCTGTTTAGGCTCATGGAGAGGTCTCTCCCAGCCTTCTTTAACAAGGGCAAGTGGTCCCCTTACAGGATGACCAAACAGAAGTTCAAAGGGTGAGAATCCTACTCCCTTCTGTGGCACCTCTCTGTAAGCGAAAAGCAGACATGGCAAAAGGACATCCCATCTCCTTTTGAGCTTTTCTGGGAGCCCCATGATCATGCCTTTTAATGTCTTGTTGAATCTCTCAACCAAGCCATTAGTTTGGGGATGGTATGGTGTAGTGAATTTATAAGTCACTCCACACTCATTCCACATGTGCTTTAGGTATGCTGACATGAAGTTGGTACCTCTGTCAGACACCACCTCCTTAGGGAAACCCACTCTGGTAAAGATACCAATGAGGGCCTTGGCTACTGCAGGGGCAGTAGTCGACCTAAGGGGAATAGCTTCAGGATACCTGGTAGCATGATCCACTACTACCAGGATATACATATTTCCTGAGGCTGTGGGAGGTTCTAGTGGACCAACTATGTCCACACCCACTCTTTCAAAGGGCACCCCCACCACTGGAAGTGGAATGAGGGGGGCCTTTGGATGCCCACCTGTCTTACCACTGGCTTGACAGGTGGGGCAGGAGAGGCAAAACTCCTTAACCATGTTGGACATATTGGGCCAGTAGAAGTGGTTGACTAACCTCTCCCACGTCTTGGTTTGTCCCAAATGTCCAGCAAGGGGAATGTCATGGGCCAATGTTAGGATGAACTTCCTGAACAGCTGAGGCACTACCACTCTCCTAGTGGCACCAGGTTTGGGGTCTCTGGCCTCAGTGTACAGGAGTCCATCTTCCCAATAGACCCTATGCGTTCCATTTTTCTTGCCTTTGGACTCTTCAGCAGCTTGCTGCCTAAGGCCTTCAAGAGAGGGACAGGTTTCTTGTCCCTTACACAGCTCCTCCCTTGAGGGTCCCCCTGGGCCCAAGAGCTCAACCTGGTAAGGTTCAAGCTCCAAAGGCTCAGTTCCCTCAGAGGGCAGAACTTCTTCCTGAGAAGAGAGGTTCCCTTTCTTTTGCTGTGTTGCAGTTGGTTTCCCAACTGACTTTCCTGTTCTCTTGGTAGGCTGGGCCATTCTTCCAGACTCCAGCTCTACTTGTTCACCCTGTGCCTTGCACTGTGCTCTTGTTTTCACACACACCAGTTCAGGGATACCCAGCATTGCTGCATGGGTTTTTAGTTCTACCTCAGCCCATGCTGAGGACTCCAGGTCATTTCCAAGCAGACAGTCCACTGGGATATTTGAGGAGACCACCACCTGTTTCAGGCCATTGACCCCTCCCCATTCTAAAGTAACCATTGCCATGGGATGTACTTTTCTCTGATTGTCAGCGTTGGTGACTGTGTAAGTTTTTCCAGTCAGGTATTGGCCAGGGGAAACCAGTTTCTCTGTCACCATGGTGACACTGGCACCTGTATCCCTCAGGCCCTCTATTCTAGTCCCATTAATTAAGAGTTGCTGTCTGTATTTTTGCATGTTAGGCGGCCAGACAGCTAGTGTGGCTAAATCCACCCCACCCTCAGAAACTAGAGTAGCTTCAGTGTGGACCCTGATTTGCTCTGGGCACACTGTTGATCCCACTTGGAGACTAGCCATACCAGAGTTACCTGGATGGGAGTTTGGAGTGGAACCTTTCTTGGGACAGGCCTTGTCTCCAGTTTGGTGTCCATGCTGTTTACAGCTATGACACCAGGCCTTTTTGGGATCAAAGTTTTTACCCTTGTACCCATTGTTTTGTGAAGAGGCTCTGGGCCCACCCTCCTGTGCAGGTTTTTGGGGGCCTGTAGAAGACTCTTTACTATTTTTAGTTTTGGTTGTCTCATCACCCTTCCCCTGGGGAGTCTTTGTGACCCCTTTCTTTTGGTCACCCCCTGTGGAAGTCTTGGACACCCTTGTCTTGACCCAATGGTCCGCCTTCTTTCCCAATTCTTGGGGAGAAATTGGTCCTAGGTCTACCAGATGCTGATGCAGTTTATCATTGAAACAATTACTTAATAGGTGTTCTTTCACAAATAAATTGTACAGCCCATCATAATTACTTACACCACTGCCTTGAATCCAACCATCTAGTGTTTTCACTGAGTAGTCTACAAAGTCAACCCAGGTCTGGCTCGAGGATTTTTGAGCCCCCCTGAATCTAATCCTATACTCCTCAGTGGAGAATCCAAAGCCCTCAATCAGGGTACCCTTCATGAGGTCATAAGATTCTGCATCTTGTCCAGAGAGTGTGAGGAGTCTATCCCTACACTTTCCTGTGAACATTTCCCAAAGGAGAGCACCCCAGTGAGATCTGTTCACTTTTCTGGTTACACAAGCCCTCTCAAAAGCTGTGAACCATTTGGTGATGTCATCACCATCTTCATATTTAGTTACAATCCCTTTAGGGATTTTCAACATGTCAGGAGAATCTCTGACCCTATTTATGTTGCTGCCACCATTGATGGGTCCTAGGCCCATCTCTTGTCTTTCCCTCTCTATGGCTAGGATCTGTCTTTCCAAAGCCAATCTTTTGGTCATCCTGGCTAACTGGATGTCCTCTTCACTGGGGCTATCCTCAGTGATTTCAGAGGTGTTGGTCTCTCCTGTGAGGGAACCAGCATCTCTGACTATTATTTTTGGAGTCAGGGTTTGAGGGACCCTGTTCTCCCTAGATAGGATTGGTAGGGGGGAATTTTCCTCCAAGTCACTATCCTCTTCCTCTGAGTTGCCACCCTCAGAGGGGTTGGCCTTTTCAAACTCTGCCAAAAGCTCCTGGAGCTGTATTTTGGTAGGTTTGGGGCCCATTGTTATTTTCTTTATTTTACAGAGTGACCTTAGCTCCCTCATTTTAAGATGGAGGTAAGGTGTGGTGTCGAGTTCCACCACAGTCACATCTGTGCTAGACATTTTGCTTCTAAAAGTTGGAATACTTTTTAAGAATCTACAACTGGTTCTAGAATCTAATTCAAACTTTTACAAACTTTTAAACTCTAAAAGAAATGCTAAACAGGATCTAACACAAGGCCCTAGCAGGTCTTTTAAGAATTTAGAAAACTTTTCAAATTGCAAAAATCAATTTCTAATGACAATTTTGGAATTTGTCGTGTGATCAGGTATTGGCTGAGTAGTCCAGCAAATGCAAAGTCTTGTATCCCACCGCTGATCCACCAATGTAGGAAGTTGGCTCTGTATGTGCTATTTCAAAGTAAGGAATAGCATGCACAGAGTCCAAGGGTTCCCCTTAGAGGTAAAATAGTGGTAAAAATAGATAATACTAATGCTCTATTTTGTGGTAGTGTGGTCGAGCAATAGGCTTATCCAAGGAGTAGTGTTAAGCATTTGTTGTACATACACATAGACAATAAATGAGGTACACACACTCAGAGACAAATCCAGCCAATAGGTTTTTGTATAGAAAAATATCTTTTCTTAGTTTATTTTAAGAACCACAGGTTCAAATTTAACATGTAATATCTTGTTCGAAAGGTATTGCAGGTAAGTACTTTAGGAACTTCAAATCATCAAAATTGCATGTATACTTTTCAAGTTATTCACAAATAGCTGTTTTAAAAGTAGACACAGTGCAATTTTCACAGTTCCTAGGGGAGGTAAGTATTTGTTAGGTTAACCAGGTAAGTAAGACACTTACAGGGCTTAGTTCTTGGTCCAAGGTAGCCCACCGTTGGGGGTTCAGAGCAACCCCAAAGTCACCACACCAGCAGCTCAGGGCCGGTCAGGTGCAGAGTTCAAAGTGGTGCCCAAAACACATAGGCTAGAATGGAGAGAAGGGGGTGCCCCGGTTCCGGTCTGCTTGCAGGTAAGTACCCGCGTCTTCGGGGGGCAGACCAGGGGGGTTTTGTAGGGCACCGGGGGGGACACAAGCCCACACAGAAATTTCACCCTCAGCAGCGCGGGGGCGGCCGGGTGCAGTGTAGAAACAAGCGTCGGGTTCGCAATGTTAGTCTATGAGAGATCTCGGGATCTCTTCAGCGCTGCAGGCAGGCAAGGGGGGGGTTCCTCGGGGAAACCTCCACTTGGTCAAGGGAGAGGGACTCCTGGGGGTCACTCCTCCAGTGAAAGTCCGGTCCTTCAGGTCCTGGGGGCTGCGGGTGCAGGGTCTCTCCCAGGTGTCGGGACTTGGGATTCAAAGAGTCGCGGTCAGGGGAAGCCTCGGGATTCCCTCTGCAGGCGGCGCTGTGGGGGCTCAGGGGGGACAGGTTTTGGTACTCACAGTATCAGAGTAGTCCTGGGGTCCCTCCTGAGGTGTTGGATCTCCACCAGCCGAGTCGGGGTCGCCGGGTGCAGTGTTGCAAGTCTCACGCTTCTTGCGGGGAGCTTGCAGGGTTCTTTCAAGGCTGCTGGAAACAAAGTTGCAGCCTTTCTTGGAGCAGGTCCGCTGTCCTCGGGAGTTTCTTGTCTTTTCGAAGCAGGGGCAGTCCTCAGCGGATGTCGAGGTCGCTGGTCCCTTTGGAAGGCGTCGCTGGAGCAGGATCTTTGGAAGGCAGGAGACAGGCCGGTGAGTTTCTGGAGCCAAGGCAGTTGTCGTCTTCTGGTCTTCCTCTGCAGGGGTTTTTCAGCTAGGCAGTCCTTCTTCTTGTAGTTGCAGGAATCTAATTTTCTAGGGTTCAGGGTAGCCCTTAAATACTAAATTTAAGGGCGTGTTTAGGTCTGGGGGGTTAGTAGCCAATGGCTACTAGCCCTGAGGGTGGGTACACCCTCTTTGTGCCTCCTCCCAAGGGGAGGGGGTCACAATCCTAACCCTATTGGTGGAATCCTCCATCTGCAAGATGGAGGACTTCTAAAAGTTAGAGTCACTTCAGCTCAGGACACCTTAGGGGCTGTCCTGACTGGCCAGTGACTCCTCCTTGTTTTTCTCATTATTTTCTCCGGCCTTGCCGCCAAAAGTGGGGCCTGGCCGGAGGGGGCGGGCAACTCCACTAGCTGGAGTGTCCTGCTGGGTTGGCACAAAGGAGGTGAGCCTTTGAGGCTCACCGCCAGGTGTGACAATTCCTGCCTGGGAGAGGTGTTAGCATCTCCACCCAGTGCAGGCTTTGTTACTGGCCTCAGAGTGACAAAGGCACTCTCCCCATGGGGCCAGCAACATGTCTCGGTTTGTGGCAGGCTGCTAAAACTAGTCAGCCTACACAGATAGTCGGTGAAGTTTCAGGGGGCACCTCTAAGGTGCCCTCTGTGGTGTATTTTACAATAAAATGTACACTGGCATCAGTGTGCATTTATTGTGCTGAGAAGTTTGATACCAAACTTCCCAGTTTTCAGTGTAGCCGTTATGGTGCTGTGGAGTTCGTGTTTGACAAACTCCCAGACCATATACTCTTATGGCTACCCTGCACTTACAATGTCTAAGGTTTTGTTTAGACACTGTAGGGGTACCATGCTCATGCACTGGTACCCTCACCTATGGTATAGTGCACCCTGCCTTAGGGCTGTAAGGCCTGCTAGAGGGGTGTCTTACCTATACTGCATAGGCAGTGAGAGGCTGGCATGGCACCCTGAGGGGAGTGCCATGTCGACTTACTCGTTTTGTCCTCACTAGCACACACAAGCTGGCAAGCAGTGTGTCTGTGCTGAGTGAGAGGTCTCCAGGGTGGCATAAGACATGCTGCAGCCCTTAGAGACCTTCCTTGGCATCAGGGCCCTTGGTACTAGAAGTACCAGTTACAAGGGACTTATCTGGATGCCAGGGTCTGCCAATTGTGGATACAAAAGTACAGGTTAGGGAAAGAACACTGGTGCTGGGGCCGGGTTAGCAGGCCTCAGCACACTTTCAATTGTAAACATAGCCTCAGCAAAGGCAAAAAGTCAGGGGGCAACCATGCCAAGGAGGCATTTCCTTACACACAGGTTACAGACCAAGTGTTGGTCTGTATAGGGGTATTTATTGTGGCATTTGGGGCAGAAACGGAACGGGGTCCGTTCCATCGGCGTTCTTCAGCACGCGGTCGGGCCGACCATGCCCCGACGGGGGATCGAAAAACTACCCCCGAAGGGCACCGGAGCTCTTCGATCTTCGATGCGGTGTTGAATCTAAGTACGCCGATCCCGAACGCAACAATACCGACGAAAATCTTCCGAAATTAGCTAACTTTCCGTTCCGAAACTCGGAGCGACAGGAACACGTCCGAACCCGATGGAGGAAAAAAAACAATCGAAGATGGAGTCGACGCCCATGCGCAATGGAGACAAAAGGAGGAGTCACTCGGTCCCGTGACTCGAAAGACTTCTTCGACGAAAAACAACTTGTAACACTCCGGCCCAACACCAGATGGCGAGCTATTGCAAAACATGCGTATCTACAGCGACAGATGCCATAGAACATAGAATTATGCTTAGAAGCAATACAGGCTCTTGTTACTGCTTGCATGCTATCATTCTATCATCAAGTATTACAACGGTTATATAGCAACAAATGCTGAGGTAAAATGGTAGATTTGATAAATGAGGCGACAAAACGTTCAGCAGATTTCTGGAGATCTAGTTCAAAATGGCAGAAGTTTCAGTTCTGGTCATCTGGTGCTAAGTCCAAAAAGAAACTATGCAGCTATATATTTATTTATACAATTTGTTTTGACTACACTTTGACCCACCCAAAGTCCAGTGACAGAGTCAGGCGACTTTCTAATGATCTATATCTTAACTCTAATGCACCACACCGAGAGTGTAAAATGAAGGCTACCTATTCATCTCTTCCACATTTCCAAGTGCTAAGATTTTTGGATTCCTGGAATTGTCAGAGGTTCCTATTAACACTCAATGTTAGCCAATTGCTAACAACCCATTGAAAACAGTGGCAAAACGTTCACATAAAATTAAATAACTTGTGCATCTATAACAGAGTCTGTGGAAATTAATTTTGCTTTAACTTGGGTACAAGGCTTAGGCCCTAATTTTGACTTCAGGATGGAAAAGCCACTCCGCCGGAGTCCCGTGGTCAGGGCACCCACCGCCAGTGCGGTGACCTTCCTGTGGCCCCCATTATGAGTTTCCCGCTGGATCAGCAGTTGGAAACAAAGTTTCCATCCGTTGGCCCAGTGGGAAACAGCACACAACATTGATGCCGACTCCTAATTGAGCAGACAGGCAATGTTGCGGTGTGTAGGGTGCAACGGCACTTATCGCGCCTTTCACTATCAGCTAAGCTGTCCGTGATGGGGCCCCCTGCACCCCGTCTCTGCCAGTTTCTACACAGCAGTGCAACCGCCATGTAAAAGCTGGCAGAGAGGGGGGTCATAATCCCCAGGGCAGCACTACATGCAGCGTTGCCCTGGCAGATTAGGACCTCCAGTCCCTCCAGTGGAGGGAAACTGGCGGTCCAATCATGGCCAAACGGACAGCCAGACTCATAATAATGACATTAGTTTTTGTTGCTATAAGCCTGGTGTTTTGCCAAGAGCTTTCTGAAATACATTTTGTTCTGTTCTCTGTATCACTCCACCTTAGAATCACATGGACAATAAAACAAACCAAATATGCCATGATTATAGTGAGTTTATACAAAAGGGCCATTCCAGTGAACAGTGTCTGCTGTAGGGGTGACTTACATTAATTTAGATGCAGCGACTGGGACATAGCACACAATGTGTGTGCCATGTCCTGTTTTCACTCATGGCTTGCACCATGACATGCAGTCTGTGATGGCAGGCTGTGTGCAATTCTTAGGGGGGTCCCTTAAGGAGGCACAATACATGCTGCAGCCCTTAGTGACCCTCTCTAGTAGCCAGGTCCTAGGTACAGCAGTACTATCTACTAGGGACTTACAGAGGTACTAGAGTGGGTGCCAACTGTGTACAATCAGACCTTTTACCTTGTTTTAGGGAAAGCTCACTGGCACTGGGGACCTGTTTATCAGGAACACAGTGCACCTCAGTCGAAAAACCTTAGTACAATGGGGGTGACCAGGTCAAAAAGAGGCACTTTCCTACAGTTAGTATTATTTATTATCTAATATCTTGTTTTATTAAATTAATACATTATTTAGTTTTCCAAGCAGTCAGGGGATCCCTGATAAGGCTTTGCAGACAATAAGTAAGACACCACTGATCTACAGGGAAAGTTGTTAACTCGTGTGCTCTCAAATGTGAATGTAACTGGAGTAGGGCTGGAGCTGATAATTGCTTCTGTTATGGTGCCGAGTGTGTTTTAATTAAGAGGTTGTCATCTCAGATGCAAATTACGGGGGTTAGAACAGAATGTTAAATGTTTGATAGGGCTGGCAATGCGCCATGCAACTGCTAGGTTTTACTCAATTAGTTTCTCGAATGCCTTTTGGAATTTGTTGGGGCAGTATCATGAAGAAGATTACCGACAATGTGGGTAATGCAGTCTCTTAAGACAATCAAGTTTTCTTGGGCAGGCTATCTCATGATTTACTATATTTCCTTGCACAAGCGAACACAACCACCTGCCTTTTTTATCTAGTTTGGTGGCTTAGAATTGCAACCACTGTCTTTTTCTTTCCGGCTAGTGAGAAGACAACTTCTACCATCTGTTTCTATTGCACCTTTAGGGTTTCTTCTTCATTTATATTGGTTTCTTGAATAAAGGTGATGTTTAATTCCAGTTTATGTAGGTGTGAAAGGATTGTCTGTCTCTTAATGAGTTTGTTTATCCCTCTCTGTTTGATGAGTTGCATTCGATAAACATTTTAGTGATTACGTAAAGTCCTGACAATGAACTGTAGAAACCAACGGGCTCTCTTAAAGGACCGGTTTCAGCAATATGAATAATGAATACTGTGTTTCTCAGTAACTGACAGTCAAAGTTGAAGGCTGAGCGCTTTCGGGTCGTTAAAGAGATTGAGCGGTTTGTTGGCTAGCTTTCTGATGTTAAAGGAAATTAAGTCACTCTTCTCTTTCCCTTCTGCATTGCCATATACCTCAAAGTTAGCCCTTGTACTCCAGCCTTACAAATCTCACTTGGTGGACTTTGCAATCTTTAACTTCAAATTCTTGGATTCTAAACAGGAAGCACTTAAATCTCTCAGTTCTTGTTTTTTTTTCATCTGTTTTCTTTCTCCATGCTGCCCAGCTTCCCTTCTATACTCTGTAGTTTGTCTGATGTCAGAGTTAGGAATGTGGGTTCCTTATTTCTGTTAGCATGGGTTTGTAAGTTTGTTTCATTGGCAAGAGAATGGCGTCTTTTGCCTATGGCTTTGGTTATGCCCCTTTTGGTCATGTTTCTTCCATTTAGCATAGGTGGAGATGTGTGGTCTAGTCCATCCTTAGATCCTGATCTCTTCTTAAGGGCTGGTGTTAATTACTGTGTGGTCTTTTTTGGTACTTGTTATTTCGTACCTTTACATGTAGGTTGGTGATTAATATCAAGTACTTGGTACTTACAAAATACTTGATGATTGTACCTGGTGCTACAGGTCTAATGTTTGCTAACTGGCAGTCATTTGATACTTGGTGCTTGTATTTGCTCTCTTCCACTTCCATATGCTTTGCTTGTAAGCTTCTCTGTACTTTGTTAAGTTACAAATCAGCTCCAATTCAGTGAAAACTGTTTCAGCTTCAGACTGTATGTTAAATTTCTTTTGCTTTCCTTTGCAAGTATTTTAAGTTGTTTATCTATAGATGTTTTGGTTCCCTGTACTTTACGTGGTTGTTTTAATTATAGTTTGATTATGCTATAATTGTGCTGCATCGATAAAATGCCTGCACTCTACTGGAAAGTCAGCACAGCGTGACTAAACTATGAAATTTGCAATCCGCTGACCTTCCAAAAAGAAGGTGAGTGGTGCAGCTTTCCTTGAAGCCAGAGCCTCCTTGTAACAGTAAGCAGGTAGGCCAAAGCAGACGTTTGTGCGTTTCATTCACGTTAAATGGTAACTGCTTGTTACTGGATCTTCATGAAGACGCAGCTATCAACTCAAACAATGGCAGTGTCCACATTTGCAGATTGGAATGGATTACCACAGTAGACAAGATGAGAAGAACAACTCCAAATGACGAGATATTGACACCGATTCTGCTTTCAAAGTATGCAGCAATAACGTCAACATGTTTCAAGCTGCTGCTAAGACTAGAAAATGAAATGTACTTACCATTGCAAAGTAATTACTGTTAACCATAAGTGGCCCACGTCCTCTAAGGTAGATGTACTCTTCCCACCAGTCACTTACCTAAGGAGAAAAACCACAATTTGACTAACTTGCTTTAACTTTCGATTTGTGCCCAGCGGCTCATCAATATAAATTAGAAACTACTAGTACTTTTATAAACAATCAATTAACGCCTCTTCAAAAACACATGCTTTCCATTAGTTAAGTATGCTGTGTCCGAAGTTTTATCAAAAACTAACAAAATGGTCAAAGCCCACGGAAGAAGGCTTGTATCACTTTCTATCAATCTTTGTGCCATGTCCTGTTTTCACTCATGCCTTGCACCATGACATGCAGTTGTGCGCAATTTTTAGTGGGGTCCTTTAGGGTGACACAATACATGCTGCAGAAACAAAGTTCAAAACAGAACTGCACGTTTTGTTAGATGCACTGAAAATGGGCAGGTCTTTACTATACAATACTATACTATACAAAAGGCAAATACAAGTAAAAGGGCAAACAAATGCAGAATCTACATAAAATTAGACAAAGGAAAGTACTAAAAAGTCCAGCGTGGAAGCTGCACATTGTTCAAAGTGAGATAGGAACAATATATACAATTATGTGAGCTAGCCAAACCATTATGTCTTGAAGTAAACAGTGGTCACATGCCATCTGTGTTTAGTGCTCTAGGGTGATCAGAGCCAGCTAACATTACTATGACAGGTGAGACAGCCAGCTGGCAGACCCAGGTGTTTACTACCCTTTATTTACTGCCAAAAATGGAAAATAATAGTAAGAGGAACACAACATAAGCCATTAGATTGCTCAACTGATCAAAGTACAAAGGCAAACTCAGAAGAATGCTGTGTCGCTGAGTCCAGTGCCAGCAGGATCGATGGAGCCTTTCGGCTCTATAAAATGTGGATGGAAAAATTCTATAGGTTAAAGTCTGATTGTGTGACTTTTCATATAGCCTCATTCTTGCTACTGAAAAGTAAATGCCACAATGTAAGCACAGCGTTAGTATGATAATGAGTAATGTCACTGACACAAAGACAGTCACTTTTGCATTTAATATTCTTTCAAATTCTATCAAGATGCTGACAAGGGATCATTTCCAATGGTCATATCTGACAATTATTTACAAAGAAGAAGCAAACTTTTCCTGAGAATGTGACTCATTTCCAAAGTCCAGGACAGTAACACAGCAAGAAAAGAACATAAAACAACACAGTCACGAAGTACTTAAAGCCGATCCCATCTCTTCCTCAAACACCCCACTAAAATGACTCACTTCTTATTTTACTACCTTGAAATGTTACCATAAAGAGGTGGTGAACTAAAGTAGAGAGACCAGGGCCCTATTACAAAGACAGGACAAAACAGCTGTGCAACCCCGCATGAGACCAATAACATAAGGTTTGCTTACCAATAATAATAATAACCAAGTATATCTTTTGATTATGCAGGTGACAAAATTACAACACATTTGTGGTGGTTAATGTGACAAAAAGGTGGCACAGTGAGGATCTCTGTTAAACATTCAAAGACATACCCACAAGAGAATGTAACTATGCCTCATCATAAAAAATGTAAATCTCAACTATACCACTAACGCACAAGTTATTTTCCTTCGGTAACACCTTATCTGGTAGAGACAAGATCAAGCCGCAGATTCCTTACCTTAGAATTCTTCCCCTTAGAAGGCATTACCCAAGGTAAGTAACTTGTTCATTGACATTGCTATCTAGTCGCACATTCTTTACCTTATAATTAGATACAAACTAATATCATCCCTGGAGGAGGGTCTGAGGAGCAGATTTCAGACAAGAAAGCCCTGAAATTCCGAAAGGGCAAATGCCTGTCACAACGGACCTGACTGCTCAGGCAGTAATGTAGGTAAACATGCGCAGGGAAACCCACATTGCTGTCAGGTACATATCCAGTACCGGAACACCGCATTCTAATCAGTGGTCGCAGATCTAATTATGGTAGAATGAGCACGCAAGCCCTCCGTAAGTTGCTTCTTGGGCAATGCATAGCAGATTTTAAGAGACAAATCCTCTGAAAGGTCATTGACTAGAACAAGCCTGTCTAGAAAGAGAATGGATACCCTTAGAAGTTGAGGTGATAACATACTCCACTATAAGAACTGTGTAAGGGACCACAGGCAGTTAATCCCTTTACTGCTAGGCCTCCCCTCACCCCCCATTCTAAGCCTTAATTTGTTTGCATTTTGGAGTAGTTCGCGCTTGGGCCTTCATAACTTTTTGTCCACACAAGGTATCCAAGCCAAATTTGCATCCTTTTTACCAACATCCTGGGGATTCTAAAGGTAACCAGGATTTGTGAATTCCCCTGGAGGGGACAGAGAAATTATGCAAAATACAGCTACATTTTGGGTTTTTGGGGAAAATTGGGAACAAAGTACTGCAGAAGAAAGCGTCTGTTTTTCTTCCTGCAAATGGCATCAACGAAGGGTCTGCGGTTCAGAAAACCAAATTTTAGAACACAGTTTTGGCATTTTACTGGGACAAAGCCAATGTTTCCTATTTTTTTCTGCTTTCAACCTCCTTCCAGTTAGTGGTGCCCTGGAAAGCTATACATTTCTGAAAAGTAGACTAAATTCAGCAAAGCCGTTTGTGCCTATGTTTTCATCTGTAACTTCGTCCAACTATGACAGATTTTCTAAAGCAATATACGCTTACTTCCACTGGACCCTTCTTGTTGCGGAGACATATAGGGTTTGCAGGTTCACCAAGAACCTTACGTACCCAAAGCCAATAACTGAGGTGCATCTTGCAATTGTTTTCTTTATGTACCGGGTATACAGCAATTCATTTGGTAAAATATAAACAGTGAAAAATAGGTATCACGAAAATCTATGTATTTCCAAAATGGGCACAAGATCTTTAGGTTAGAGGCAATAGTTATTTGCTTATATACATATTAGCATGTGAATTAGAGGGTATTTCTCAAAATGAAAGCTTTGTTTCACACTGTCTTACGTTTGTAAAGAGCAAATGCAGAGAAAGAAAATTGGTCTACTATTCCGTGTCCCCCCAAGTTTCCCAATACAAATGGTACCTCACTTGTGTGGGTAGGCCTAAAACACAACATTGACATCACATTTTTCCACTGAAAACTGACCCTTTTTTTGGAATGTGCCTAGCTGTGGATTTTGGGACCTAATTCAACTCTCTCTAGGGAAATCTAGCAAACCTGTATATTTCTGAAAACTAGACACCCAGGGGAATTCAGGATGGGGTGACGTGTGTAGCTCTCACCAGGTTCTGTTACCCAGAATCTCTGGCAAAACTCAAACGTTGACAAAAAAAAAACTCACACATTTTCCTCCCATTTCTGAGCTGGAAAGTTCTATAATCTGTGGAGAACCACAAACTTCCTTCCACTCAGCATTCCCCCAGATCTCCCGATAAAAATCGTATTTAACTTCTGTGGGTAGGCCTAGTGCTTGTGAAAGGAAACTCGAGCAAAATGCAAAATGGACTCAGTACAGTTTTCAACAAAAAACTGACCCTTTTTCCCCCAGTGTTGGTAGCTTGAGATATTGGACCCTAGCGTACCCGACACCTAAGGAAACCTAGCCAACCTGCCAAGTCCCAGAGAAATGGAAGGGCCGAAAACGTGTAGAGGTTGAGAGGGCACCAAAGCATGTTCACAAGCGCAGTTTTTCGTAATGCGTTTTTAGACTGACTCTGCTTTGGGCACCCACACAAGTGAGGTATCATTTTAATCGGGAGACAGAGGGGAAGGCTGGCAGGCCTCGAAAAAACATAAAAATGTTACGAGACCTGCAGGTCAATCAGCTTGAACAAACCACTCGACCGAACTGTAATATACTTGATTTGAAAACGGGTCTTAAATTGTGTGATCCTATGCAGATATTGCATTTTCTTTTTGTACTTTTGCCTTTTTCTTCATTCTCACATATGAGTGCACCTTCAAATATGCAAGTTCAGCATTCCTGCTGTAAAAAAGTCTTCTATTGTTTGATTAAATACACTAAATGTTTGATCCATGTAAAACATATCTAGCCCACATATAGGCTAGACATGACCCATGCATGAATTGCCCCTTTGTTTACTAATAGCTTTGCCATCAGGACAGGAGTGTTTCTAAGTTTATGTTTACACACTCACTTTTATTAAGTATATTACTAAAGCTTGATGTGGTAGCGCACTGTCATTTACAGACAGTAAATTTCCAAGAAATGTTGAAAAACCTTCCCACTAACCTGTAGCTTTACTGATAAAACTATGTAGTGTATTAACAATAATCTGTGAAAATTAGGTTTCAGAAACAATATTTATCAAGAGCACATCACCAATTGAAGTGTTCTGGCGTTTTTCATCCTAACAATATTTTTTTCAGCACACAAGTACAAAAAATGGTCTTTCACAGCTACTGAAATATATTTTGAAATGTTTGTCAAGTTGACTTAGTTATATAAATGTTGTGTGTTAGAAAAGACCTGATACCCACAGCCTTTCATTTCACACAGGTCAGACAGTTCACCTTACAAAATCCTTGAACTCTGCAGTCTCACAGAAAAGTGTTTGCACTGCAAGAAGACAAACTGACTTTTGACCTCTGTCTCTGAACACTGAGCAAATGTGACAAGAATAAGATTTAAAGCATCTTAATTGCTAATTGAGTTTTTTGTCTGAAAAGAACTCCTGTTCTTTGTCCACTTGCCAGGAGTGAGTAGGTTCTAGAAATTGCTCAAACTCCTAAAAACTGACTTGCCATAGCAAGTAGTCAAGTAGATTTTTTCGAGCCCTGACTGGGTGGTAGGAAATTTGTGTCGGCAAGGTGATCCCACACAGAAATGTGAGGAAAATGTGATTTTTTATCTAAATTTGAGGTTTGCAGAGGATTTGGGGTAAGAAAACAATGGGGGATCCAAGCAAGCCACACCACCAGCGAGGCGCCAGTCCACATGCACCGCCAGCCGAGCGCCAGTCAACGCACACACACTGCCAGCCAAGCTCCAGTGCATGCACACTGCCAGCCAAGCACCATCCACACACACCGCCAGCCATGCACCACCCATGTACACTGCCGTCCATACCCACCGCCAGCCAAGTGCCAGTCCACGCACACTGCCAGCAAAGCCACACCGACGCACACCGCCAGCCAAGCGACATGGACGCACACCGCCAGCTAAGCACCATGCAAGCACACTGACATCCAAGTGCCATCCACGCACACCACCAGCCAAGCATCATCCACACACACCGTCAACCAAGCGCCATCCGCACACACCGACAGCCAAGCGCCATCCACGCACACTGCCAGCCAAGCGCCAAGCCACATAAACTGCCAGCCAAGCGCCAATCCACATACACCGCCAGCCAAGCGCCAGTCCACGCACACCACCAGCCAAGCAACATCCACGCACACTGCCAACCAAGCGCCATCCATGCACATAGCTAGGAAAGAATAAATATTTGTCAATGTAACAGCAAAGGAAAATGGAACTAATGAGATATCAGCCAAGACTACACTACGATGATGTCATAAAAATGTATGAGGACCGAGTCAAGCAATCAGTAAGATAGAACTAACATAAGAGAAAGGGAAGTGTGGAGACCAGTAAAGGGAAGGCTATCAAAGCATGTAAACCAATGCCAACTGACTGGGAAGTCCTCACCAGGTCGCTGATAACATTTTTAAAAAAGCTTAAAAGAAGACATCGGGTGAGAAACCTGGCTGAAGTACAGAACGAAAGAATGAAAGGAGATCGAACCTATTAAAGAACAAAAATGCTCACTATAGGAAATAATGTCCCTACAGGAAATAGGGGACATTAAACCAGAAGAAGTAAAAGACAAAGCACGTCTACCGCCTTCAGTATACCAAAGTATACAGGCATCTTCCGAAGGGAGTGAGAAACACATCAAAAGGGGATATACCCTCATTGTTTAAGGAACCTTAATTCTTCTGGAATTAGTATAACTAATTCCCTAAGGGTATAAATTGTATGACACTCAAAGAATAAAGTGAAAGTAACCAACCCGGGAGACTGTGCCCAAAGGGAGAAACCAACCGCCTTATGAACAATCTCAGCACAAGACGGAACCATAATGTTCAAGGAACATGTGTAAACAACCAGGAATCCACAAAAGATGGAAGATAGCCATAAACATAGATGATGACCACATGGTGGTATCTTAAGAATACATATGTAGAAATCTGGAGGCCCTGGATGAGTGTGGCCGTTAGCCTAAGAGGAGGCTGTAGCAACCAAGGAACAGGACCTTACCTCTCAGGAATAAGAAAATATTACACACCTCCTTGTGAAGAAGAGCAGTGCAAGGACACCAGGGCCGGCAGCACAAGAGAAAAATGCCTTGAGCATGATTCGCACAGACACAAGAAAGAATTTGCACCCATGTCTACGGGAGGCCAGTGATACCCACGGCAAGAGCCCATGCTTCTGAGGCACAGCAAGAGAGTACTCTCTAAAAAAAAGTGCAAATATGCACAGACATGGAATGTCGGTACCACTTGCCCCATTATTCCACATAGGAAAGGAAGAGTCTCTCAAGAGGACAGAAACAATACAATCAAAATAGTAGCTTTTGCCCCCACAAGTGAATCTATCAGCCTAGGCAGAATTCGAACCTTTGTCCTGGAAAGCATGCCCCGCCAGATGCACAGGACCTTGCCACTTGCTATAAAAACACAATTATGCAAGCGAAAATACATGCACAAAAGTTCCCAGGGAGACAAAAGACAAGTTCCCTATAGGGACATGAAAAGCAATACACGATATTTACCAACGCCTATAAGTCATGCAGAAAATGCTCTACCCAGAGCACAGTACATACCACACCAGTACCATCTCTTGAGCATGAAGCCTGTCCCACTTAGGGTCACAAAGAATATACATCTCCAAGACAGCATACAACAAAAAGCTGTCAGTAACAGACAAAAACAGGAATACCTACAGAGGCAGGAACACTGTACCAGGTGCCACCAGAAGGTGGAATGGTTTGGACGGAATGAAAAAAGGGGCTGAAACTTGGCTCAACAGGAAATATAGGACTCCACACTGGAATGGGAGCATCTGTAAGTCATAGAATAGACATACGTACAAATCTTTTCCACCTCGGCTGTCCCTGAAGCATTGTAATATGGAACAGGCATGAGTGCCTACAAGCAGGCACCATCGAAACGCATGTCTACCAAAGTGGATTGGCTAGCCTTTAAAAAGCCAGAGTGGCATAGCTAGGCATAACAGCGCAGCATTACAGAGTGAGCCATGGCTTGACCAACTGAGCGATGGTATCCATACCACACTTTAAAACAAAACGAGCTGCCTCTTACCCATCATGGAATGTCTGGGCAAGTTCGCTCTGAGTCTCCTCTGGAAATGAAGGTAGCAAGCGCACCACCGAATCCCATAATGTATGGGAAAGACGGCCCAGACTTCAAGAGGTATTTATCAACCACAGGGCCGAGCTGACCGAGGAGAAAATATTTCGTCCGCAAGTTTCCAGTCATCTGGACTCTTTTTCTGAAGGAGTGTCTGGGAGGACAGTGAGATCAAAAAAGGCTGTACCAGCCTTCACCACAAAACTTCTCAGAATTGGGTGCCGGAAAAGACAAGCCAGGTCCCTGGGGCGGGCCAATGCCTATGGGCTTTGGATCGGTCCACAGGGGCCCCTATAGAGGGCTTAGCCCGAGCCACTAAAAAAAGATCATATAGTGCCTCACTATATGGGAGCACAGGCTCTATTCCTGTTTGGCCCTGATGTAGCACTAATACCAAAGGGTCATTGGTTGCCTCTACAGAGGGGAGTTGCAATTCTACGACCGCAGCAGCCCTCTTCAGCATCCCTGCAAAGGAAGAGATCACCTCCATCGCAAGTCTGGGAGAGGAAAGGAGGATCGAAGCCGGAGCAAACTTAAGGCCACTAGCCTCATCCTATTTCGTCAGCCAACTACCTTCTAGAGGAGGCTGGACAGTCTCTTATGCAGGGTTGCTAACCCCCAGCTCCTTTCCTTCACCTCCAAAAGTCTGCTCCCCTAAAGGGAAAGCAAGGGATTGATGAGAATGAGGAGGAAAGGTATCCAAGCCGGCGGTATCATTGGCACCACACCCGACGCTGTCCGCCATTGGACTGGCATCGGATAGGGTAATCAGTTTGGCGTTGATCAGCGCCACTGACTGAATTGAACTCCGGTGTCGCAGTTGGGAACCCTAAAGGGCTGTGCACTGGATCCAGTATGGATATGAGTACGTATCCAGAGGCCCTATCTGATGCCAAGGGCGAACCCACCGGTGTGGAGTCAGGTAAGATACCTCCCACCTTGCTGGAGCTAGGAAACGCACAAGAGGGAAGTTGGGGCCCAACGATGGCATGTAAGGAAGTGTAATAATTCAGCATCCTGCACCAGATTTGCCACACCTCCAGGGAAAGCAGGAAGGCGCGGGTGGACACACACACAGACTCCTCAACAGAGGATCTTGAGAGGACGTCAGAAACGCCAGACTTACCTGATGAAGGCATATGCCGCGGCTCACACCGCATGCGTTTCACAGTCTGCGCCTTCGACATCAAGGGGGATATACGGCAGTGGGAATGGCTCTTGGAACGAACTTGTGGCCGCTCCCTGGAGGAAGACTGACGGTGGTGCGGGGACTCTGGCAGACGTACCGCCAAGATCTTCATACGTCGTGCCCGGAACGCCTTCGGACAAAAATGATGCCAAGAGCTGCAGTCCTCTAAGTCAGTGGTTCCCAACCTGTGGTCCGCGGACCCCCAGGGGTCCATGACACATTCCCAGGGGGACCGCAGGCCTGGGCTGGGAGGAAGGCACTTATCCAGCTGGGGCCTCTGAAAAAAACATGTGCATGTGTGTTTTCATATGTATTACTTCCTTTGTTGAGCAGTTTTAAACACACTGCAAAGCTCCTTGTACTGCAAAAATAAAAGCGTCAAGCTAACTCAAGTGATTAATGTATCTGCTGGAGAGAGATGGGAGTTTTGTGCAATGGCAGTTTTGACTCAAAGGTAGCGCAGATGGTTAAACATGCCTGCTGCAAAGAATGTGTATCAAGCAAAAAACTGTATTTTATGTGCACGGCACAGTGGGTTACTACTTTTGTCAGAGATTGAAAATGTCACTTACCCAGTGTACATCTGTTCGTGGCATCAGTCGCTGAGATTCACATGGTATGCATGAGCTCGCCATCTGGTGTTGGGTCGGAGTGTTACAAGTTGTTTTTCTTCGAAGAAGTGTTTTCGAGTCACGGGACCGAGTGACTCCACCTTCTGTGCTCATTGCGCATGGGCGTCGACTCCATCTTCGATTGTTTTCCCCGCAGAGGGTGAGGTAGGAGTTGTACTATAGTAATAGTGCCCGCGCAATGAAAAATGTAAGTATGTACCTATTAAAGGATTAAGTAATATATATACAAATGTACAAAATTGAAGGTAACTTCTGAACTGCTACAGGCTTTCGGGGAGGTGGGTGGGTCCATGTGAATCTCAGCGACTGATGCCACGAACAGATGTACACTGGGTAAGTGACATTTTCAGTTCGATGGCATCTGTCGCTGTAGATACACATGGTATGCATAGACTAGTAAGCAGTTAGTTCCCCATAAGCGGTGGTTTAGCCTGTAGGAGTAGAAGTTGTCTGAAATAGAGTTCTTAATACAGCTTGACCTACTGTAGCTTGTTGTGCGGATAGCACATCTATACAGTAGTGTTTGGTGAATGTGTGAGGCGTAGACCAAGTGGCTGCCTTACATATTTCTTGCATTGGGATGTTTCCTAAAAAGGCCATTGAAGCACCTTTTTTCCTTGTTGAATGTGCCCTGGGAGTAATGGGCAGTTGTCTTTTTGCTTTAAGGTAGCAGATTTGGATGCATTTAACTATCCATCTGGCTATACCTTGTTTTGATATTGGGTTACCTGCATGAGGTTTTTGGAATGCAATAAATAGCTGTTTAGTTTTTCTGATGTTCTTCGTTCTGTCAATGTAGTACATTAATGCTCTTTTGACATCTAATGTATGTAGTGCTCTTTCAGCCACAGAATCTGGCTGTGGGAAGAATACTGGTAATTCTACCGTTTGATTTAGATGGAATGGAGAAATAACTTTTGGTAAAAATTTTGGATTAGGTCGTAGGACGACCTTATTTTTATGTATTTGTATAAAAGGCTCTTGTGTTGTGAACGCTTGAATTTCACTTACTCTTCTTAGAGATGTAATGGCGATGAGAAAGGCAACTTTCCAGGTGAGGAATTGTATTCCGCAAGAGTGCATGGGTTCGAAGGGTGGGCCCATGAGTCTTGTTAGAACCACGTTTAGGTTCCATGAAGGAACAGGTGGTGTTCTTGGTGGTATAATTCTTTTAAGCCCTTCTATGAATGCTTTGATAACTGGTATCCTATACAAGGAAGTTGAATATGTAGTTTGCAGGTATGCAGATATTGCTGCAAGGTGTATTTTAATAGAAGAGAAGGCTAGCTTTGCTTTTTGTAAATGGAGCAAGTAATTTACTATATGTTTTGGAGTTGCCTCTAGTGGTTGTATCTGATTATGATGGCAGTACCAAACAAATCTTTTCCACTTACTTGCGTAGCAGTGTCTAGTGGATGGCCTTCTGGCCTGCTTTATGACTTCCATACACTCTTGGCTAAGTTGTAAGTGTCCGAATTCTAGGATTTCAGGAGCCAGATTGCTAGATTCAGCGATGCTGGGTCCGGGTGTCTGATCTGTTGGTTGTGTTGCGTTAACAGATCTGGTTTGTTGGGCAGTTTGATGTGTGGTACTACAGACAGATCTAGCAGTGTTGTGTACCAGGGTTGTCTTGCCCACGTTGGTGCTATTAAAATGAGTTTGAGTTTGTTTTGACTCAATTTGTTTACTAGGTAAGGAAGGAGAGGGAGAGGAGGAAAAGCGTAAGCAAATATTCCTGACCAGTTCATCCATAGGGCATTGCCTTGGGATTGCTTGTGTGGGTATCTGGACGCGAAGTTTTGGCATTTTGCGTTCTCTTTTGTTGCAAATAAGTCTATTTGTGGTGTTCCCCAGAGTGTGAAGTAGGTGTTCAGAATTTGTGGGTGGATTTCCCATTCGTGGACTTGCTGGTGATCTCGAGAGAGATTGTCTGCCAGCTGATTCTGGATCCCCGGAATAAACTGTGCTATTAGACCAATTTGATGGTGGATAGCCCACTTCCATATTTTTTGAGCTAACAAGCTTAACTGCGTTGAATGTGTTCCTCCTTGTTTGTTTAGATAATACATCGTTGTCATGTTGTCTGTTTTGACAAGGATGTATTTGTGGGTTATGATTGGTTGGAAAGCTTTTAGTGCTTGAAAAACTGCTAATAATTCTAGATGATTTATATGCAGTTTTGTTTGATGTATGTTCCATTGTCCTCTTATGTTGTGTTGATTGAGATGTGCTCCCCACCCTGTCATGGAAGCATCTGTTGTTATTACGTACTGTGGCACTGGGTCTTGGAAAGGCCGCCCTATGTTTAAATTTATACTGTTCCACCATAGAAGCGATAGGTAAGTTTGGCGGTCTAGCAACACCAGATCTAGAAGGTGACCCTGTGCTTGAGACCACTGTGAGGCTAGGCACTGTTGTAAGGGCCTCATGTGCAGTCTTGCGTTTGGGACAATGGCTATGCATGAGGACATCATGCCTAGGAGCTGTAGTATTGTTCTTGCTTGTATTGTTTGGTTTGGAGACATGTGTTGAATGACCCTGTTGAAATTGTGGATCCTTTGTGGAGTTGGCGTTGCTACTCCTTTTGTTGTGTCTATTATGGCTCCTAGATATTGCTGTACTTTGCTTGGCAGAATGTTTGATTTTGCAAAGTTGACGGTGAACCCTAAATTGTAGAGGGTTTGTATGACTTGATTTGTGTGGTTTGAGCATTGTGTGAGCGAACTGGTTTTGATTAGCCAGTCGTCTAGATACGGGAACACATGTATTTGCTGCCTTCTGATGTGTGCAGCGACTACTGCTAGGCACTTTGTGAATACTCTTGGAGCGGTTGTTAAACCAAAAGGCAATACTTTGAATTGGTAATGTATTCCTTTGAATACAAACCTTAGATATTTCCTGTGTGATTGATGGATTGGTATATGGAAATATGCGTCCTTGAGGTCTAGGGTTGTCATGTAGTCGTGTTTTCTGAGCAATGGTAACACTTCTTGTAGTGTGACCATGTGAAAGTGGTCTGATTTGATGAATGTGTTTACTACCCTGAGGTCTAGAATTGGTCTCAGTGTTTCGTCCTTTTTTGGTATCAAGAAGTACAGTGAATAAACTCCTGTGTTTATTTGTGTGCTTGGTACTAATTCTATTGCATTTTTTTGCAGTAGTGCTTGAACTTCTATCTCTAGAAGTTGTGAATGGTATTTTGATAAATTTTGTGATTTTGGTGGTATGTCTGGAGGGAATTGCATGAATTCTATGCAATAACCATGTTGGATAATTGCTAGGACCCATGTATCTGTAGTTATTTTGTCCCATGCTTCGTAATATTGATGTATCCTCCCCCCCACTGGTGTTGTGTGGGAGGGGTGAGTGACGTGTGAGTCACTGCTTGTTGGTAGTGTTTTTGGGGCTTTGAAATCTTCCTCTATTCCTAGGAAATTGCCCCCCTCTATACTGGCCCCGAAAACCTCCCCTGTACTGTCCCTGGTAGGTGGGCGGTGCGGACTGTGAGGTGCTAGCTTGTGTGGCCTGACCCCGAAACCCTCCTCTAAAAGGTGTTTTGCGGAAGGTGTTATAAGATCCTCTGCTCTGCGGGGAGTAGAGTGCGCCCATGGCCTTGGCAGTGTCAGTGTCCTTCTTGAGCTTTTCTATAGCTGTGTCGACCTCCGGACCGAACAGAAGTTTCTCGTTTACTGGCATGTTAAGCACTGCCTGCTGAATTTCTGGCTTGAATCCAGACGTTCTGAGCCATGCGTGCCTACGGATGGTAACCGACGTATTAATGGTTCTTGCGGCCGTGTCTGCTGCATCCATGGAGGAGCGTATTTGATTGTTGGAAATGTTTTGACCCTCCTCAACAACCTGTTTTGCTCTTTTTTGCAGATCTTTTGGGAGATGTTCAATGAGATGCTGCATCTCATCCCAGTGGGCTCTGTCGTATCGCGCTAGCAGCGCTTGTGAATTTGCGATGCGCCACTGGTTTGCTGCTTGGACAGCAACCCTCTTCCCGGCTGCATCGAACTTCCTACTTTCTTTATCTGGGGGAGGTGCATCCCCAGAAGTGTGTGAGTTTGCCCGTTTTCTGGCAGCCCCTACCACCACAGAGTCTGGTGGCAGCTGAGAGGTGATGAAGACAGGGTCCGTAGGAGGCGCCTTATACTTTTTGTCCACCCTAGGCGTCACTGCCCTACTTTTAACTGGCTCCTTGAAAATGTCCTTTGCATGGCGTAGCATGCCTGGGAGCATCGGCAGGCTTTGGTAGGAGCTGTGGGTTGAGGAGAGGGTGTTAAATAAAAAATCATCCTCTACTTGTTCCGAGTGTAGTTCCACATTATGGAATAGAGCTGCTCTAGCCACCACTTGTGAGTAGGCTGTGCTGTCTTCCGGTGGTGATGGCCTAGTTGGGTATGTGTCTGGGCTGTTATCAGACACTGGTGCGTCGTACAAGTCCCACGCATCCTGATCTTGGTCGTCGTGGCTCATGGCGGTGTGAGCTGGCGAATGTGACGGGGTGTAAGTTGGCGAAGCCGGAGTTACAGGTGGAGGCGAGGGAGGAGGTGTTACCTTTTGTGTTGTTTCTTGCTGAGGAGTAAACTGAAGCGTTCTCTTTCGTTTGACAGGTGGAAGGGTACTGATCTTCCCAGTCCCCTGCTGAATAAAGATACGCTTTTGCGTGTGATCCACGTCAGTGGATTGCAGTTCTTGTTCAAATCTATGTTTCTTCAGTTGAGAAGACATAGAATGCTCTTCGGTATAGGAGCCAGAAACAGGGTCTGATGTCGCTTTTTTCGGCTCCGAAAGCCCTGTCGATTGTTTTTTCGGCTCCGAGGTAACCTTCCTCTTTTTCTGTGCCGAAAATTCTTGGCCTCTATGGTCTTCGGCGCCACTGTCTCGGCGTCGATCGGTGTCGACACCGAACTCTCGGTGTCGATGCTTCTGTTTAGCACTCTCTCGGTCCCGAGGAGGCTGCGTGCCGGTGTCTCGACCGAAGTCGGACGATCTCGACACTGAATGGGCCTTTTTCGGTGCCGATTGTTGGTCACCGAGAATTTGGGTGGAGCCATGGCCGGTTGGCAGTGGCGTCCCCTGGGCCTTCTTTCCTTTTTTAAGGTTTGATCTCGACGTCTTACTCACAGTTCTTGTAGAGTGTAGCTCGTCGGAGTCTGAATCCTGGATGGAAAAGGATTCCTCCTGTTCTTCTTCTGTCTCGAACTGTCGACGCTCTTTTGGCGTGGACGCCATCTGCAGTCTTCTCGCTCGACGGTCGCGCAGAGTTTTTCGGGACCGGAACGCCCGACAGGCCTCGCAGGATTCTTCACTGTGCTCGGGTGACAGGCACAGATTACAGACCGAGTGCAGGTCCGTATAAGGATATTTGTTGTGGCATTCGGGGCAGAATCGAAACGGGGTCCGATCCATCGGCGTTGTCCTCCACGCGGTCGGGCCGACTAGGCCCCGACGGGGTGCCGAAATCTACCCCGAAGGGCACCGAAGCGCTTCGATGTTCAACGCGTCGTCGTATGTGTCTATCTCTAACCGGATCGCAACGATACCGTCGAAAATCTTCCGTCTTCAGCTATCTTTCCGTTCCGAAACTCGGAGCGACATGAACACGTCCGAACCCGATGGCGGAAAGAAAACAATCGAAGATGGAGTCGACGCCCATGCGCAATGAGCACAGAAGGTGGAGTCACTCGGTCCCGTGACTCGAAAACACTTCTTCGAAGAAAAACAACTTGTAACACTCCGACCCAACACCAGATGGCGAGCTCATGCATACCATGTGTATCTACAGCGACAGATGCCATCGAACTCTTTTGTTACTATGCAGTTCATAATCGTAATCTAGCACAGTGAGCTGTGAACTGCCATTAAAGAGCAGCATGCAAACCACATGGCACAAATTAGAAAGTTGTTTTTTCCTAGTCTTTCATTTTCCTTATGCTGCTAAAAAAGGTTTGCTTGTGTAGAAATACATTTTTATTGCTAACGCAGTGCTTAATTTGTGCTTGTTGCTTCCAGTGCTGAGCACCGGCACTTATTTTTGAGGGCCGGGGCTTATTCTTCTGTCTCAAGCATTTGCTGTGAGCAAAAGACACATATGGGAACGACGGAGGAAGGGAAAAATGAAAAAGCGTCACAAAGGGAGAAAGTAGAAAAACGCTAGAGTGAGCTGAAGTGGCAGGGAGTGGCTTTATATGGATTGAAGAGGCCCGGGATGGTTTAGGATTATGCTGCCTCAGTATTCCGTGTACCCACATTTAATTGCAGCAGCCACTTGTATAAGAGGAGGGCTTTGGGCACCGGCACGTTTTTATTTACAAAATAAGCACTGTGCTAATGTCATCGCTAATCACTGTGCTGTGTTCTGAATCCTAAGTTTGTGCTTCTCCGGACCAAGCACTCTTAGAAAATGCCTACCAGAGTGGATGACTTGTGAATCCTACACTTTGTAGTCCCCTGTAAAGTGCCCTGACACCCTACTGTGGTCTGAGAGATGCTATAAAACAAATGAAGAACATGTGACAGACAGACTAGGGAGAGATGAGAGGCTCTTATGGTTTACTTCCTTTCCTCTTCACTTATTAATGTGAAAAAGCTTTCTCAGCTCTTGCATACCTAAACAATAAAAACAGAAATCGCTCCGGAAATGTAGAATCTGACCTGAGGATTCACCTTTCCTAAATAAAACCAAACATTGAAAAGGTAGTTGCCGAGATGCAGCGCCAACCTTCCCAATAAAATGTTTCGATTTTTGCATATTTTTTCAATATAAAATAATTTTATCTTTAGTAATTTGATTATTTGTTTGGTGTGTACTTGTTAGATTTTTTGCGACTTACTGTTTTAATGTTTGAAAATTAAATCGTACAAATTGCTGGGGGTCCCCGGCTTCGAGTAATGATTCATTGGGGGTCCTCAGGAGTCAAAAGGTTGGGAACCACTGCTCTAAGTCGTGATGTTTCCCGAGGAACCACATAGACACAGTATAAGGGTCCGTGGCAGACATCTGCCTGCCACAGGACCCAAAAGGTTTAAACCCAGAGAACATGAAGAAAGATGGGGTTGGGGGCACACTGTTCCCTCAGACCATCTAGGGATCTCTGTCCTTTGGGGCATCCTTTCCCCACTCTACCTCCCACCAGTTCAGAGGTGGTTATCCTAAGACGTGTCCTGCAGCCCAGGGTCTCTACCCTCAGGCTGGACAGGAGTAAGAGGCAAAGCTTTCCTCCCTCTGCCCCTCATTCTGGCATTGCGTACCCTCCTTTTGGGAGTGGTACCCCCAGAATCCACAACTGTCAGTGTGCTTTTGTCAGCCATTCTGCTCAGCTCTCCTACCAGTTCAGGGGGTCCACCCTGAAACTGGTCTACCAACCCAGAGTCTGCACCATTGGGCTTAACTGGGGTTAAGGTCGAGTCCTTCCTCCCCCTACCCCTCCATCTGGGCTTCTGCACCCTCCTTTGTAGAGTGGTACCAACAAACATCAGAGCTGGTTGGATGCTTGTGTCAGCCCCCGCTGACATTATGGGGCCTCACTCAGTGGATGGTTTCCTGGTACAATCTAGATACCCTTCCTGGGGCCCCCTCGGGGTACCGTCCAGGCTCTGGGGGCTGGGCATAGGGCACCCTGGGATGTCTCCCAGCCCCACCTTTCCTCCTCTGAGAAGGACATGGGACCCTGCACCCACCCCACTACAAGATGACCTATCTGGGCTGCTCTGAACCTTCCCCGCCCTCAGTTGGGGGGGGGGGGGGAACATTGGTCACTCCCCTTAGGATCACTCCCAAGTGACCTTCTGGGGTCAGAGAACTTACTCTCCAACAGGTGTTGGCGTAGCCCTGGAAAACAACAAAACATGCGCTCTCTGACAATCATATTGTGGAGCCCTTCACAATTGTTTGCTGTGCTACCCTTCACCCGTCCCTCTAGTGTTTTCATAAATCCTCCACAGTAGATTCTCTATTGCTGCCACCACTGGACTCCATCTGCAGCGCACGTGAGTCCAGAACTCTAAAACTATGTTCAGCGGTCAGTTTTCCTCCCTTCAAAGCAAACATTTCCCTAGTGAAGGCCTTTTCAGCCCTCTCCTGCTCTGAGAAATTCTCAGCCTCTAGCCTTCGCTCCTCCACAGCCAGCTGCACCAGCTGCAACCTCAGGTCCATCTCAGCCTGTATATCCTTAAGTTCCTCAGGGGACAGAGTATGGGAGGTAACACTGCTCCTGGTACAGGACCCAGTAAGGGTCTCCCTGTCTATGGAGTCCTCTCTTGCTACTGGCGTCCCTGCCCAATCATTTTCTCCCTCTACTTCAAACACTTCGGGGTCACTATACCCCTATGGTGTGGATTGGGAACACTCCCACTCAGAGTTCTCACTAATCTCAGTGGTCCTCCTCAGGGTCTTCTTAAAACCACCAACCCCCTGGTTCTCCCTTGCCTCCCTGCAAGCTGGGCTTTCCAGAGGTCCAGCTGTGTTGTTTCCTAACTCACGGCTAACCCTCTCTCCCTGCAGAAACCCTTTAACTCTTTCACTGTGTAATATACCAGTTCCTTAAGACTAAAGGTGGACTTCATTTTGGCCAGGTACTAATAGGGGAAACAACAAGAGTCCTAGATTTAAGAGCTGAATCAGGAGTAACAATAAAAATGATCAATATGAGAAAAGCAAGAAAAATCACAAAATACAACACCTAATCGTCTAAGTGCAGAGTTGTAGTGCAAAATGAGTCACTGCGGTATTACACAAATGCACGTCCTATCCTCACTGCTGATCACCAGTGTTAGAAATGGGGTTTCTGGTTGGCAAGGGTATACAACTCAGCCAGGCAGAACGCGCCACTCTAGTCAGGCCAAGTAAGTTAAACACATGAAATAAGGAATCCACACCTGCTGATCCTGGCAGCTCTAGTGTGGGGCCCGTGCTCTCCAGTGTAAGCGGGCAGCAGCCAAGTGATTATCAGCCAGATCAGGGGCCCGGGGCATTTAGGCTGGACTCTGATGTGAAGCAAGGACCCCAAAAAGTGCTCACCACGAGCTATGTTTCCACCATGCAGCAATACCATAGAGTGCTCCCCAGGTGCTAGTTTCAGGGAACCAAGGAGCAGAGAAACTGCGCTCTTTCTGCGCTGGGCTCTCTGGGAGGTACTGAATGGACACAAAGGGGGCAGGCAGGCCAGCACAGTTGAGTAGGTGGCGGTTCCTTCTTTGTGGGGTCAAGGTTCTCCAAAGTCAGGGAGCAGCTGGCAGCAGGACACCTAGTAGAAAAGCAATCCAGGGAGTCCTTGAAGCCACCCAGCAGCAGCAGGGCAATAACAGAAGAACAGTCCAGGTAAGTCTTGTGTGCAATCCAAACGTTCTGCTGACAGAGGTTCAGTCCCAGTGAAGAACCGGAACCTTATGGGCCTGGCGGCGCAGGGTACGCCTGAAATCTCCTTGGATTCACCTGCCTCAACTAACAGAGACACGGGACACTCTGTCAGGCGTAAAAGATCAGATTTTATTAGCTGCAGCTAGTACAGTTGTCCAAGAAGTACACAAGGTATGTTCTCAGGAGACTGCCACTTTACTTTGTGGCGCACAATCTTATATACCGTATAAAAACCATTTATTAACTACATACACTCCCAGAACACATAGAAAGGAGCCAGTAAGAATAATGTAAAGATAGAACAGAGCCAATAGAAATGTCGGAAAACAAGACAGCACCAATAGAAGGAATTGGAAAACAAAGTATCAAGTGACTTAAGGTTGCCTCCCCTCCAGCTGTGTTTGTCACCCCTCCCTTGAACTAATTCATTAACCGATCCACAACGAAGTTGCATGTGGTGCGATAAGTTTGTGTGCGTTTGGAGGACAGTTGTGAAATGAGAGATTACTAGCAAAGGACAGCGAAGGCCAGACGATAAGATAAGATCGGCGGAGAATAGTGTGAGCCTACAGATAGTTGAAACAAGGATTAGAAAACCAGACAGGGATTAGTGTACTCGGTCAGACCTTAATACCAGCCTTGTAAAGATAGAGGCAGAAGGCTGTTTTGAACACCATGTTGCAGAATAAGCAGAAAAGGCAGAATGGACTTCGTTCGCTGTGCTGCCTGAGTGAAGGCAACATAAAATGGCGGCGGGCCACAAAATGGCGGGTCGATACGATCGTATTAAAAATCGAATTTCCTCAGACCCTCCTTTTGCCAGAACTCAGGCAAGATACACAAACTCATGTTAATCTGAGTCGACGTCTATGGCCATGAGGTCATCAAGCTGTTGCTGTACCATCATTTTGATATTCTCTGCTCTTTGTGACTTGGGTTTGGGAATACATGCAGTAGCACATAGGTTGCAGATGGCAGGACCGCAGTGCATACAAAGACAACAAGAGAATATAAAAGCTAAAATTACTCCAAAGAATGTCAATACCTTCCAACCCCATTTGGACAGTAATCCCCAAAACCACTCTGAAAAGGACCAATCTCCTTCGTCCTGATGAATCGACTCGGAGATTATGTGCAACTTAGAGATAGCTTGGTATACTGTCGGAGCGTCATTAGGTATGAAAATACAGCAACTTGATCCGATCAATTTGCATACTCCACCACGGTCCGCAAGAACAAAGTCTAAGGCAACACGGTTCTGCAAGGTCATAAGACGATCAGCCTGTAGTTCAGCTGTAATGTTACTTAAAGCTCCTACAGTGATGTCTATGGTGGTTTCTACGACACGAACCAATTGCCTTATATTTCTGCTGTTGGCCATTGGACCCCAGAAGGGAAGAAATCCTTTGAGGAAATCTCCTCCCTCTTGTCCTGCTGTGTCTTTCGAATCCACAATCCCTCTGCCATATCTATTTTTATGATGGTTCGCAGGAGCGGTGTATGTAGGGGGAAGAAGAAAGGCTATATAACAAGTACCAGAGAAATCAGCTGGCAACCATGTATAAGCCCTATCGTGGCAAACGAAGTATGTACCTTGAGATGGTACTAACGGCAGTGAATTCAGGGCTGAATAAACATATGTATGGGAACATAAACTTTCTCTTTGTCCGGTGTTTGGAGTTCTACCATTTATTTGCAGACAGAAATTTCCTTGTTGGGGTATGACCCGTATCGGAGGAGATTTTCCTTGCTCAACCTTATCATTGAGGCTGGAAATGTAATTAGTTATGTTCCAATTGGTATATGCTTTTCTTTCATCTATGGAAGCTTCACTTTTTTCCATGATTTTAGCCATAGCTACCATTCCCTTTATCAATAAATTATGACTGAAATCTGAACCAACACTATGTGAACTGACAGGTTGTTTAATTTTACTTTGATATGCATTATTGAAAATGACAAAATAAGCCCAAGCGGAACCTTCATAGGAGAATGGAAGAACTAAATATGGCATTCCTTTTTCTACCGTATGTGGTATGAGTCCACACACCCAACAGTCAGTTGTATTGATCACTAACTGATGTTGATGTAACAACTGGACGAAGGAATTGTTAAAGTATTCAGTTCTTCTGATGAGTTCATGCTGGGGAAGAGTGTGAAATAGGTGCGGAGAGATAGTAGAAGAAGATGTAGAGGTAGGAGAAGAGACAACTTTTTGCTGCAGAGTAATAATGATCCAGTTTACAGATGCCAAAAGAATACACGACAATATAATGACGCATAGAGCAATACTACAACGACTACATATTTCTTTACAATTATTCTTTACATTTTTACTTTCTCTTTTATCTAATGTAGCCTCCATCTTTCTAAGTGGATGCTCACGGCAATCTTCCTCAATCACTGTAGTCACGATTATCTACCGTCCTATGACACTGTGAGGTCCTGCAGGCCTATTGCCACTTACTCAGGTCGTAACTAAGACTCCTACCGTGACCCTGCAACCGGGATAGAGTACTACATAGGAGAGAAATTTACAAGTTCTTTGGTCTTGGTCTCAAATTATAGCGTTCCTGTCCAGAGGCAGTCTGGTTTTGAAACAATGTTCCTGGATTTGTCGTGTTCAAGCGACGATGCGATGGTATTGCTTCTTGAAGGATGTCGTCGTCCTCTTTCTCAGAAAGTGTTCCAATTAGACGCGCATCACTGAATGGTACAAATTGCGGAACTTTCTCACTTTCAGAGTCACTGATGCCTCTACGGACCCACTGATCGAAAGGCAAGGGCAAAGGCACTTTCTTGCAGTGCACAGCATGCACCCAGTTTTTCTTTCCTTCGACTTTAACTGCTGTTCTTGTGGTCAAAAGAACCAGGCGTGGCTCTCTCCATCTGGGCTCCAAATTTCTCTGTCGTTGGAAATTTTTCGTGCAGACCCAGTCACCTGGTCGGATGGAATGACCTGGGTCTGTGGAAGCCTCTGGTAGAGCACTCTGAACCTTTTCCAGGGGACATGTATCCATATGCGCTGAAAATGCGCAGGAATAGCTGGATTAGCACCTGCTGCTGCAACTTCTTCCTTCCATATTGGAGAAACCTCTCTCATGGGATAGTTTTTCAGTGCTGTCCTAACTGAAGGATCAGAATCAGGAAAAGTCTGTGAGAACAATAGGGATCTGAAAGAAATAAGTGTTCTGACAGCGTTTTCAACCTTAGGACCCACAATAAGTCCTTTGTCAAAGTCAGCCTGAACATCTAACAGATCCTGTGGGACCGAACCCAAATTCATATCCTCCCATTCTTTAGCGAGAGTATCGCACATAACTTTAAAAACATATCTCTGCGTAGGTGCATTCCATTGCAGAAAGGTGGACATAATATCAGACGTACTATATTGAGGACCCTTCTTGATCCATCTACAAGCAAGTGAGTCCAATTTTTCTCGCTCTTCGGAGTCTGGGAATTGACTACGAGACTGTCTTCGAGAAAAAGCTGGAGACACATTTAAAGCTTCAAAGAAAGGTGATAAGAGACCAGAGACAGTATCTGCAAATTGCTTACGCATAGATGGAGAATTTGACATAAGGATAGGGGACAAGGTATTAGGTGAATTAACTAAAGGAGCATTAGGAATTGCCAAAGGAGCAGAAGGCAAAGGAGTTAAAGGCAAAGCTGGCATAGGCAATACTTGAGGAGGCAAATGTGGAAAAGCTGGAGCAGGCGGAAGCACAACTGGCGGCTGAACAGGCTGTAACATCGGGGGTGCATTAGCACCTTGTACATAGGGCGGAGGCAATTTCAATAAGTGGGACATTAAGGAATCTTCCTCAAAATCTTTTCTCTTATCAAGGGAAGAGATAGGCAACGTCGGATAGCATTTATCTATTGCCATTCGATGCTGTCTGTCTGAAATTTCCATTGCATTATCTATTTCATCATCTTTGAATTGCTGAGCAGCCTGTATAATCGTCATTCCCTGTGTTTTCCTATCTCGTTTCGCTTGTTTAATTTCTCTCTGTTTGGCTTCCTTACGCCAAAGGCGAAAAGAGTCAAACATTGCCGGCCGGGCTTTTCTTTTAAATAACGTTGCTTCTAAATTATCTAGCACATCAGTTTCGAAACTACCATTTTCTGGCCATTTTAAAACACCATCTTTCTTTGTATATCGGGTCCATGTCTTATTAAAGGCAATAGGACCAACACCATGTTTAGAATAGAGCTCATATGTGGGAGTTCCAACCGAAGGAATCGGACAGGAGTCCTCAAGCTGGGAGTCCCTATTACAACCAAAGCAACAAAGTTTTCCAAACTTAGTCAGACCAGACATCTCACGATTTTTACTGGCTGTTCACAAACATCAAGGGGGTAAAACTTTCAGTTTACACAGCACAAATGCACTTACCCCTCGGCTTTGGCCACTGCAATGGCCAAATCTAAGGACCTAAGGACAAAACAAAGACCAAAATTTGTGGGCGCGACCCACCAAATACTTAACTAAGGATGTCTTCTTACACCAACAGAGGCCCGTCTATCGTCTCGCTTTAACATACATCATCAAAGAAAGGGCCAAGGCAGGGCGGCAGTCAGGGCAGCAGTCGTCAGTAGCCGTCAGGAAGGAGTAACCGCGCTGAAAAAGACCTTCGGACCACTTCGACATACAGGGGTCGCTTGACGTGGCTCGCGATTCCTCCAGAATTTTCTTGCGGGGTTCCTCACGACCTTCAGGCAGAACCGGTACCGCTGAAGCCGCCCCACGTTGGGCGCCAGTTGAAGAACCAGAACCTTATGGGCCTGGCGGCGCAGGGTACGCCTGAAATCTCCTTGGATTCACCTGCCTCAACTAACAGAGACACGGGACACTCTGTCAGGCGTAAAAGATCAGATTTTATTAGCTGCAGCTAGTACAGTTGTCCAAGAAGTACACAAGGTATGTTCTCAGGAGACTGCCACTTTACTTTGTGGCGCACAATCTTATATACCGTATAAAAACCATTTATTAACTACATACACTCCCAGAACACATAGAAAGGAGCCAGTAAGAATAATGTAAAGATAGAACAGAGCCAATAGAAATGTCGGAAAACAAGACAGCACCAATAGAAGGAATTGGAAAACAAAGTATCAAGTGACTTAAGGTTGCCTCCCCTCCAGCTGTGTTTGTCACCCCTCCCTTGAACTAATTCATTAACCGATCCACAACGAAGTTGCATGTGGTGCGATAAGTTTGTGTGCGTTTGGAGGACAGTTGTGAAATGAGAGATTACTAGCAAAGGACAGCGAAGGCCAGACGATAAGATAAGATCGGCGGAGAATAGTGTGAGCCTACAGATAGTTGAAACAAGGATTAGAAAACCAGACAGGGATTAGTGTACTCGGTCAGACCTTAATACCAGCCTTGTAAAGATAGAGGCAGAAGGCTGTTTTGAACACCATGTTGCAGAATAAGCAGAAAAGGCAGAATGGACTTCGTTCGCTGTGCTGCCTGAGTGAAGGCAACATAAAATGGCGGCGGGCCACAAAATGGCGGGTCGATACGATCGTATTAAAAATCGAATTTCCTCACCAGTTCCAAAAGTGCTCTTAAAATCATGGGGCCAGAGCCCCTGTAGTTATACTCCAAAAATGCCTTGGTTCAGGGTGTAACTTCAACATAGCCCTTTCAAGTGAAGCTTAACACCCTTTCAACCCAGCCCTGTCTCCAGACATCAGTAGGGGGTAATCAGTCCACTTTGCGAGGGCAGGTCACAGCCTATTCACATGTAGGTTGTGAACGACCCTCCCTCTCCCAGCCCAGGATGGCTATTAGTATGCAGATGCCTCTCCTGTCACACCCAGCCCATCCTGCGTTATGGCTGTCTGGAAAGTATGCACCAAGTGGAGCTGTCACTGTCCCACAAGTGAACTTGAGTTATGCTGTAAAGCACTAGAATTATAAGTGCAGAGTAATGCCCACTTTCTCAAAGTGGCATTTCCAAAATAGTAATGAAAGATCCACCACCAGTAACATTATTTTTCACTACCATTCCAGATATGCCCACGCTAGTCCTCGCATATCAGAAATTACCACTTAGACATGTATAAGGGAATTCCCAATGCAACTCTATGAGCGGAGCAGTACTCACTGTAGAGAAAAACGAAATAGTCTGTTTGTCACTATTAGGACATGTAACACATAATAATATATGCCCTACCTTTTAAATACACAGTACCCTGCCCATAGGGCTAACTTGGACCCCCTTAGGGGTGACAGAGGTGTAGTAAAAAGGGAGTTTAGGTCTTGGCAAGTAGTTTAACTTGCCAAGTTAATGTGGAAGTAAACTGCGCAAGCGAGCACTGCAGTGGCAGGCCTGAGGCAAGTTTGAAAGGCTACTTCTGTGGGAGGTGCAATCAGCGCTGCAGGCCCACTAGTAGCATTTAATTTACAGGCTCTGGGTATATGGTACACCACTTTACAAGGGACTTACAGGTAAATTAAATAAGCCAAACAAAGGTAAGCCAATTATACCAAGTTATAGGGGAGAGAGCACACGCACTTTAGCACTGATTAGCAGTGGTAAAGTGCCCACAGTCCTAAAGCCAACAAAAAGAGGGTCAGAAAAATAGGAGGAGAAAGGCAATAGGTTTGGGGATAATCCTGCAGAAAGGACCATTTCCGACAGTGGGCAAAAGAATGATGGTTTGAAATGCAACCCCCTAGCGATATATAGTGCACCCTGCTTTAAGGCTGTAAGGCCTGCTAGAGGGGTGAATTACCTATGCCCCTGGCAGTGTGAGGTGGGCATGGGACTTTGAGGGGAGTGCCATGCCGACTTAGTCTTTTTCTCCCCACCAGCACACACAAACTGTGAGGCAGTGTGCATGTGCTGAGTGAGGGGTCCCCAGGGTGGCATAAGACATGCTGCAGCCCTTAGAGACCTTCCCTGGCATCAGTCCCCTTCGTGCCAGAGGTAACATTTACAAGGGACTTATCTGGGTGCCACGGCTGTGCCAATTGTGGGAACAAAGGTACAGTTTAGGGAAAGAACACTGGTGCTGGGGCCTGGTTAGCAGGGTCCCAGCACACTTTCAATCATAACTTAGCATCAGCAAAGGCAAAAAGTCAGGAGGTAACCATGCCAAGGAGGCATTTCCTTACAGGGGTGATCCAGTGTTTCAAAGAAAGCTATGTATAATCAGATCTGCCCGTTATTTACCGAATAGGGTGCTAGAGACCTACGATTATTACTCATATTGATCAATTAAAACTATGGATAATTTGTGTAATCCCAAATAACTCAATTAGATTAATTTAAAACTGATGACTCTTAAATCGCGTTTTTTTAATTGGATCTCTGAAGTTATTCAAAACCATTTTAAGTACAGCCCCCCCTAAAACAGAACCTTGGCTTTCGCCTACTTTAATCTTGGTGAAAATCTTAAGGTGGAATCAAGTGGCAATCACTCTACAAGCTGGAATGTACTTTTATAGTTACAGTGCACCAGTTTTTCCTGAAATCTGACCTAACAAGAAGCATATATACAAAATGCATTTAAGGTATATAGTGGATCCCAGAGAGAATTCTTTACAATTTTATAGGAATTCCATTTCTTGTAAAGCAATGAAGCAAGAGACAATGCCTTCCAAAACCTGTCATAAATTTCAATATTTTTCAAAAACTGCAGCAATTTGAGAAGAAATCTCAACTCGTTCTCCCTTACTTAAAAGTGATGACCATTCTCTCCTACTGGAGAATACCAAGAAAGCTACCAGCATTTATCTCTTTTCAAGTACAGTAAAAAAAATAGCTGTTTGAATCCACCCACCACCAGTAAAAGCTTTGGCTCAGCACCTTACGACCTGAGATTTTTAAAGAGCTGGCAAGCAATACCAGGACTACCACACCACTGCTTTTACAATATAAACGTCTTGTGACAACTAAAGTGTGTTGGTTCTGCAACTGTTGCTGATAACTTTAATGGATGATTGCGATCCTAACAGAATTATACATTATCAGCTCATGAGACTGTGCACTACCAGCAGCAATTCCCTGAAAAGAATCAATGGTTACACTTTCTCCAGGCAGGCTTTGGGACAGACAGACAGAAAACTTAATCAGCCCTGATCTCTACCCAAGGGAGCTTTGCACAAGAGGTGCCCAGGGCGATACCATTTCCTTTGTTGCTCTTGGTTTTTTCATAGGCTGTGTCAACTTTGTGAAAATGATCTAACACCAGATTAATGCCGATCCCCCGTGTAAGGAAATGCCTCCTTGGCATGGTTACCCCCTGACTTTTTGCCTTTGCTGATGCCAAGTTAAGATTTGAAAGTGTGCTGGGACCTTGCTAACCAGGCCCCAGCACCAGTGTTCTTTCCCTAAACTGTACCTTTGTCTCCACAATTGGCACAACCCTGGCACCCAGGTAAATCCCTTGTAACTGGTACCCCTGGTACCAAGGGCCCTGGTGCCAGGGAAGGTCTCTAAGGGCTGCAGCATGTCTTATGCCACCCTGGGGACCCCTCACTCAGCACATACACACTGCTTGCCAGCTTGTGTGTGCTGGTGGGGAGAAAATGACTCCCCTCAGAGTGCCATGCCAACCTCACACTGCCTGTGGCATAGGTAAGTCACCCCTCCAGCAGGCCTTACAGCCCTAAGGCAGGGTGCACTATACCACAGGTGAGGGCATTTGTGCATGAGCACTATGCCCCTACAGTATCTAAGCAAAACCTTAGATATTGTAAGTGCAGGGTAGACATAAGAGTATATGGTCTGGGAGTCTGTCAAACACGAACTCCACAGCACCATAATGGCTACACTGAACACTGGGAAGTTTGGTATCAAACTTCTCAGCACAATAAATGCTCACTGATGCCAGTGTGCACTTTATTGTAAAATACCCCCAGAGGGCATCTTAGAGATGCCCCTTGAAAACATACCAGACTTCCAGTGTGGGCTGACTAGTTTTTTCCAGCCTGCCACACACAAGACATGTTGCTGGCCACATGGGGAGAGTGCCTTTGTCACTCGGTGGCCAGGAACAAAGCTTGTACTGGGTGGAGGTGCTTCTCACCTCCCCCTGCAGGAACTGTAACACCTGGCGGTGAGCCTCAAAGGCTCACCCCCTTTGTTACAGCACCACAGGGCATGGAGGAGATAATGAGGAAAACAAGGAGGAGTCACCCCCCAGTCAGGACAGCCCCTAAGGTGTCCTGAGCTGAGGTGACTCTTACTTTTAGAAATCCTCCATCTTGTAGAAGGAGGATTCCCCCAATAGGATTAGGGATGTGCCTCCCTCCCCACAGGGAAGAGTCACAAAGAGGGTGTAGCCACCTTCAGGGCCAGCAGCCATTGGCTACTGCCCTCCCAGACCTAAACACACCCCTAAATTCAGTATTTAGGGGCTCCCAGAACCGAGGAAGATAGATTCCTGCAACCTAAAGAAGAAGAAGGACTGCTGACCTGAAGCCCTGCAGTGAAGACGGAGACGACAACTGATTGCCCCCATCCTCACCGGCCTGTCTCCCTACTTCGAAGAAAATGTGCCTGCTTGTGTCCCCCCCGGTGCCCTACAAAACCCCCCTGGTCTGCCCTCCGAAGACGCGGGTACTTACCTGCTGGCAGACTCGAACCGGGGCACCCCTATTTCAATTGAAGGCTATGTGTTTTGGGCACCACTTTGACCTCTGCACCTGACCGGCCCTGAGCTGTTGGTGTGGTAACTTTGGGGGATTGCCTTGAACCCCCAACGGTGGGCTACCTTGGACCCAACCTTGAACCCTGTAAGTGTTTTACTTACCTGTGAACTTAACAAATACTTACCTCCCCCAGGAACTATTGATTTTTGCACTGTGTCCACTTTTAAAATAGCTTATTGCCATTTTTGTCAAAACTGTACATGCTATTGTGAATATTCAAAGTTCCTAGAATACTGGAGTGAAATCCCTTTCATTTAAAGTATTACTTGTAAATCTTGAGCCTGTGGTTCTTAAAATGAACTAAGAAAATATATTTTTCTATATAAAAACCTATTGGCCTGGAATTTGTCTTTGAGTGTGTGTTTCTCATTTATTGCCTGTGTGTGTACAACAAATGCTCAACACTACCCTCTGATAAGCCTACTGCTCGACCACACTACCACAAAATAGGGCATTAGAATTCTCTCTTTTTGCCACTATCTTACCTCTAAGGGGAACCCTTGGACTCTGTGCACACTATTTCTTACTTTGAAATAGTATATACAGAGCCAACTTCCTACACCCCGTTTACAACTTACCCATCAGTACTGCCTTGCCACCATCCAAGTCACAGCTCAATTCTCTTACCTGTACAGTTTCACATTGCTCATCCACATCATCCTTGTTTTTTCTTAACGCTCACCTACTACCATCTTAAGTACTCCATGAGGCCAACATTTGACAAATTCCATTTAATTTAACATATTCACCATCTAACATCTTAAGCCGTTTCAGTACTAACACCTGTATGTACAAAAATACAATTAAATCTGACCCAGAGTAAGAAAATTGGTACTTACCTCTAAAAAGGTAATGCGATGGGCCCGCATTCTAACCTTGGTAGTACCCTTAAAACGGAACCTGGTACAGTCTCAGATTTGAGCAACTCAGGACTGTAATCTTGGAGTCATTCTAATCATATGGTGACTCCAGTTACTTCCACCTTTGGTAGTTACAGAAGTTACCGCCATACTTGGTGTGCCCCCCCAACTCTGCACTGTTGCAGTAATTTGAAGTATCAAGGATTGCTAAAGTAAAGATTTGCCTGAGTACCTGTTGCCAATTCTGCAGAATGCAGCAGTCTGTCTCTGACACAGAGTGATGACTTACAAAGCACGGCCCCCGTGTTGCCTTCCCTTCACTAACTGGCTGTGTTGCAACAGGTAGACATCAAGGTGCTGTGCATAACTCGCTAGACCTTCTATTTAAAAAAAAAAGTACAGTGCTCTTACAAAACAAGGTATTCCCCTAAACCCAATGAAAATGCCTGAGAACGCCCCCTGGAGGTAGCAGTAGATCTGCCACAGCTCTGCTCCTTTTAAAACAACATATTGCAAACGATCTGCCTCTCCAACTCCAGACTATACAGAATGAAAATATTCACAAACTAAATGAAGACACTTTTCCTATCAGTGACCTGAGATGCCATCACTTGTCTGTATTCTATAGCACTACGCATACAAGCAATATTAGCACTCTGGCATAGAAGCACAATACACAAAATATGTAAAAATTGAACATTTACCATTAGTATTAAGTTATGTGGAAGTCAAGAAAATTTGCATAGGGTTACTTACATAGTTTGTGGCCCACCACGACTTAAGTTTCAAGTACCATTGTAGTTTTGGTCCTAAGGTAATGGCAAAGTCTTTGGCAAGAGCATTCATTCTCCTGAACTCTGTTTCATCCATCAGGGGCTTCACAGAATCCAAATACTGAGCGAAAAATTAAACAAAGCATGGTTAAAACAGTGTGATGGAATGGCACCGACCCATAAATTAGTGCTCGATTCCGGTGAGGTAACTGTGTATTTCGGAGTAGTTAATTTCACAAAATGGAATTTTGTGCAAGAACATTATTTTATTTCAGTCTCACGGTCTATTGCTAATAATTTATTTAATACAATTTAACTAATTTTAGACCCACACACACCTGTGCTATTTACAATACAAAACACTGATACTAACCCAAATCATAAAAAACCCCACAAATTAAACATACAGTAAAACGCTGATTTAAAATCACAAATTAAACATACAGTAAAACGCTGATGCAAAATCACAAATGAAGATGTCCTTACAGTCAGTCAGCAGCTCGATTTTCAAACCACAAAGATCAGAGTCAACTAGTGCAAGAACCAAATATTTACAAATGGGGTATGTGTAATTTATTATTTATTTGGGTATGTTATGGAGCTCAAACATCTTGCCTTGTTGTCAGTTTGAATAATGGATTCCACCCTTTTTGTTTGCATAGGTCAATGGCATCATTTCCAAAGACAGTCAAGCACAAACTAAAAATAATATTGCTCATCATCATTAGTTGCAGTAATTGGGTCTGCAGGGTGTTAAGTCCTGCCCACAGCTACTGACTGTAAGCAGAGAGAGTTGAAACTTCCTCTGTTGCTGTGAATGTACAAATTATGTTGCTGTACTAATCAGCATATGAATATTATCACATCCTGGTTGAGAAAGACAGGTTTGACTTCAAAATGAAAGGATTGTGGGCTACTGACGGACAAGATATCTTGACGTGTCAGAGACCACAAAGTATAAGATGCTAACTATGAATAAAGCGCAAGGAGGATCAGCCCATGAAAGGTGACCCAGTAGAAAACAATCCTTCAACAGAAAAAATTTAAAGAGTCGTAATCACCTAAGGCAGTCGCCAAAAATTAAAATGAATTCCTAAGACTTTCTGGGACTCGATCATTACATAGTGGGGCATTGTAGGTCATGTGAATCTATAACAGGTTCATACGGCACATATGTGCAGACAGAAGCCCAGACAACGCTGAAAGGAAAACAAAGGATAGTCTAAAATAACGTAAATTCACTTGACAACTCCTTTCCTCTGTAACAGAAACCCTGAAATTTTTTAAAAGAAATTAGCACAGACCAACCGATCTGAAAAGCAAAACAAAAAGTATGTTGTTGTGTGACGACATATATGTAATCTAATAACACAGTTCTAAACAAGTGGCTGCCATTAGTCCAGGAGTGGCTCGCTCATATGGTTGTCAGGGCACAGCTCGCTCTCTTTACTGGTAGTAAACAAATCATTACTCAATATTAGTATAATAAAAAAATGACTATCTTTTTGATAATGAGAGTCAAGCAATCTAGAGCAGTGAACGTTTGTGACAGCAGGAGCATTAAGGCACGAGCATCAATCGAAACAAAGACTGTTTGGGCCTGCAAACTCACAGCTCTGACCTCAGACAGCTAATACAGGCTTCTCCCACTGATGACGCACACAGGCAGCCTGGGCAAATTAAGCTTCATCCCTGCAGCGCCCGGGGTTTTACACCAATCAGCCGGCCACGCCCCACTTTCCTAAATGGTCACAATGGGTGTGATCAACGAGCATCACTGATCCCGTGTCTCTGAAACAAATTGGGAAAGGGTGGAGTTTAAAAGCAAGAGGCTGCCCTGCAGCTACCTACAAACTGGAGCCTGTGCAGTGTTTCAACATGTACCCGCATGTAACAGGATTACATGCTGTATTCTTGGGGCAGGCTTCAGCTTTCAACTTCCTGGATGATTGCTTGAGGCATGAACTTCGGCTGGGAGGGTAAGTGTATGACTGTCTGCAGGATTCATGCTCATTGGTTGCAAACAGCATGTAACGCTGTGATGCACTAACAGTTGAGGAGCTGAAGCAGGACCCGCGCAGGCAGCTGAGTGTGAGAAACAAAAAGCGTTTGCTTGTTTGATTGTGCGTATGTGAGAAAGCCCTGTCTGCCCTGGGCATGGCTGTTTGTGATGAAAATACACTGCTCGCGGAGAGATCCGGATGCTGGCATCTACACAGGGCATTCCACATACTGTACAAAAACAAAGTGGAACGGAGTCATCGGGAGCATGACTCTCAAAGAGTGTACTAAAGCACGGGCAAGTCTCTAGCACAGCGGGTGCCCTGCTTTGAAGCCAGCCCGGATCTCTCTGCCGACCATGCATTCTCAAAGCTGTGATTGAGGGTGAGGCAATGATGTAGCGCTGATCGAGTTCCATGTGAAACGTTGCATATATGAGTTGGTTGCTGTAAACGATGGGGGCATCTGTGATGCATGTGAGAGCTCTGAAGAGCCCTCGGGCCTTTACAGACTTACATGGTACCCCCATCAAAAAGCAGGCATACCCGATGTAAGGAAATACCTCCTTGGCATGGTTACCCCCTGACTTTTTGCCTTTGCTGATGCTATGTTTTGAATTGAAAGTGTGCTGAGGCCTGCTAACCAGGCCCCAGCACCAGTGTTCTTTCCCTAACCTGTACTTTTGATTCCACAATTGGCACACCCTGGCCTCCAGGTAAGTCCCTTGTAGCTGGTACCCCTGGTACCAAGGGCCCTGATGCCAGGGAAGGTCTCTAAGGGCTGCAGCATATCTTATGCCACCCTGGGGACCCCTCACTCAGCACAGACACACTGCTTGCCAGCTTGTGTGTGCTGGTGAGAACAAAACGAGTAAGTCGACATGGCACTCCCCTCAGGGTGCCATGCCAACCTCACACTGCCTATGCAGTATAGATAAGTCACCCCTCTAGTAGGCCTTACAGCCCTAAGGCAGGGTGCACTATACCATAGGTGAGGGCACCAGTACATGAGTACTGTGCCCCTACAGTGTCTAAGCCAAACCTTAGACATTGTAAGTGCAGGGTAGCCATAAGAGTATATGGTCTGGGAGTCTGTCAAACACGGACTCCACAGCACCATAATGGCTACACTGAAAACTGGGAAGTTTGGTATCAAACTTCTCAGCACAATAAATGCACACTGATACCAGCGTACATTTTATTGTGAAATACGCCCCAGAGGGCACCTTAGAGGTGCCCCCTGAAACCTTAACCGACTATCTGTGTAGGCTGACTGGTTCCAGCAGCCTGCCACAACCGAGACATGTTGCTGGCCCCATGGGGAGAGTGCCTTTGTCACTCTGAGGCCAGTAACAAAGCCTGCACTGGGTGGAGATGCTAACACCTCCCCCAGGCAGGAGCTGTAACACCTGGCGGTGAGCCTCCAAGGCTTACCCCCTTTGTTCCAGCACCGCAGGGCACTCCAGCTAGTGGAGTTGCCCGCCCCCTCCGGCCACGGCCCCACTTTTGGCGGCAAGACCGGAGGAGATAATGAGAATAACAAGGAGGAGTCACTGGCCAGTCAGGACAGCCCCTAAGGTGTCCTGAGCTGAAGTGACTCTAACTTTTAGAAATCCTCCATCTTGCAGATGGAGGATTCCCCAATAGGATTAGGGATGTGACCCCCTCCCCTTGGGAGGAGGCACAAAGAGGGTGTACCCACCCTCAGGGCTAGTAGCCATTGGCTACTAACCCCCCAGACCTAAACACGCCCTTAAATTTAGTATTTAAGGGCTTCCCTGAACCTAAGAATTTAGATTCCTGCAACTTACAAGAAGAAGAGGACTGCTGAGCTGAAAGACCCCTGCAGAGGAAGAAAAGAAGACACCAACTGCTTTGGCCCCAGACCTACCGGCCTGTCTCCTGCCTTCCAAAGAAACCTGGTCCAGCGACGCTTTCCCAAGGACCAGCGACCTCTGAATCCTCAGAGGACTGCCCTGCTTCAAGAAAGACCAGAAACTCCTGAGGACAGCGGCACTGCTCCAAAAGAACTGCAACTTTGTTACAGAGGAGCAGATTTAAAGACCCCTGCAATCCCCGCAAGAAGCGTGAGACTTGCAACACTGCACCCGGCGACCCCGACTCGACTGGTGGAGAAACAACACCTCAGGGAGGACCCTCCGGCGACTCCGAGACCGTGAGTAACCAAAGTTGTCCCCCCATGAGCCCCCACAGCGACGCCTGCAGAGGGAATCCCGAGGCTCCCCCTGACCGCGACTGCCTGAACCTAAAGTCCCGACGGCTGGAAAAGACCCTGCACCCGCAGCCCCCAGCACCTGAAGGAACGGAACTTCTGTGCAGGAGTGACCCCCAGGAGGCCCTCTCCCTTGCCCAGGTGTTGGCTACCCCGAGGAGCCCCCCCCCTTGCCTGCCTGCACCGCTGAAGAGACCCCTTGGTCTCCCATTGAAACCTACAGAGAACCCGATGCTTGTTTACACACTGCACCCAGCCGCCCCCGCGCTGCTGAGGGTGTACTTTTTGTGCTGACTTGTGCCCTACAAAACCCACCTGGCCTGCCCTCCGAAGACGCGGGTACTTACCTGCTGGCAGACTGGAACCGGGGCACCCCCTTCTCTCCATTGAAGCCTATGTGTTTTGGGCACCTCTTTGACCTCTGCACCTGACCGGCCCTGAGCTGCTGGTGTGGTAACTTTGGGGTTACTCTGAACCCCCAATGGTGGGCTACCTTGGACCCAAACCTGAGACTTGTAAGTGATTTACTTACCTGCTAAAACTAACAATACTTTACCTCCCCCAGGAACTGTGAAAATTGCACTAAGTGTCCACTTTTAAAACAGCTATTTGTGTTTTATGTGAAAAGTATATGTGCTACTGTAATTATTCAAAGTTCCTAAAGTACTTACCTGCAATACCTTTCAAATGAGATATTACATGTAGAATTTGAACCGGTGGTTCTTAAAATAAACTAAGAAAATATATTTTTCTATAACAAAACCTATTGGCTGGATTTGTCTCTGAGTGTGTGTTCCTCATTTATTGCCTGTGTGTATGTACAACAAATGCTTAACACTACTCCTTTGATAAGCCTACTGCTCGACCACACTACCACAAAATAGAGCATTAGTATTATCTCTTTTTGCCACTATCTTACCTCTAAGGGGAACCCTTGGACTCTGTGCATACTATTCCTTACTTTGAAATAGTGCATACAGAGCCAACTTCCTACACCCGAGGAACCCTTGAGAGCCTTCGATTTTTTTGAAAATGCATATTTAGAAATGTGCTTTTATATGCAGTATTTGACCCTTTCCCCCCAAAATTGTATCGGGGCAAAACGCCTCTAACGCAGCCGACCCAGCTCACACCTTCAAGTGCTATTAGGGTGACCACCTGTACGTAAATTTCAAGACTGCCCGTAATTTCGCCCTGCCGTCCGTTGTCCGTGATGAAAGGTTTAAGGGACGCCGTAATTTTAGCCTTTCACCAAAAGGAGAAAGGACGTCAGGGCGAATGTACGGGCAGATTAATTTCCCCAGCTGGAGTGGAAGGCAGGGAGTTTCCTGTGCTCAGAGGGTGGGAGGGGCAGACAGATAAGAAACAGACCTTCTTGTCAGGGTGTCTCCTTCCCTAAAGAAATGCCAATGTGAGCAACTGGTAAATCTGCAAATGTAAAGGGGCTTGACACCTGCATCCACTTTAACCAAAGGAGTCACTTGAAGCTTTCTGATGTCAAAGATATTTTCTTTTAGAGAGGTACTGTAATGGTGTTCCAAGGTGAGCTGTGGAGTGTGTGGTTTTAATGGAGTGTTATAACAAATGTTAGTACTAGGGATATAAACTGTATATTATTCAAATCTGTATTTGAGAAGCACTTTTTTGGTTAATTTAACCAAAATGTACTTGCGCATTTTGCAGCAGACTATATCTGATGCAATTGTATTTATATAGCGCTTATTATCCCTGACGAGGCGTCGAATGCATGTTTAAAATAAGGACTTACACATTCACAGTTCTTTCAGGGGCCCTCAGTACCTCATAGTACTAACAAACATTGGCAAAGCCAATAGGTCTAGTCTACGCAAGAGTTATTGGCTTTGCCAATGTGTTTTAGCCATGTTATACCCGAGAGTGGCTGCTGTTCATGGCTAAAAGTAAATGGCATTGTGGTGTGGAGTGGAGTAGCGTGGCATAGGAGCAGTGGCATAGAGCCCAGTGGTGCAGGGTACAGTGCAGTTGTTTAGAGTGCATTGACGTAGAGTGCAGTGGCATGGAGTGGCGTAGGACAGAGTAGCGTGGCATAGAATGCAGTGGAGTAGAGTGGCATACAATAGAGTGGCAGAGTGCAGTAGTGTAGAGTGGTGCAGTGGCGCAGAGTAGACTTGTGTGGCAGACAGTGCAGTGGCGTAGTGTAGAGTGGTGCAGTGCAGAGTAGAGTATAGTGCTGTAGAGTGCAGTCGCGTAGAGTGGGGTGATGCAGAGTGCAGTGGCATAGAGTGCCATGGCATAGTGCTGTGGCGTAGAATGCAGTGGGGTAGAATGCAGTAGTACATAGAAGATTGGTGTACAGTACAGTGGTGGAGGATGCAATGTTGCAGAGTAGAGTGTCAGTGCAGTGAGTGGAGTAGAGTGGCACAGAGCAGTGGCGTAGAGTACAGTGGTGCAGAGTAGAGGGCAGTGGTGTACAGTGCAGTTGTTTAGAGTGCATTGGCACAGAGTGTAGTGGCATAGAGTGGCATGGAGTAGAGTAGCATAGAGTGCAGTGGAGTAGAGTGGCATACAATAGTGGCAGACAGTGCAGTTATGCAGAGTGGTGCAGTGTCAGAGTGCAGAGTAGACTCATGTGAGATAAATGTAGAGTCCCAGACATACACTCTAGTGCTGTGAGACTACAGACAAGTTGTGGGTACCTCAGAAACTGACATTAGGTATGAGACTGTCGCCCACACCATCTGCCCTGCTTCTTTAATTTTTTTTTAGGTTGAAAGTCCATGGGCAGTTGGGGTAAGCCAGGTGTTTTTGTTCAATTTGTTTAAACTAACATAAGGTTAATTACTTTAATGTTTCCCAAACTGTTTGCCAGGGGTTTTAAAATGTTCAGAAACATAATCAAAAATTTGCTGTTACTTTCTTTTCAAGAAAGATTGGGTAGATTTGGGTAGGGATGATGGCCTTGCAGTACTGAAGGGTATTGATTTACTACTGAACAAGGACGTAATGTGACACCTGAATGTAGCATAACAGGAGGCAATCACAAAAAAGAGAAGATAAATGCGCTGACAACAGAGTGAGGCATGGTCTCTCTTGCGTGTCTGTAAAACTGACATTTGTTCTTGAATTTTTGTCCTTTATCCTGAATTTTTGTCCTGAATTTTGATCCTTTGTCGTGAATTTTTTTTACATTTTTTGCATGAATGCCAGGTGGTCACTCTAAGTGCTATGCCCCACCACTTTTAAAGATATCTAGTCAACCACTATGTTGAGGTGCTTCGTAGGGGCTAATGAAGAACAAGGAAAAGGTTACATACCTGACAGAAAACAGAAGCTGAAATTAGTGGATATGTTGTGGGTGCATTGAGAGCTTACAGTCGGTGTCACAAGCCATGTAGCTTATGGCTGATGCCCAAAATATATTACTATTGTGCTTCCTGGGGACGTGGCTAACACTTGAAGAAATGGCTGCCTAGGATCAGAGCTTTGCGGTGAGAATCTGGAATAAAAGCATTTTCCCTATTTCAAAACCTCAGAGCCTCCAAAAACACACCACTAATTAACCAGCTTCCACTGTAGGCACAGCCTTAAACTTTTCCAGCCTATATATGGTGAATTTTATCTGCTACGAATGCGGTTCCATAAATACACACAAAAAAAAAAAGTGTCACCCGTCCTTCCACAGCCCATGTTCTCGTAGGGCAATACTATCAGGCATCCTGCATACAACGCCACACTAATCAGCGGCGTTCCACCACAAACCTTTCAACATTTTTTTCCTGCCAATCTACTGGGGTGAATGACTCAGAGAGTCTTACACGCTGTTATACCCACCTCTAATTTTCTGCAGCGCGTCACACAGCAGCACGACACACCCAGACCTGATGTCACTTGGAGAGCTCACGCCCAGGCAGTTACCGTTGGCCACATACTGGCCCTATGGGGTCATTTGCACCCAACCTCTGGGCACTTTAACAAAAGCCTAACGTTCTGACTCGGAAAGAATCAAATGCACTAACCTGCCCACCTGTGAACTCCTGCATTGTGCCCCACGGCATCACAATGCACCTTGGCCTGAGGAGACCCAGTGTACTCGCTCCCAGGCCCCAACTCCCTGATGTGCTCGTAAGAAGGGATACCACCCCTCATTCAGCTACTTCAGCACCTACCTTCTTCCAGATCCACAGTCAATACCGGCACAAGTAAGTCATTGTTTATACAACCTACTTTGCTCATGCTACCTACCTTAAGATTGTTTACTGGACACTGATACTTCACCTACTGCCAAACTTTAACTGTGCGTTGATCCTCTTCTTTTGCAGGTCTGGGAGAACAACTCCATCGATATGTAACAGCATTAGGGTCTTGACTGCTTCAACTCGTTGTGACAAAACACTGAAGTATTAAGCATATCAAAGACATAAAAGACCAGAAAACTGGTTTAAAACGATCAAAACAAGATCCATCACTGCCAGACTTGCAGATAAAAGGGAAAGCAGACTCTACTAACAATATAGACGTAATCCTATAGAAACTAAACTCTCTCCATGAGTTAACACAATATGCATAAGCAAACACGGAATCCCTTCAAGTGGAAATGTTGGGATTGCCAAATGACGTTAAAACCTCTAGCCAACAAACTGAAGGAAGCCAAAGTCATAATAAGTAAAACAGAGGAGACCCAGACCAATCTAAACAAAAAAGCTGAATTCAAGAAAATTGCCTCTCTGGAGAGAGTAGTAACAGATCTCAAAGACAGGAACAGAAGTGGCAACTTGAGGATCTTTAGCCTTTGTGAAAATGTGGAAAAAAGCTGAATCCTGTTTCACCTTTCTTCACAAACACTAGTAATCTCATTCACGAAAGATGTTGAAATTGAGGGGGCCCATAGGATCTCCACTAAAAGATTATCCTCTCAACACAATCCAAGACCTCTGATCTTTCGCCCTCTTAGGTACCAACACACCAAACTGATCCTTGAACAGATGAGACAACTTAAAACAGTGACTTTGAACGGTCACAGAATCAACATTTCTCAGGACTATGCAAGACTGACGCAAATCTGGAGAAAAACTTTCCTGAATCTTAGACAGGATCTCAGATTACTTAACACCACTTTCTCTTTTGCTGGTGAGACTAAGAATCACACACAATCGCTACCCTAAAACCTTTGAAAACCCGAAAGACTTGGAATCCTACATAAAAAAACATATAGTCTCAAAAATGTCTAGTTAAGCTAAGTGCTACTCCAGTTTATATGATGCTTTCTATCTTGGTTACAAAATTCTAATAATATGAATGAATTTACATTATATCATAATGTTCCTATAAGGCTCCACTATACGTTGTTGTCAGTTTGCTGATCGTTACACACACTAATATCTTATTGGGAAGCAGCCCTCAACACCGCACTCACAGACAAACCATGGACGCAGAGATTGTTGATACCGATTGTAGGAAGTTGGCTCTGTATGTGCTATTTCAAAGTAAGGAATAGCATGCACAGAGTCCAAGGGTTCCCCTTAGAGGTAAAATAGTGGTAAAAATAGATAATACTAATGCTCTATTTTGTGGTAGTGTGGTCGAGCAGTAGGCTTATCCAAGGAGTAGTGTTAAGCATTTGTTGTACATACACATAGACAATAAATGAGGTACACACACTCAGAGACAAATCCAGCCAATAGGTTTTGTATAGAAAAATATCTTTTCTTAGTTTATTTTAAGAACCACAGGTTCAACTTTAACATGTAATATCTTGTTTGAAAGGTATTGCAGGTAAGTACATTAGGAACTTTGAATCATTTCAATTGCATGTATACTTTTCAAGTTATTCACAAATAGCTATTTCAAAAGTGGATACTTAGTGCAATTTTCACAGTTCCTGGGGGAGGTAAGTTTTTGTTAGTTTTACCAGGTAAGTAAGACACTTACAGGGTTCAGTTCTTGGTCCAAGGTAGCCCACCGTTGGGGGTTCAGAGCAACCCCAAAGTTACCACACCAGCAGCTCAGGGCCGGTCAGGTGCAGAGTTCAAAGTGGTGCCCAAAACGCATAGGCTTCAATGGGGAGAAGGGGGTGCCCCGGTTCCAGTCTGCCAGCAGGTAAGTACCCGCGTCTTCGGAGGGCAGACCAGGGGGGTTTTGTAGGGCACCGGGGGGGACACAAGCCCACACAGAAATTTCACCCTCAGCGGCGCGGGGGCGGCCGGGTGCAGTGTTAGAACAAGCGTCGGGTTCGCAATGGAAGTCAATGAGAGATCAAGGGATCTCTTCAGTGCTGCAGGCAGGTAAGGGGGGGCTTCCTCCGGGAAACCTCCACTTGGGCAAGGGAGAGGGACTCCTGGGGGTCACTTCTGCAGTGAAAGTCCGGTCCTTCAGGTCCTGGGGGCTGCGGGTGCAGGGTCTTTTCCAGGCGTCGGGACTTAGGTTTCAGAGAGTCGCGGTCAGGGGAAGCCTCGGGAATCCCTCTGCAGGCGGCGCTGTGGGGGCTCAGGGGGGACAGGTTTTGGTACTCACAGTCGTAGAGTAGTCCGGGGGTCCTCCCTGAGGTGTTGGTTCTCCACCAGCCGAGTCGGGGTCGCCGGGTGCAGTGTTGCAAGTCTCACGCTTCTTGCGGGGAGATTGCAGGGTTCTTTAAAGCTGCTCCTTTGGATAAAGTTGCAGTCTTTTTGGAGCAGGTCCGCTGTCCTCGGGAGTTTCTTGTCGTCGTCGAAGCAGGGCAGTCCTCAGAGGATTCAGAGGTCGCAGGTCCCTTTGGAAGGCGTCGCTGGAGCAGAGTTCTTTGGAAGGCAGGAGACAGGCCGGTGAGTTTCTGGAGCCAAGGCAGTTGTTGTCTTCTGGTCTTCCTCTGCAGGGGTTTTCAGCTAGGCAGTCCTTCTTGTTGTTGTTGCAGGAATCTAATTTTTCTAGGGTTCAGGGTAGCCCTTAAATACTAAATTTAAGGGCGTGTTTAGGTCTGGGGGGTTAGTAGCCAATGGCTACTAGCCCTGAGGGTGGGTACACCCTCTTTGTGCCTCCTCCCAAGGGGAGGGGGTCACAATCCTAACCCTATTGGGGGAATCCTCCATCTGCAAGATGGAGGATTTCTAAAAGTTAGAGTCACCTCAGCTCAGGACACCTTAGGGGCTGTCCTGACTGGCCAGTGACTCCTCCTTGTTATTCTCATTATTTTCTCCGGCCTTGCCGCCAAAAGTGGGGGCCGGGGCCGGAGGGGGCGGGCAACTCCACTAGCTGGAGTGTCCTGCGGTGCTGTGACAAAGGGGTGAGCCTTTGAGGCTCACCGCCAGGTGTTACAGCTCCTGCCTGGGGGAGGTGTTAGCATCTCCACCCAGTGCAGGCTTTGTTACTGGCCTCAGAGTGACAAAGGCACTCTCCCCATGGGGCCAGCAACATGTCTCTAGTGTGGCAGGCTGCTGGAACTAGTCAGCCTACACAGACAGTCGGTTAAGTTTCAGGGGGCACCTCTAAGGTGCCCTCTGGGGTGTATTTTGCAATAAAATGTACACTGGCATCAGTGTGCATTTATTGTGCTGAGAAGTTTGATACCAAACTTCCCAGTTTTCAGTGTAGCCATTATGGTGCTGTGGAGTTCGTGCAAAACAGACTCCCAGACCATATACTCTTATGGCTACCCAGCACTTACAATGTCTAAGGTTTTGCTTAGACACTGTAGGGGCACAGTGCTCATGCACTGGTACCCTCACCTATGGTATAGTGCACCCTGCCTTAGGGCTGTAAGGCCTGCTAGAGGGGTGTCTTACCTATACTGCATAGTCAGTGAGAGGCTGGCATGGCACCCTGAGGGGAGTGCCATGTCGACTTACTCATTTTGTTCTCACTAGCACACACAAGCTGGTAAGCAGTGTGTCTGTGCTGAGTGAGGGGTCTCTTAGGGTGGCATAATACATGCTGCAGCCCTTAGAGACCTCCCCTGGCATCAGGGCCCTTGGTACTAGAAGTACCAGTTACAAGGGACTTATCTCGATGCCAGGGTCTGCCAATTGTGGATACAAAAGTACAGGTTAGGGAAAGAACACTGGTGCTGGGGCCTGGTTAGCAGGCCTCAGCACACTTTCAATTGTAAACATAGCATCAGCAAAGGCAAAAAGTCAGGGGGCAACCATGCCAAGGAGGCATTTCCTTACACAACCCCCCCCCCCCAAACGAAAGAGGATGAGACTAACCTTTCCCAAGAGAGTCTTCATTTTCTAAGTGGAAGAACCTGGAAAGGCCATCTGCATTGGCATGGGCAGTCCCAGGTCTGTGTTCCACTATAAAGTCCATTCCCTGTAGGGCGATGGACCACCTCAACAGTTTTGGATTTTCACCTTTCATTTGCATCAGCCATTTGAGAGGTCTGTGGTCAGTTTGAACTAGGAAGTGAGTCCCAAAGAGGTATGGTCTCAGCTTCTTCAGGGACCAAACCACAGCAAAGGCCTCCCTCTCAATGGCACTCCAACGCTGCTCCCTGGGGAGTAACCTCCTGCTAATGAAAGCAACAGGCTGGTCAAGGCCATCATCATTTGTTTGGGACAAAACTGCCCCTATCCCATGTTCAGAGGCATCTGTCTGCACAATGAACTGCTTAGAATAATCTGGAGCTTTTAGAACTGGTGCTGAGCACATTGCTTGTTTCAGGGTGTCAAAGGCCTGTTGGCATTCTACAGTCCAGTTCACTTTCTTGGGCATTTTCTTGGAGGTGAGTTCTGTGAGGGCTGTCACAATGGATCCATATCCCTTCACAAACCTCCTGTAGTACCCAGTCAAGCCAAGGAATGCCCTGACTTGAGTCTGGGTTTTTGGAGCTACCCAGTCCAGAATAGTCTGGATCTTGGGTTGGAGTGGCTGAACTTGGCCTCCACCTACAAGGTGGCCCAAGTAAACCACAGTTCCCTGCCCTATCTGGCATTTGGATGCCTTGATAGAGAGGCCTGCAGATTGCAGAGCTTTCAAAACCTTCTTCAGGTGGACCAGGTGATCCTGCCAGGCGGAGCTAAAGACAGCAATATCATCAAGATAAGCTGTGCTAAAGGACTCCAAACCAGCAAGGACTTGATTCACCAACCTTTCGAAGGTGGCAGGGGCATTCTTTAAACCAAAGGGCATAACAGTAAACTGATAATGCCCATCAGGTGTGGAGAATGCTGTTTTCTCTTTTGCTCCAGGTGCCATTTTTATTTGCCAGTACCCTGCTGTCAAGTCAAAGGTACTTAAGAATTTGGCAGCACCTAATTTGTCTATGAGCTCATCAGCTCTAGGAATTGGATGGGCGTCTGTCTTGGTGACAGAGTTGAGCCCCCTGTAGTCCACACAAAACCTCATCTCTTTCTTTCCATCTTTGGTGTGAGGTTTGGGGACTAAGACCACTGGGCTAGCCCAGGGGCTGTCAGAGCGCTCAATTATTCCCAATTCCAGCATCTTGTGGACTTCCACCTTGATGCTTTCCTTAACATGTTCAGACTGTCTAAAAAGTTTGTTTTTGACAGGCATGCTGTCTCCTGTGTCGACATCATGGGTACACAGGTATGTCTGACCAGGGGTTAGGGAGAAGAGTTCAGGAAACTGTTGTAGGACTCTCCTACAATCAGCTTGCTGTTGGCCAGAGAGGGTGTCGGAGTAGATCACTCCATCTACTGAGCCATCTTTTGGGTCTGATGACAGAAGATCAGGGAGAGGTTCACTCTCTGCCTCCTGATCCTCATCTGTTACCATCAACAGATTTACATCAGCCCTGTCATGGAAGAGCTTAAGGCGGTTCACATGGATCACCCTCTTGGGGCTCCTGCTTGTGCCCAGGTCCACCAGGTAGGTGACCTGACTCTTCCTTTCTAGCACTGGGTAAGGGCCACTCCATTTGTCCTGAAGTGCCCTGGGAGCCACAGGCTCCAGAACCCAGACTTTCTGCCCTGGTTGGAACTCAACCATTGCAGCCTTTTGGTCATACCAAAACTTCTGGAGCTGTTGGCTGGCCTCAAGGTTTTTGCTTGCCTTTTCCATGTACTCTGCCATTCTAGAGCGAAGGCCAAGTACATAGTCCACTATGTCCTGTTTAGGCTCATGAAGAGGTCTCTCCCAGCCTTCTTTAACAAGAGCAAGTGGTCCCCTTACAGGGTGGCCAAACAGAAGTTCAAAGGGTGAGAATCCTACTCCCTTCTGTGGCACCTCTCTGTAAGCAAAAAGCAGACATGGCAAGAGGACATCCCATCTCCTTTTGAGTTTTTCTGGGAGCCCCATGATCATGCCTTTTAATGTCTTGTTGAATCTCTCAACTAAGCCATTAGTTTGTGGATGGTATGGTGTAGTGAATTTGTAAGTCACCCCACACTCATTCCACATGTGTTTTAGGTATGCTGACATGAAGTTGGTACCTCTGTCAGACACCACCTCCTTAGGGAAACCCACTCTGGTAAAGATACCAATGAGGGCCTTGGCTACTGCAGGGGCAGTAGTCGACCTAAGGGGAATAGCTTCAGGATACCTAGTAGCATGATCCACTACTACTAGGATATACATATTTCCTGAGGCTGTGGGAGGTTCTACTGGACCAACTATGTCCACACCCACTCTTTCAAAGGGGACCCCCACCACTGGAAGTGGAATGAGGGGGGCCTTTGGATGCCCACCTGTCTTACCACTGGCTTGACAGGTGGGGCAGGAGAGGCAAAACTCCTTAACCTTGTGGGACATATTGGGCCAGTAGAAGTGGTTGACTAACCTCTCCCACGTCTTGGTTTGTCCCAAATGCCCAGCAAGGGGAATATCATGGGCTAAGGTCAGAATAAACTCTCTGAACGACTGAGGCACTACCACTCTCCTAGTGGCACCAGGTTTGGGGTCTCTGGCCTCAGTGTACAGGAGTCCATCTTCCCAATAGACCCTATGTGTTCCATTTTTCTTGCCCTTGGACTCTTCAGCAGCTTGCTGCCTAAGGCCTTCAAGAGAGGGACAGGTTTCTTGTCCCTTACACAGCTCCTCCCTTGAGGGTCCCCCTGGGCCTAAGAGCTCAACCTGATAAGGTTCAAGCTCCAAAGGCTCAGTTCCCTCAGAGGGCAGAACTTCTTCCTGAGAAGAGAGGTTCTCTTTTTCTGACTGTGTTGCAGTTGGTTTCCCAACTGACTTTCCTTTTCTCTTGGTAGGCTGGGCCTTTCTTCCAGACTCCAGCTCTACTTTTTCACCCTGTGCCTTGCATTGTGCTCTTGTTTTTACACACACCAGTTCAGGGATACCCAGCATGGCTGCATGGGTTTTTAGTTCTACCTCAGCCCATGCTGAGGACTCCAGGTCATTTCCAAGCAGACAGTCTACTGGGATGTTTGAGGAGACCACCACCTGTTTCAGGCCATTGACCCCTCCCCATTCTAAAGTTACCATTGCCATGGGATGTGCTTTAGTCTGATTGTCAGCGTTGGTGACTGTATAGGTTTTTTCAGTCAGGTATTGGCCAGGGGAAACCAGTTTCTCTGTCACCATGGTGACACTGGCACCTGTATCCCTCAGGCCCTCTACACTTGTCCCATTAATAAAGAGCTGCTGCCTGTATTTTTGCATGTTAGGCGGCCAGGCAGCTAGTGTGGCTAAATCCACCCCACCCTCAGAGACTAGAGTAGCTTCAGTGTGGACCCTGATTTGCTCTGGGCACACTGTTGATCCCACTTGGAGACTAGCCATTCCAGTGTTACCTGGATTGGAGTTTGGAGTGGAACCTTTCTTGGGACAGGCCTTGTCTCCAGTTTGGTGTCCAGGCTGATTACAGCTACGACACCAGGCCTTTTTGGGATCAAAGTTTTTACCCTTGTACCCAGGATTGTTTTGTGAAGAGGCTCTGGGCCCACCCTCCTGTGCAGGTTTTTGGGGGCCTGTAGAAGACTCTTTACTATTTTTATTTTTGGCTGTCTCACCACCTTTCCCCTGGGGAGGTTTTGTGACCCCTTTCTTTTGTCACCCCCTGTGGAAGTTTTGGACACCCTAGTCTTGACCCAATAGTCCGCCTTCTTTCCCAATTCTTGGGGAGAAATTGGTCCTAGGTCTACCAGATGCTGATGCAGTTTATCATTGAAACAATTACTTAACAGGTGTTCTTTCACAAATAAATTGTACAGCCCATCATAATTACTTACACCACTGCCTTGAATCCAACCATCTAGTGTTTTTACTGAGTAGTCTACAAAGTCAACCCAGGTCTGGCTCGAGAATTTTTGAGCCCCCCTGAATCTAATCCTATACTCCTCAGTGGAGAATCCAAAGCCCTCAATCAGGGTACCCTTCATGAGGTCATAAGATTCTGCATCTTTTCCAGAGAGTGTGAGGAGTCTATCCCTACACTTTCCTGTGAACATTTCCCAAAGGAGAGCACCCCAGTGAGATCTGTTCACTTTTCTGGTTACACAAGCCCTCTCAAAAGCTGTGAACCATTTGGTGATGTCATCACCATCTTCATATTTAGTTACAATCCCTTTAGGGATTTTCAACATGTCAGGAGAATCTCTGACCCTATTTATGTTGCTGCCACCATTGATGGGTCCTAGGCCCATCTCTTGCCTTTCCCTTTCTATGGCTAGGATCTGTCTTTCCAAAGCCAATCTTTTGGCCATCCTGGCTAGCTGGATGTCCTCTTCACTGGAGTTATCCTCAGTGATTTCAGAGATGTTGGCCCCTCCTGTGAGGGGACCAGCATCTCTGACTATTATTTGTGGAGTCAGGGCTTGAGAGGCCCTGTTCTCCCTAAATAGGACTGGTAGGGGGGAATTTTCCTCCAAGTCACTATCTTCATCCTCTGTGTTGCCATCCTCAGAGGGGTTGGCCTTTTCAAACTCTGCCAACAGCTCCTGGAGCTGTAGTTTGGAAGGTCTGGGGCCCATTACTATTTTCTTTATTTTACAGAGTGACCGTAGCTCCCTCATCTTAAGATGGAGGTAAGGTGTGGTGTCGAGTTCCACCACATTCATCTCTGCACTAGACATTATACTTCTAAAAGTTGGAATACTTTTTAAGAAACTAAAACTGGTTCTAGAATCTAATTCAAACTTTTACCAAACTTTTAAACTCTAAAAGAAAATGCTAACAGGGACTACACAAGGCCCTAGCAGGACTTTTAAGAATTTAGAAAACTTTTCAAATTGCAAAAAATCAATTTCTAATGACAATTTTGGAATTTGTCGTGTGATCAGGTATTGGCTGAGTAGTCCAGCAAATGCAAAGTCTTGTACCCCACCGCTGATCCACCAATGTAGGAAGTTGGCTCTGTATGTGCTATTTCAAAGTAAGGAATAGCATGCACAGAGTCCAAGGGTTCCCCTTAGAGGTAAAATAGTGGTAAAAATAGATAATACTAATGCTCTATTTTGTGGTAGTGTGGTCGAGCAGTAGGCTTATCCAAGGAGTAGTGTTAAGCATTTGTTGTACATACACATAGACAATAAATGAGGTACACACACTCAGAGACAAATCCAGCCAATAGGTTTTGTATAGAAAAATATATTTTCTTAGTTTATTTTAAGAACCACAGGTTCAACTTTAACATGTAATATCTTGTTTGAAAGGTATTGCAGGTAAGTACATTAGGAACTTTGAATCATTTCAATTGCATGTATACTTTTCAAGTTATTCACAAATAGCTATTTCAAAAGTGGATACTTAGTGCAATTTTCACAATTCCTGGGGGAGGTAAGTTTTTGTTAGTTTTACCAGGTAAGTAAGACACTTACAGGGTTCAGTTCTTGGTCCAAGGTAGCCCACCGTTGGGGGTTCAGAGCAACCCCAAAGTTACCACACCAGCAGCTCAGGGCCGGTCAGGTGCAGAGTTCAAAGTGGTGCCCAAAACGCATAGGCTTCAATGGGGAGAAGGGGGTGCCCCGGTTCCAGTCTGCCAGCAGGTAAGTACCCGCGTCTTCGGAGGGCAGACCCTGGGGGTTTTGTAGGGCACCGGGGGGGACACAAGCCCACACAGAAATGTCACCCTCAGCGGCGCAGGGGTGGCTGGGTGCAGTGTTAGAACAAGCGTCGGGTTCGCAATGGAAGTCAATGAGAGATCAAGGGATCTCTTCAGTGCTGCAGGCAGGCAAGGGGGGGCTTCCTCGGGGAAACCTCCACTTGGGCAAGGGAGAGGGACTCCTGGGGGTCACTTCTGCAGTGAAAGTCCGGTCCTTCAGGTCCTGGGGGCTGCGGGTGCAGGGTCTTTTCCAGGCGTCGGGACTTAGGTTTCAGAGAGTCGCGGTCAGGGGAAGCCTCGGGATTCCCTCTGCAGGCGGCGCTGTGGGGGCTCAGGGGGGACAGGTTTTGGTACTCACAGTCGTAGAGTAGTCCGGGGGTCCTCCCTGAGGTGTTGGTTCTCCACCAGCCGAGTCGGGGTCGCCGGGTGCAGTGTTGCAAGTCTCACGCTTCTTGCAGGGAGATTAAAGAACCCTGCAAAGCTGCTCCTTTGGATAAAGTTGCAGTCTTTTTGGAGCAGGTCCGCTGTCCTCGGGAGTTTCTTGTCGTCGTCGAAGCAGGGCAGTCCTCAGAGGATTCAGAGGTCGCTGGTCCCTTTGGAAGGCGTCGCTGGAGCAGAGTTCTTTGGAAGGCAGGAGACAGGCCGGTGAGTTTCTGGAGCCAAGGCAGTTGTTGTCTTCTGGTCTTCCTCTGCAGGGGTTTTCAGCTAGGCAGTCCTTCTTGTTGTTGTTGCAGGAATCTAATTTTTCTAGGGTTCAGGGTAGCCCTTAAATACTAAATTTAAGGGCGTGTTTAGGTCTGGGGGGTTAGTAGCCAATGGCTACTAGCCCTGAGGGTGGGTACACCCTCTTTGTGCCTCCTCCCAAGGGGAGGGGGTCACAATCCTAACCCTATTGGGGGAATCCTCCATCTGCAAGATGGAGGATTTCTAAAAGTTAGAGTCACCTCAGCTCAGGACACCTTAGGGGCTGTCCTGACTGGCCAGTGACTCCTCCTTGTTATTCTCATTATTTTCTCCGGCCTTGCCGCCAAAAGTGGGGGCCGGGGCCGGAGGGGGCGGGCAACTCCACTAGCTGGAGTGTCCTGCGGTGCTGTGACAAAGGGGTGAGCCTTTGAGGCTCACCGCCAGGTGTTACAGCTCCTGCCTGGGGGAGGTGTTAGCATCTCCACCCAGTGCAGGCTTTGTTACTGGCCTCAGAGTGACAAAGGCACTCTCCCCATGGGGCCAGCAACATGTCTCTAGTGTGGCAGGCTGCTGGAACTAGTCAGCCTACACAGACAGTCGGTTAAGTTTCAGGGGGCACCTCTAAGGTGCCCTCTGGGGTGTATTTTGCAATAAAATGTACACTGGCATCAGTGTGCATTTATTGTGCTGAGAAGTTTGATACCAAACTTCCCAGTTTTCAGTGTAGCCATTATGGTGCTGTGGAGTTCGTGCAAAACAGACTCCCAGACCATATACTCGTATGGCTACCCTGCACTGACAATGTCTAAGGTTTTGCTTAGACACTGTAGGGGCACAGTGCTCATGCACTGGTACCCTCACCTATGGTATAGTGCACCCTGCCTTAGGGCTGTAAGGCCTGCTAGAGGGGTGTCTTACCTATACTGCATAGGCAGTGAGAGGCTGGCATGGCACCCTGAGGGGAGTGCCATGTCGACTTACTCATTTTGTTCTCACTAGCACACACAAGCTGGTAAGCAGTGTGTCTGTGCTGAGTGAGGGGTCTCTTAGGGTGGCATAATACATGCTGCAGCCCTTAGAGACCTCCCCTGGCATCAGGGCCCTTGGTACTAGAAGTACCAGTTACAAGGGACTTATCTGGATGCCAGGGTCTGCCAATTGTGGATACAAAAGTACAGGTTAGGGAAAGAACACTGGTGCTGGGGCCTGGTTAGCAGGCCTCAGCACACTTTCAATTGTAAACATAGCATCAGCAAAGGCAAAAAGTCAGGGGGCAACCATGCCAAGGAGGCATTTCCTTACACCGATAATCATCTGTACCAACGCTAGGCTGATATACACACACTTCAACTATCTACACCACCACCTACCTCACCCCGAGTGAAAGCAGCAGATATACTCGGGGGCAGCAGACACGTGTCCATTTTGCCAAACACAAGCAGCAGACTTCATACATATGGTATGGACTTGCCCTCATCTAGGCCCCTATTTGGAGGACATCACTGAGTTCCTCTCCACAATGGTGGGTACTCAACTTCAAAAAGGAGGGGCTACACTACATCCGGGGGTCACCTCCGCACTGCAGAGGGTAAGCCTATCAACAAACTCATTGACTTAGCATTAGTGCTAGTGAAGTGTAGAACAGCAATGTGCTGGAAATCAGCCTCTGCCCCAACTACTAGCTTGTGGAAATCAGATTTGAGCACCGCGATATTAACAGAGCAACGGGCATTACTGACTGACAGGTCATGAGGTACACCACTAACTAGACCACCAGATTGGCAGGGATACCTAGAGAGAGTTGAAGCACGGTCCAACTTGGATTCACCTAGCAGAGTCCTTACTCCCCCAGAACCACTAAATCTCACAGATCATGTGTACCAAACACGAGTGGCCAGAACTACCCCTGCATATGATAGCAACAAAAAGAATATTGCAATGCAGTACCAAAATATTTATTCATAACACAGTACCCCAACGGAGTGGGTGGCTCCTGAGTAGCTGCTCTCCACTCCTCCCGCCCCCCTGCTTCTCTCACTAATGACTGCTACTTACCATATTGTAGGAAGTTGGCTCTGTATGTGCTATTTCAAAGTAAGGAATAGCATGCACAGAGTCCAAGAGTTCCCCTTAGAGGTAAAATAGTGGTAAAAATAGATAATACTAATGCTCTATTTTGTGGTAGTGTGGTCGAGCAGTAGGCTTATCCAAGGAGTAGTGTTAAGCATTTGTTGTACATACACATAGACAATAAATGAGGTACACACACTCAGAGACAAATCCAGCCAATAGGTTTTGTTATAGAAAAATATCTTTTCTTAGTTTATTTTAAGAACCACAGGTTCAAATTTAACATGTAATATCTTGTTTGAAAGGTATTGCAGGTAAGTACATTAGGAACTTTGAATCATTTCAATTGCATGTATACTTTTCAAGTTATTGACAAATAGCTACTTTAAAAGTGGACACAGTGCAATTTTCACAGTTCCTGGGGGAGGTAAGTTTTTGTTAGTTTTACCAGGTAAGTAGGACACTTACAGGGTTCAGTTTTTGGTCCAAGGTAGCCCACCGTTGGGGGTTCAGAGCAACCCCAAAGTCACCACACCAGCAGCTCAGGGCCGGTCAGGTGCAGAGTTCAAAGTGGTGCCCAAAACACATAGGCTAGAATGGAGAGAAGGGGGTGCCCCGGTTCCGGTCTGCTTGCAGGTAAGTACCCGCGTCTTCGGAGGGCAGACCAGGGGGGTTTTGTAGGGCACCGGGGGGGACACAAGCCCACACAGAAATTTCACCCTCAGCAGCGCGGGGGCGGCCGGGTGCAGTGTAGAAACAAGCGTCAGGTTTTCAGTGTTAGTCTATGAGAGATCAAGGGATCTCTTCAGCGCTGCAGGCAGGCAAGGGGGGCTTCCTCGGGGAAACCTCCACTTGGGCAAGGGAGAGGGACTCCTGGGGGTCACTTCTGCAGTGAAAGTCCGGTCCTTCAGGTCCTGGGGGCTGCGGGTGCAGGGTCTTTTCCAGGCGTCGGGACTTAGGTTTCAGAGAGTCGCGGTCAGGGGAAGCCTCGGGATTCCCTCTGCAGGCGGCGCTGTGGGGGCTCAGGGGGGACAGGTTTTGGTACTCACAGTCGTAGAGTAGTCCGGGGGTCCTCCCTGAGGTGTTGGTTCTCCACCAGCCGAGTCGGGGTCGCCGGGTGCAGTGTTGCAAGTCTCACGCTTCTTGCGGGGAGTTGCAGGGTTCTTTAAAGCTGCTTCTTGAAACAAAGTTGCAGTCTTTTTGGAGCAGGTCCGCTGTCCTCGGGAGTTTCTTGTCGTCGTCGAAGCAGGGCAGTCCTCAGAGGATTCAGAGGTCGCTGGTCCCTTTGGAAGGCGTCGCTGGAGCAGAGTTCTTTGGAAGGCAGGAGACAGGCCGGTGAGTTTCTGGAGCCAAGGCAGTTGTTGTCTTCTGGTCTTCCTCTGCAGGGGTTTTCAGCTAGGCAGTCCTTCTTCTTGTTGTTGCAGGAATCTAATTTTCTAGGGTTCAGGGTAGCCCTTAAATACTAAATTTAAGGGCGTGTTTAGGTCTGGGGGGTTAGTAGCCAATGGCTACTAGCCCTGAGGGTGGGTACACCCTCTTTGTGCCTCCTCCCAAGGGGAGGGGGTCACAATCCTAACCCTATTGGGGGAATCCTCCATCTGCAAGATGGAGGATTTCTAAAAGTTAGTCACCTCAGCTCAGGACACCTTAGGGGCTGTCCTGACTGGTCAGTGACTCCTCCTTGTTGCTTTCTTTGTTCCCTCCAGCCTTGCCGCCAAAAGTGGGGGCCGTGGCCGGAGGGGGCGGGCAACTCCACTAAGCTGCAGTGCCCTGCTGGGCTGTGACAAAGGGGTGAGCCTTTGAGGCTCACCGCCAGGTGTTACAGCTCCTGCCTGGGGGAGGTGTTAGCATCTCCACCCAGTGCAGGCTTTGTTACTGGCCTCAGAGTGACAAAGGCACTCTCCCCATGGGGCCAGCAACATGTCTCTAGTGTGGCAGGCTGCTGGAACTAGTCAGCCTACACAGACAGTCGGTTAAGTTTCAGGGGGCACCTCTAAGGTGCCCTCTGGGGTGTATTTTGCAATAAAATGTACACTGGCATCAGTGTGCATTTATTGTGCTGAGAAGTTTGATACCAAACTTCCCAGTTTTCAGTGTAGCCATTATGGTGCTGTGGAGTTCGTGTTTGACAAACTCCCAGACCATATACTCTTATGGCTACCCTGCACTTACAATGTCTAAGGTTTTGTTTAGACACTGTAGGGGTACCATGATCATGCACTGGTACCCTCACCTATGGTATAGTGCACCCTGCCTTAGGGCTGTAAGGCCTGCTAGAGGGGTGACTGACCTATACTTGCATAGGCAGTGAGAGGCTGGCATGGCACCCTGAGGGGAGTGCCATGTCGACTTACTCGTTTTGTTCTCACTAGCACACACAAGCTGGCAAGCAGTGTGTCTGTGCTGAGTGAGAGGTCTCCAGGGTGGCATAAGACATGCTGCAGCCCTTAGAGACCTTCCTTGGCATCAGGGCCCTTGGTACTAGAAGTACCAGTTACAAGGGACTTATCTGGATGCCAGGGTCTGCCAATTGTGGATACAAAAGTACAGGTTAGGGAAAGAACACTGGTGCTGGGGCCTGGTTAGCAGGCCTCAGCACACTTTCAATTGTAAACATAGCATCAGCAAAGGCAAAAAGTCAGGGGGCAACCATGCCAAGGAGGCATTTCCTTACACAACCCCCCCCCAAACAAAAGAGGATGAGACTAACCTTTCCCAAGAGAGTCTTCATTTTCTAAGTGGAAGAACCTGGAAAGGCCATCTGCATTGGCAGTCCCAGGTCTGTGTTCCACTATAAAGTCCATTCCCTGTAGGGAGATGGACCACCTCAACAGTTTAGGATTTTCACCTTTCATTTGCATCAGCCATTTGAGAGGTCTGTGGTCAGTTTGAACTAGGAAGTGAGTCCCAAAGAGGTATGGTCTCAGCTTCTTCAGGGACCAAACCACAGCAAAGGCCTCCCTCTCAATGGCACTCCAACGCTGCTCCCTGGGGAGTAACCTCCTGCTAATGAAAGCAACAGGCTGGTCAAGGCCATCATCATTTGTTTGGGACAAAACTGCCCCTATCCCATGTTCAGAGGCATCTGTCTGCACAATGAACTGCTTAGAATAATCTGGAGCTTTTAGAACTGGTGCTGAGCACATTGCTTGTTTCAGGGTGTCAAAGGCCTGTTTGCATTCCACAGTCCAGTTCACTTTCTTGGGCATTTTCTTGGAAGTGAGTTCAGTGAGGGCTGTCACAATGGATCCATATCCCTTCACAAACCTCCTGTAATACCCAGTCAAGCCAAGGAATGCCCTGACTTGAGTCTGGGTTTTTGGAGCTACCCAGTCCAGAATAGTCTGGATCTTGGGTTGGAGTGGCTGAACTTGGCCTCCACCTACAAGGTGGCCCAAGTAAACCACAGTTCCTTGCCCTATCTGGCATTTGGATGCCTTGATAGAGAGGCCTGCAGATTGCAGAGCCTTCAAAACCTTCTTCAGGTGGACCAGGTGATCCTGCCAGGTGGAGCTAAAGACAGCAATATCATCAAGATAAGCTGTGCTAAAGGACTCCAAACCAGCAAGGACTTGATTCACCAACCTTTGGAAGGTGGCAGGGGCATTCTTTAAACCAAAGGGCATAACAGTGAACTGATAATGCCCATCAGGTGTGGAGAATGCTGTTTTCTCTTTTGCTCCAGGTGCCATTTTTATTTGCCAGTACCCTGCTGTCAAGTCAAAGGTACTTAAGAATTTGGCAGCACCTAATTTGTCTATGAGCTCATCAGCTCTAGGAATTGGATGGGCGTCTGTCTTGGTGACAGAGTTGAGCCCTCTGTAGTCCACACAAAACCTCATCTCTTTCTTTCCATCTTTGGTGTGAGGTTTGGGGACTAAGACCACTGGGCTAGCCCAGGGGCTGTCAGAGCGCTCAATTACTCCCAATTCCAGCATCTTGTGGACTTCCACCTTGATGCTTTCCTTAACATGGTCAGACTGTCTAAAGATTTTGTTTTTGACAGGCATGCTGTCTCCTGTGTCCACATCATGGGTACACAGGTGTGTCTGACCAGGGGTTAGGGAGAAGAGTTCAGGAAACTGTTGTAGGACTCTCCTACAATCAGCTTGCTGTTGGCCAGAGAGGGTGTCTGAGTAGATCACTCCATCTACTGAGCCATCTTTTGGGTCTGATGACAGAAGATCAGGGAGAGGTTCACTCTCTGCATCCTGATCCTCATCTGTTACCATCAACAGATTTACATCAGCCCTGTCATGGAAGAGCTTAAGGCGGTTCACATGGATCACCCTCTTGGGGCTCCTGCTTGTGCCCAGGTCCACCAGGTAGGTGACCTGACTCTTCCTTTCTAGCACTGGGTAAGGGCCACTCCATTTGTCCTGGAGTGCCCTGGGAGCCACAGGCTCCAGAACCCAGACTTTCTGCCCTGGTTGGAACTCAACCATTGCAGCCTTTTGGTCATACCAAAACTTCTGGAGCTGTTGGCTGGCCTCCAGGTTTTTGGTTGCCTTTTCCATGTACTCTGCCATTCTAGAGCGAAGGCCAAGTACATAGTCCACTATGTCTTGTTTAGGCTCATGAAGAGGTCTCTCCCAGCCTTCTTTAACAAGAGCAAGTGGTCCCCTTACAGGGTGACCAAACAGAAGTTCAAAGGGTGAGAATCCTACTCCCTTCTGTGGCACCTCTCTGTAAGCAAAAAGCAGACATGGCAAGAGGACATCCCATCTCCTTTTGAGTTTTTCTGGGAGCCCCATGATCATGCCTTTTAATGTCTTGTTGAATCTCTCAACTAAGCCATTAGTTTGTGGATGGTATGGTGTAGTGAATTTGTAAGTCACTCCACACTCATTCCACATGTGTTTTAGGTATGCTGACATGAAGTTGGTACCTCTGTCAGACACCACCTCCTTAGGGAAACCCACTCTGGTAAAGATACCAATGAGGGCCTTGGCTACTGCAGGGGCAGTAGTCGACCTAAGGGGAATAGCTTCAGGATACTTAGTAGCATGATCCACTACTACTAGGATATACATATTTCCTGAGGCTGTGGGAGGTTCCAGTGGACCAACTATGTCCACACCCACTCTTTCAAAGGGGACCCCCACCACTGGAAGTGGAATGAGGGGGGCCTTTGGGTGCCCACCTGTCTTACCACTGGATTGACAGGTGGGGCAGGAGAGGCAAAACTCCTTAACCTTCTGGGACATATTGGGCCAGTAGAAGTGGTTGACTAACCTCTCCCACGTCTTGGTTTGTCCCAAATGCCCAGCAAGTGGAATATCATGGGCTAAGGTCAGAATAAACTCTCTGAACGACTGAGGCACTACCACTCTCCTAGTGGCACCAGGTTTGGGGTCTCTGGCCTCAGTGTACAGGAGTCCATCTTCCCAATAGACCCTATGTGTTCCATTTTTCTTGCCCTTGGACTCTTCAGCAGCTTGCTGCCTAAGGCCTTCAAGAGAGGGACAGGTTTCTTGTCCCTTACACAGCTCCTCCCTTGAGGGTCCCCCTGGGCCTAAGAGCTCAAACTGATAAGGTTCAAGCTCCAAAGGCTCAGTTCCCTCAGACGGCAGAACTTCTTCCTGAGAAGAGGGGTTCTCTTTTTCTGACTGTGTTGCAGTTGGTTTCCCAACTGACTTTCCTTTTCTCCTGGTAGCCTGGGCCATTTTTCCAGACTCCAGCTCTACTTTTTCACCCTGTGCCTTGCATTGTGCTCTTGTTTTTACACACACCAGTTCAGGGATACCCAGCATGGCTGCATGGGTTTTTAGTTCTACCTCAGCCCATGCTGAGGACTCCAGGTCATTTCCAAGCAGACAGTCTACTGGGATGTTTGAGGAGACCACCACCTGTTTCAGGCCATTGACCCCTCCCCATTCTAAAGTTACCATTGCCATGGGATGTGCTTTAGTTTGATTGTCAGCATTGGTGACTGTATAAGTTTTTCCAGTCAGGTATTGGCCAGGGGAAACCAGTTTCTCTGTCACCATGGTGACACTGGCACCTGTATCCCTCAGGCCCTCTACACTTGTCCCATTAATAAAGAGCTGCTGCCTGTATTTTTGCATGTTAGGCGGCCAGGCAGCTAGTGTGGCTAAATCCACCCCACCCTCAGAGACTAGAGTAGCTTCAGTGTGGACCCTGATTTGCTCTGGGCACACTGTTGATCCCACTTGGAGACTAGCCATTCCAGTGTTACCTGGATTGGAGTTTGGAGTGGAACTTTTCTTGGGACAGGCCTTGTCTCCAGTTTGGTGTCCAGACTGACTACAGTTTCGACACCAGGCCTTTTTGGGATCAAAGTTTTTACCCTTGTACCCAGGATTGTTTTGTGAAGAGGCTCTGGGCCCACCCTCCTGTGCAGGTTTTTGGGGGCCTGTAGAAGACTCTTTACTATTTTTATTTTTGGCTGTCTCACCACCTTTCCCCTGGGGAGGTTTTGTGACCCCTTTCTTTTGGTCACCCCCTGTGGAAGTTTTGGACACCCTAGTCTTGACCCAATGGTCCGCCTTCTTTCCCAATTCTTGGGGAGAAATTGGTCCTAGGTCTACCAGATGCTGATGCAGTTTATCATTGAAACAATTACTTAACAGGTGTTCTTTCACAAATAAATTGTACAGCCCATCATAATTACTTACACCACTGCCTTGAATCCAACCATCTAGTGTTTTTACTGAGTAGTCTACAAAGTCAACCCAGGTCTGGCTCGAGGATTTTTGAGCCCCCCTGAATCTAATCCTATACTCCTCAGTGGAGAATCCAAAGCCCTCAATCAGGGTACCCTTCATGAGGTCATAAGATTCTGCATCTTTTCCAGAGAGTGTGAGGAGTCTATCCCTACACTTTCCTGTGAACATTTCCCAAAGGAGAGCACCCCAGTGAGATCTGTTCACTTTTCTGGTTACACAAGCCCTCTCAAAAGCTGTGAACCATTTGGTGATGTCATCACCATCTTCATATTTAGTTACAATCCCTTTAGGGATTTTCAACATGTCAGGAGAATCTCTGACCCTATTTATGTTGCTGCCACCATTGATGGGTCCTAGGCCCATCTCTTGTCTTTCCCTCTCTATGGCTAGGATCTGTCTTTCCAAAGCCAATCTTTTGGCCATCCTGGCTAACTGGATGTCCTCTTCACTGGGGTTATCCTCAGTGATTTCAGAGTTGCTGGTCCCTCCTGTGAGGGAGCCAGTATCTCTGACTAGTATTTTTGGAGTCAGGGCTTGAGAGGCCCTGTCCTCCCTAGATAGGACTGGTAGGGGGGAATCTTCCTCCAATTCACTATCCTCTTCCTCTGAGTTGCCACCCTCAGAGGGGTTGGCCTTTTCAAACTCTGCCAAAAGCTCCTGGAGCTGTATTTTGGTAGGTTTGGGGCCTATGGTTATTTTCTTTAGTTTACAGAGTGACCTTAGCTCTCTCATCTGTAGATGGAGGTAAGGTGTGGTGTCGAGTTCCACCACAGCCACATCTGTGCTAGACATTTTGCTTCTAAAAGTTGGAATACTTTTTAAGAATCTACAACTGGTTCTAGAATCTAATTCAAACTTTTACAAACTTTTAAACTCTAAAAGAAATGCTAAACAGGATCTAACACAAGGCCCTAGCAGGTCTTTTAAGAATTTAGAAAACTTTTCAAATTGCAAAAATCAATTTCTAATGACAATTTTGGAATTTGTCGTGTGATCAGGTATTGGCTGAGTAGTCCAGCAAATGCAAAGTCTTGTACCCCACCGCTGATCCACCAATGTAGGAAGTTGGCTCTGTATGTGCTATTTCAAAGTAAGGAATAGCATGCACAGAGTCCAAGAGTTCCCCTTAGAGGTAAAATAGTGGTACAAATAGATAATACTAATGCTCTATTTTGTGGTAGTGTGGTCGAGCAGTAGGCTTATCCAAGGAGTAGTGTTAAGCATTTGTTGTACATACACATAGGCAATAAATGAGGTACACACACTCAGAGACAAATCCAGCCAATAGGTTTTGTTATAGAAAAATATCTTTTCTTAGTTTATTTTAAGAACCACAGGTTCAAATTTAACATGTAATATCTTGTTTGAAAGGTATTGCAGGTAAGTACATTAGGAACTTTGAATCATTTCAATTGCATGTATACTTTTCAAGTTATTGACAAATAGCTACTTTAAAAGTGGACACAGTGCAATTTTCACAGTTCCTGGGGGAGGTAAGTTTTTGTTAGTTTTACCAGGTAAGTAGGACACTTACAGGGTTCAGTTTTTGGTCCAAGGTAGCCCACCGTTGGGGGTTCAGAGCAACCCCATAGTCACCACACCAGCAGCTCAGGGCCGGTCAGGTGCAGAGTTCAAAGTGGTGCCCAAAACGCATAGGCTAGAATGGAGAGAAGGGGGTGCCCCGGTTCCGGTCTGCTTGCAGGTAAGTACCCGCGTCTTCGGAGGGCAGACCAGGGGGGTTTTGTAGGGCACCGGGGGGGACACAAGCCCACATAGAAATTTCACCCTCAGCAGCGCGGGGGCGGCCGGGTGCAGTGTAGAAACAAGCGTCGGGTTTTCAATGTTAGTCTATGAGAGATCAAGGGATCTCTTCAGCGCTGCAGGCAGGCAAGGGGGGGCTTCCTCGGGGAAACCTCCACTTGGGCAAGGGAGAGGGACTCCTGGGGGTCACTTCTGCAGTGAAAGTCCGGTCCTTCAGGTCCTGGGGGCTGCGGGTGCAGGGTCTTTTCCAGGCGTCGGGACTTAGGTTTCAGAGAGTCGCGGTCAGGGGAAGCCTCGGGATTCCCTCTGCAGGCGGCGCTGTGGGGGATCAGGGGGGACAGGTTTTGGTACTCACAGTCGTAGAGTAGTCCGGGGGTCCTCCCTGAGGTGTTGGTTCTCCACCAGCCGAGTCGGGGTCGCCGGGTGCAGTGTTGCAAGTCTCACGCTTCTTGCGGGGAGTTGCAGGGTTCTTTAAAGCTGCTTCTTGAAACAAAGTTGCAGTCTTTTTGGAGCAGGTCCGCTGTCCTCGGGAGTTTCTTGTCGTCGTCGAAGCAGGGCAGTCCTCAGAGGATTCAGAGGTCGCTGGTCCCTTTGGAAGGCGTCGCTGGAGCAGAGTTCTTTGGAAGGCAGGAGACAGGCCGGTGAGTTTCTGGAGCCAAGGCAGTTGTTGTCTTCTGGTCTTCCTCTGCAGGGGTTTTCAGCTAGGCAGTCCTTCTTCTTGTTGTTGCAGGAATCTAATTTTCTAGGGTTCAGGGTAGCCCTTAAATACTAAATTTAAGGGCGTGTTTAGGTCTGGGGGGTTAGTAGCCAATGGCTACTAGCCCTGAGGGTGGGTACACCCTCTTTGTGCTTCCTCCCAAGGGGAGGGGGTCACAATCCTAACCCTATTGGGGGAATCCTCCATCTGCAAGATGGAGGATTTCTAAAAGTTAGAGTCACCTCAGCTCAGGACACCTTAGGGGCTGTCCTGACTGGTCAGTGACTCCTCCTTGTTGCTTTCTTTGTTCCCTCCAGCCTTGCCGCCAAAAGTGGGGGCCGTGGCCGGAGGGGGCGGGCAACTCCACTAAGCTGAAGTGCCCTGCTGGGCTGTGACAAAGGGGTGAGCCTTTGAGGCTCACCGCCAGGTGTTACAGCTCCTGCCTGGGGGAGGTGTTAGCATCTCCACCCAGTGCAGGCTTTGTTACTGGCCTCAGAGTGACAAAGGCACTCTCCCCATGGGGCCAGCAACATGTCTCTAGTGTGGCAGGCTGCTGGAACTAGTCAGCCTACACAGACAGTCGGTTAAGTTTCAGGGGGCACCTCTAAGGTGCCCTCTGGGGTGTATTTTGCAATAAAATGTACACTGGCATCAGTGTGCATTTATTGTGCTGAGAAGTTTGATACCAAACTTCCCAGTTTTCAGTGTAGCCATTATGGTGCTGTGGAGTTCGTGTTTGACAAACTCCCAGACCATATACTCTTATGGCTACCCTGCACTTACAATGTCTAAGGTTTTGTTTAGACACTGTAGGGGTACCATGCTCATGCACTGGTACCCTCACCTATGGTATAGTGCACCCTGCCTTAGGGCTGTAAGGCCTGCTAGAGGGGTGACTGACCTATACTTGCATAGGCAGTGAGAGGCTGGCATGGCAGCCTGAGGGGAGTGCCATGTCGACTTACTCGTTTTGTTCTCACTAGCACACACAAGCTGGCAAGCAGTGTGTCTGTGCTGAGTGAGAGGTCTCCAGGGTGGCATAAGACATGCTGCAGCCCTTAGAGACCTTCCTTGGCATCAGGGCCCTTGGTACTAGAAGTACCAGTTACAAGGGACTTATCTGGATGCCAGGGTCTGCCAATTGTGGATACAAAAGTACAGGTTAGGGAAAGAACACTGGTGCTGGGGCCTGGTTAGCAGGCCTCAGCACACTTTCAATTGTAAACATAGCATCAGCAAAGGCAAAAAGTCAGGGGGCAACCATGCCAAGGAGGCATTTCCTTACACATATATACTACGGACATCCACAACCACAAACCACAGTTCACATTGTTTTATATCCCACTTTCCATTGGGTCTCCAGGAAAGTATGGATGGCGATAAGGCACGACCAACACAGACCAGGACATTGCACTACACTGAACTCGACAAGGTCTACTGTATGTAGTGTGTGCCACAATGGCTTTGTTTTGAAAACCATAAAGTTTAATCTGTAACATCCAGTCGTATACTAAATGTATTGTGTGACTTGTATTTACCCAACCTACTGCTTGCAAACCAATAAAAATATAGAAAAAAACATGCAAGTCATTTGGTTGGCACAGACTCAAAGGGGCATTCCAACCCTGGAATTATTGCTTACTGCTATCTCCAATTAGATCTGTGGAAAGATGGCAAAATAAGGAAATTACTAGTATTCAAGCCATACAATGATATTAGCTTAGCATAATCCGAGAGGTTATTATGAGAGCTCTTATATAATGATATTGCTGCCATAATTTGTAACAGCACTACATGGCACCAAAGGGACAAGTAGATTCTTTTTACAGGACAAGTAGATTTACGAAGTAACCATCCCACTGACATGCAGATATTGAATTATATTCACACCCCAGAAAGGACATGAATGAAAATGTCCAAATGGTGGGTCCAAGATTGTTATGAATACAATATTTACACCAAAGAAGGTACTGGAGGTATCCTTGTTGGAGTTGCTCTCTTAAGTCCTTCCATGACGGCTTTTATGACTGGGATTTTGAAAAGAGAAGAATGCTCTCTTTTGTGAAGATAGAAAGCTATGGCTGCTAAATGTAACCTTATGGAAGTGTATGCTACGTTTGATTTTTGCAAATGGAGGTACGAAAGAATGCCATTAACTAAAACTGTGAAAGAGTCCCATTGTCTGGATAAACAGTAGTAGACAAAAGGCTTCCATTTAGATGCGCAATGTGCCCTAGTAGTGGGTCTACATGCTTCCTTTAAGAATGTCCATGAATTCTTGAGGTAGGATTAAGGGATCCAAACTCTATGACTTCAGGAGCCATATCACAAGATTTAATTCCTTGGGATCTGGGTGTCTGATTTGCCTGTGATTTTGAGTCAGAAGGTCCGGGTTGAGGGGAAGCTTCTCTTGAACAGCAACTGATAGTTCTAGATGAGTGGTGTACCACTGTTGTCTGGCCCATGTGGGGGCCACCAGAATCAACATGAAGGATGTTTGCCTGAGCTTCCGAACCAGAAACAGAAGGGGAGGAAGATGTGTAAAAGTGTAGGAAATTATCCCTGACCAGTTCATCCACAGAGCATTGTCTTTGGTCTGGGGGTGTGGGAACCTGGAGGCAAAGTGTGAGCATTTGGTGTTTTCTTTGGTCGAAACAGGTCTATGTCTGGGAACCCCCACTTTTGGAAGTAGGGAAATCAGACTAGCGAGTGAAGTTCCCACTCATGAACTTGTTAGTTGCTGCACCTGCTGAGGAGGTCAGCAAAGGTGCTGTGTGTCCCTGGGACATGTTCACCTAGTAGGTGAATGTTGTGATGAATGGTCCAATGCCAGATTGTCTGCGATAGGCGAGACAGCTGTAGAGAATATGTACCCTCCCCCCACCCCTGTTTCTGCACATAAAACATGGTTGTCAAGTTGTCTGTGCAGATCAGGATAACTTTGTGGTCAGCTGAAGTGTGAATGCTTTCAATGCTAATTGAACAGCGAGACGTTCTAGACAGCTGATGTGCATATGGCAATGTTTGGGATCTCAGAGACCCTGGACTGTGAGATCCTGAAGGTGAGCAACCCACCCTGTCTGTGAGGCATCAGTTGTCAGAATGATCTGAGGAAAAGCCCAACCATTTAATTGGTTGTTTTTGTTCCACCACTGACAGCACAGAGAACGATGGTTGCAGCAGTCTACCAACACTAGATCTTCCAGATGACCCAGTGACTGAGACCACTGACATGCTAGACATTCCTGCAACGGACGCATGTGCAGACGGGAACTTGGCACTATGGCAATGTGTAGGAAGTTGGCTCTGTATGCACTATTTCAAAGTAAGGAATAGTATGACGAGTCCAAGGGCTCCCCTTAGAGGTAAGATAGTGGCAAAAAGAGAGAATACTAATGCTCTATTTTGTGGTAGTGTGGTCGAGCAGTAGGCTTATCAAAGGAGTAGTGTTAAGCATTTGTTGTACATGCACAAGCAATAAATGAGGAACACACACTCAAAGACAATTCCAGGCCAATAGGTTTTTGTATAGAAAAATATATTTTCTTAGTTTATTTTAAGAACCACAGGTTAAAATTTTACATGTAATACTTCAAATGAAAGGTATTGCAGGTAGGTACTTTAGGAACTTTGAATAATCAAAATAGCATACACAGTTTTCATATAAATCACATATAGCTATTTTAAAACTAGACACTGCAATTTTTAACAGTTCTTGGGGGGGAGTAAGAGTTTGTTAGTTTTTGCAGGTAAGTAAACCACCTACGGGATTCAAGTTTGGTTCCAAGGTAGCCCACCGTTGGGGGTTCAGAGCAACCCCAAAGTTACCACACCAGCAGCTCGGGGCCGGTCAGGTGCAGAGGTCAAAGTGGTGCCCAAAACGCATAGGCTTCAATGGAGAAGGGGGTGCCCCGGTTCCAGTCTGCCAGCAGGTAAGTACCTGCGTCTTCGGAGGGCAGACCAGGGGGGTTTTGAAGGGCACCGGGGGGGACACAAGTCCACACAGAAAGTACACCCTCAGCGGCACGGGGGCAGCTGGGTGCAGTGTGCAAACAAGCGTCGGGTTTGTAATTGAAATCAATGGGACACCAAGGGGTCTCTTCAGCGATGCAGGCAGGCAAGGGGGTGGGGGGGAGCTCCTCGGGGTTGCCACCACCTGGGCAAGGGAGAGGGCCTCCTGGGGGTCACTCCTGCACTGGAGTTCGGATCCTTCAGGTCCTGGGGGCTGCGGGTGCAGTGTCCCTACCAGGCGTCGGGTTCTTAGAAGCAGGCAGTCGCGGTCCGGGGGAGCTTCGGGATTCCCTCTGCAGGCGTCGCTGTGGGGGGTCAGGGGGGGCAGCTCTGGCTACTCACGGTCACGCAGTCGCCGGGGAGTCCTCCCTGAAGTGTTTGTTCTCCACAAGTCGAGCCGGGGGCGTCGGGTGCAGAGTGTCAAGTCTCACGCTTCCGGCAGGAAACACAAGTTGTTTCAAAGTTGCTTCTTTGTAGCAAAGTCGCAGTCTTGGGTGAACAGAGCCGCTGTCCTCGGGAGTTCTTGGTCCTTCTAGATGCAGGGCAGTCCTCTGAGGATTGAGAGGTCGCTGGTCCCTGGGAAAAGCGTCGCTGGAGCAGTGTCTTTAGAAGTGGGGAGACAGGCCGGTGGAGCTGGGGCCAAAGCAGTTGGTGTCTCCGTCTTCTCTGCAGGGTTTTTCAGCTTAGCAGTCCTCTTCTTCTTAGGTTGCGGGAATCTAGTTTCCTAGGTTCTGGGGAGCCCCTAAATACTGAATTTAGGGGTGTGTTTATGTCTGGGGGGCAGTAGCCAATGGCTACTGTCCTTGAGGGTGGCTACACCCTCTTTGTGCCTCATCCCTGAGGGGAGGGGGGCCCATTCCTATCCCTATTGGGGGAATCCTCCATCTGCAGGATGGAGGATTTCTAAAAGTCAGAGTCACCTCAGCTCAGGACACCTTAGGGGTTGTCCTGACTGGCCAGTGACTCCTCCTTGTTTTTCTCATTATCTCTCCAGGACTTGCCGCCAAAAGTGGGGGCTGTGTCCAGGGGGCGGGCATCTCCACTAGCTGGAGTGACCTGGGGCATTGTAACACGAAGCCTGAGCCTTTGAAGCTCACTGCTAGGTGTTACAGTTCCTGCAGGGGGGAGGTGTGAAGCACCTCCACCCAGAGCAGGTTTTTGTTTCTGTCCTCAGAGCACAAAGGCCCTCACCACATGGGGTCAGAAACTCGTCTCTCAGCAGCAGGCTGGCAGAGACCAGTCAGTCCTGCACTGAACAATTGGGTAAAATACAAGGGGCATCTCTAAGATGCACTCTGTGTGCATTTTTTTATAAATCCAACACTGGCATCAGTGTGGGTTTATTATTCTGAGAAGTTTGATACCAAACTTCCCAGTATTCAGTGTAGCCTTTATGGAGCTGTGGAGTTCGTTTTTGACAGACTCCCAGACCCTATACTCTTATGGCTACCCTGCACTTACAATGTCTAAGGTTTTGCTTAGACACTGTAGGGGCATAGTGCTCATGCACACATGCCCTCACCTGTGGTATAGTGCACCCTGCCTTAGGGCTGTAAGGCCTGCTAGAGGGGTGACTTACGTATGCCACAGGCAGTGTGAGGTTGGCATGGCACCCTGAGGGGAGTGCCATGTCGACTTAGTCATTTTCTCCCCACCAACACACAGAAGCTGGCAAGCAGTGTGTCTGTGCTGAGTGAGGGGTCCCTAGGGTGGCATAAGACATGCTGCAGCCCTTAGACACCTTCCCTGGCATCAGGGCCCTTTTTACCAGTGGTACCAGTTACCAGGGACTTACCTGGGTGCCAGGGTTGTGTCAATTGTGGAGACAATGGTACATTTTAGGTGAAAGAACACTGGTGCTGGGGCCTGGTTAGCAGGGTCCCAGCACACTTCTCAGTCAAGTCAGCATCAGTATCAGGCAAAAAGTGGGGGGTAACTGCAACAGGGAGCCATTTCTTTACACAAAGGAAAGAGGCCATCATGCCTAGAAGTCTCATGACACATCTGACTGACGTGTGATGATTGAGGCAAAAGCACTCAAGTTGTGTTTGAAAATGTTGTATCTTTGCTGCATTGGGATAAACTAAACCCAACTGTGTGTTCAGAACAGCCCCTGGATAGGGCTGGATCTGAACAGGGTGCAGGTGAGAGTTTTGGAAGTTAATAAGGAAGCCCAGTTGGTGAAGCAGATCTATGGTGACTTGAACATCCTGTAGACAAAGTTTGAGTGCACTGGCTTTGATAAGCCAGACATGGGAAGACGTGAATATTTGTCTGCGTAAATTAGCTGCTACCACTGCTAGACATTTTGTGAACACCCATGTAGCAGTTCTTACTCCGAACTGGAGTACTTTGAACTTGTAGTGATTGCCTGCAATCACAAATCTGAGAGATTTGCGATGTGCTGGGTGTATAGGAATGTTAAAGCAGGCATTCTTCATATCTAGTGCTGAGAGGAAATCATTTCCCTGAAGGGGTGGGAATACGTCCCGGAGTGTTACCATGTGAAAATGCTCTGACAGGATGTAATAATTAAACAGTCTGAGATCTAGAATAGGCCTTAAGGATCAGAAAGTATACTCCTGTCCCTTGATGGTGTGAAAGAACGGTTCTATGGCTCCTTTGTTTAACAGAGCCTGAACTTCCTGGTTGATCAGAGTGATATGTTCTGGAGATAGTTTGTGAGTGCGAGGCAGTTGAGGAGCCTCTTGGGGAGGGTGTTTTGCCTCTCCCTCTATTGTTATTTTCCCTGTAGGAACCTTTATAAAAGCCTCTATGGGAGGATGTGTGAGCTTGGCCCTTACGGTAAGGGGAAGAGGTGTCCGTGGATTTAGTGGTTGATTTATATAACAGGAGCCATGTGTAGCAGGGGTCTGCAGAGCACCCATGGATTTAGCCACCTCATAGTCTATTTTTCATTTTTGCCAGCGCCTCATCTACTTGTGGGCCGAAAAGTTGCCCCTTATCAAATGGTACATTAAGACCTCAGGTTTAAATCGACAAATGTGTAGCCACGCATACCGGCGCATAAGAGCACTAGTATTTTTTCCCCTGGCGGCTATGTCAGCGGAATCTAAAGTGCAGCGAAAAGAATTGCTAGAAATAAGCTGGCCCTCGCTGACGATCTCTTGACCCGTCTTCCTGTGCTCCTCTGGGAGGTATTGAAGGAGCTCCTTTATCTCGTTCCAGTAGGCATGGTCATACCATGCAAGGAGGCGTTGTGCATTGTGATAGACCAATGATTGGCAGCTTGGGCTGCAACCCATTTTTCAGGAGCGTCAATCAGTTTGCTTTCCTTGTCAGGAGGTGGTGTGTTGCTAGCAGCTTGGGAGTTCACTTTTTTCTAGCATTGGAAACTACCAGGGAATCCGGGGGAATCTGACATCTAATAAAAATGGGGTCCGAGGGTGAGGCTTTATATTGTTTCTCTACCCGCGGTGTGAGGATACGTGCGCTGGCAGGATCTTTAAAAACGTCCTCTGCATGTCTCATTTTAGCATGGGGAGGAATTGTGTGGCCCTGTGGAAGGTGGAGAGAGTTTCAAAGAGGAAATCATCCTAAATCGACTCTTTATCTAAGGACATCTTAGGATAAGTAGCTGCCCTCCCAATAAGTTCCTGAAAGGAGAACATGGCATCTGGTGGAGATGGCCTGGCCGGGTAGACATCTGAGCCTGTGTCTGTGTAGGGATCTACATCATATTGTAACCAAAGATCTGTGTCTTGTGGGAAAGGGAGATTAGAGTCTCCTGCTTCTTGATCTTCTTGAGAAGAATGGGGGTGGGCGGGGGGGGAATGGGGTAACCCTGAGAAGTGATGTCAAGGGGGTTACCCTATGAATGTGGAGGTGAGAAGAAGGCAAAGAATGGTGTATGTCACCAGAGTCTGTGTCCATCCTCTTGTGTTTGGCAGGAGGCACAGCAATATCAATAGCCTCCTGAAAGGAAAGATAGTCTTTTTGAGGGTGTCAAAACAACAGCTTTGACCAAGACACAGCCATCCTGTGGTTGAATATGAAGCTGCGTCTGCCTAGGGTTGAGTTGCTGCTTCATCTTATGGGCTCTATGGAAGGAGTCGGCTTCAAAGAGGTGGCCCACTTTTGTTTTTTTCGGTGCCGAAGCACTCTTCTGTTTTGATGCCAAACTGTGCAGAGATAGGTAGTGGTCTTTTCGGCACCAGGGTGGGCAGCGTCAAACAGAAGCCCGAAGCTATCGGTGCCAAAGCAGGAGATTTGCAGCTTGGCAAGGAGATGGTCTATTCAGGCTTGATTTTTTAGTGCTGAGCTTGATGGTGGGGCGTCTGAATGAGTCTTTCGATGTAGACCATGGCCAGACAGCAGTGAGGGCCCAACGGCCTTTGCTTTGGTGTTTTTTTTGGGCTGAACAGGGGAGCAGGTTGTAGGAAAGTACCATCTTGCCTGGCATGTTACCCCCATATTTCACTGTATATATGTTGTTTTAGTTGTATGTGTCACTGGGACCCTGCCAGCCAGGGCCCCAGTGCTCATAAGTGTGCCCTGTATGTGTTACCTGTGTTATGACTAACTGTCTCACTGAGGCTCTGCTAATCAGAACCTCAGTGGTTATGCTCTCTCATTTCTTTCCAAATTGTCACTAACAGGCTAGTGACCAATTTCACCAATTTACATTGGCATACTGGAACACCCTTATAATTCCCTAGTATATGGTACTGAGGTACCCAGGGTATTGGGGTTCCAGGAGATCCCTATGGGCTGCAGCATTTCTTGTGCCACCCATAGGGAGCTCTGACAATTCTTACACAGGCCTGCCACTGCAGCCTGAGTGAAATAACGTCCACGTTATTTCACAGCCATTTACCACTGCACTTAAGTAACTTATAAGTCACCTATATGTCTAACCTTTACCTGGTAAAGGTTGGGTGGTAAGTTACTTAATGTGTGGGCACCCTGGCACTAGCCAAGGTGCCCCCACATTGTTCAGGGCAAATTCCCCAGACTTTGCGAGTGCGGGAACACCATTACACGCGTGCACTATACATAGGTCACTACCTATGTATAGCTTCACAATGGTAACTCCGAATATGGCCATGTAACATGTCTAAGATCATGGAATTGCCCCCCCAATGCCATCCTGGCATTGGTGAGACAATCCCATGATCCCACGGGTCTCAAGCACAGACCCGGGCACTGCCAAATTACCTTTCCCGGGGTTTCACTGCAGCTGCTGCTGCTGCCAACCCTTCAGACAGGTTTCTACCCTCCTCGGGTCCAGCCAGGCTTGGCCCAGGAAGGCAGAACAAAGGACTTCCTCAGAGAGAGGGTGTTACACCCTCTCCCTTTGGAATAAGGTGTAAGGGCTGGGGAGGAGTAGCCTCCCCCAGCCTCTGGAAATGCTTTGATGGGCACAGATGGTGCCCATCTCTGCATAAGCCAGTCTACACCGGTTCAGGGATCCCCCAGCCCTGCTCTGGCACGAAACTGGACAAAGGAAAGGGGAGTGACCACTCCCCTGACCTGCACCTCCCCTGGGAGGTGCCCAGAGCTCCTCCAGTGTGCTCCAGACCTCTGCCAATTGGAAACGGAGGTGCTGCTGGCACACTGGACTGCTCTGAGTGGCCAGGGCCAGCAGGTGACGTCAGAGACTCCTTCTGATAGGCTGCTTCAGGTGTTGCTAGCCTATCCTCTCTCCTAAGTAGCCAAACCTCCTTTTCTGGCTATTTATGGTCTCTGCTTTGGGGAATTCTTTAGATAACGAATGCAAGAGCTCATCAGAGTTCCTCTGCATCTCTCTCTTCACCTTCTGCCAAGGAATCGACTGCTGACCGCGCTGGAAGCCTGCGAAACTGCAACAAAGTAGCAAAGACGACTACTGCGACCTTGTAACGCTGATCCTGCCGCCTTCTCGACTGTTTTCCTGGTGGTGCATGCTGTGGGGGTAGTCTGCCTCCTCTCTGAACTAGAAGCTCTGAAGAAATCTCCAGTGGGTCGACGGAATCTTCCCCCAGCAACCGCAGGCACCAAAGAACTGCATCACCGGTCCTCTGGGTCTCCTCTCAGCACGACGAGCGAGGTCCCTTGAACTCAGCAACTCTGTCCAAGTGACTCCCACAGTCCAGTGACTCTTCAGTCCAAGTTTGGTGGAGGTAAGTCCTTGCCTCCCCACACTAGACTGCATTGCTGGTGTAGTGTGGTTAGTTTTACGTATCCTTTGCGCATTAGCTTTCAGGCTTTAGGCCTTTGTGCACTTTGCCCTGGATGTATTTTATTCATTTGCTTGCAGCTTAGAGCCTCTGTGCACTTTGCTCTAAATATTTTTTATCAGGCTTCGTACTGTTATGTTTCAAATAGCCAGTTCTACGGGCTTGTTTTATATTCATATCACACTGTTTAGCCTACTTCAGCACTGGAGTTCTCCATAACACATTCACTCTGTGCTTCAGTCAAGGATACAGTCTGGTACATTGCCGATAGACATGGTAGGAGTTTAGTCTTTGGCATTTCTGCGTAGGGACATTTTGTGATCACGCTGACATGTTAGTTATAAAAACACTTCCTTGTCCCAATACACGCGAGAGGGAGATTCCAACCAGGGAACCACAACTAGATGCTGACTGCCTCTTTGCAGATGCTGAACCAAGATCACAGGCCTTTGCTCAGGTATGAGGGCTGATGTCTCCCCCGGTGATTCAGAAAGGCAAGTTAGAAGCTTAACATGCTGTGCTCGAAATAGATCAAGCATAGGGAGAGTAGAAACTAATAGACACGATCATAGCTTTGTTCTTATGTTTTACTCTCCTGGTGACTATCTCAATCCTACTGTGTTGTATGGTTCTGGTTATTGCGGCTCACGCCTTATTATCTAAAATACAGTCGTTTTATTAAAACAGTATATAAAACCTGTAAGGAAATGCCTCCTTGGCATGGTTGCCCCCTGACTTTTTGCCTTTGCTGATGCTATGTTTACAATTGAAAGTGTGCTGAGGCCTGCTAACCAGGCCCCAGCACCAGTGTTCTTTCCCTAACCTGTACTTTTGTATCCACAATTGGCAGACCCTGGCATCCACATAAGTCCCTTGTAACTGGTACTTCTAGTACCAAGGGCCCTGATGCCAAGGAAGGTCTCTAAGGGCTGCAGCATGTCTTATGCCACCCTGGAGACCTCTCACTCAGCACAGACACACTGCTTGCCAGCTTGTGTGTGCTAGTGAGGACAAAACGAGTAAGTCGACATGGCACTCCCCTCAGGGTGCCATGCCAGCCTCTCACTGCCTATGCAGTCTAGGTAAGACACCCCTCTAGCAGGCCTTACAGCCCTAAGGCAGGGTGCACTATACCATAGGTGAGGGTACCAGTGCATGAGCATCGTACCCCTACAGTGTCTAAACAAAACCTTAGACATTGTAAGTGCAGGGTAGCCATAAGAGTATATGGTCTGGGAGTTTGTCAAACACGAACTCCACAGCACCATAATGGCTACACTGAAAACTGGGAAGTTTGGTATCAAACTTCTCAGCACAATAAATGCACACTGATGCCAGTGTACATTTTATTGCAAAATACACCCCAGAGGGCACCTTAGAGGTGCCCCCTGAAACTTAACCGACTGTCTGTGTAGGCTGACTAGTTTCAGCAGCCTGCCACACCAGAGACATGTTGCTGGCCCCATGGGGAGAGTGCCTTTGTCACTCTGAGGCCAGTAACAAAGCCTGCACTGGGTGGAGATGCTAACACCTCCCCCAGGCAGGAGCTGTGACACCTGGCGGTGAGCCTCAAAGGCTCACCCCTTTGTCACAGCCCAGCAGGGCACTCCAGCTTAGTGGAGTTGCCCGCCCCCTCCGGCCACGGCCCCCACTTTTGGCGGCAAGGCTGGAGGGAACAAAGAAAGCAACAAGGAGGAGTCACTGGCCAGTCAGGACAGCCCCTAAGGTGTCCTGAGCTGAAGTGACTCTAACTTTTAGAAATCCTCCATCTTGCAGATGGAGGATTCCCCCAATAGGGTTAGGATTGTGACCCCCTCCCCTTGGGAGGAGGCACAAAGAGGGTGTACCCACCCTCAGGGCTAGTAGCCATTGGCTACTAACCCCCCAGACCTAAACACGCCCTTAAATTTAGTATTTAAGGGCTACCCTGAACCCTAGAAAATTAGATTCCTGCAAACTACAAGAAGAAGGACTGCCTAGCTGAAAACCCCTGCAGAGGAAGACCAGAAGACGACAACTGCCTTGGCTCCAGAAACTCACCGGCCTGTCTCCTGCCTTCCAAAGAACTCTGCTCCAGCGACGCCTTCCAAGGGACCAGCGACCTCTGAATCCTCTGAGGACTGCCCTGCTTCGAAAAAGACAAGAAACTCCCGAGGACAGCGGACCTGCTCCAAAAAGACTGCAACTTTGTTTCGAGGAGCAGCTTTAAAGACCCTGCAATCTCCCCGCAAGAAGCGTGAGACTTGCAACACTGCACCCGGCGACCCCGACTCGGCTGGTGGAGAACCAACACCTCAGGGAGGACCCCCGGACTACTCTACGACTGTGAGTACCAAAACCTGTCCCCCCTGAGCCCCCACAGCGCCGCCTGCAGAGGGAATCCCGAGGCTTCCCCTGACCGCGACTCTCTGAAACCTAAGTCCCGACGCCTGGAAAAGACCCTGCACCCGCAGCCCCCAGGACCTGAAGGACCGGACTTTCACTGGAGAAGTGACCCCCAGGAGTCCCTCTCCCTTGCCCAAGTGGAGGTTTCCCCGAGGAAGCCCCCCCTTGCCTGCCTGCAGCGCTGAAGAGATCCGTTGATCTCTCATAGACTAACATTGCGAACCCGACGCTTGTTTCTACACTGCACCCGGCCGCCCCCGCGCTGCTGAGGGTGAAATTTCTGTGTGGGCTTGTGTCCCCCCCGGTGCCTTACAAAACCCCCCTGGTCTGCCCTCCGAAGACGCGGGTACTTACCTGCAAGCAGACCGGAACCGGAGCACCCCCTTCTCTCCATTCTAGCCTATGCGTTTTGGGCACCACTTTGAACTCTGCACCTGACCGGCCCTGAGCTGCTGGTGTGGTAACTTTGGGGTTGCTCTGAACCCCCAACGGTGGGCTACCTTGGACCAAGAACTGAACCCTGTAAGTGTCGTACTTACCTGGTAAAACTAACACAAACTTACCTCCCCCAGGAACTGTGAAAATTGCACTAAGTGTCCACTTTTAAAGTAGCTATTTGTGAATAACTTGAAAAGTATACATGCAATTGAAATGATTCAAAGTTCCTGATGTACTTACCTGCAATACCTTTCAAACAAGATATTACATGTTAAATTTGAACCTGTGGTTCTTAAAATAAACTAAGAAAAGATATTTTTCTATACAAAACCTATTGGCTGGATTTGTCTCTGAGTGTGTGTACCTCATTTATTGTCTATGTGTATGTACAACAAATGCTCAACACTACTCCTTGGATAAGCCTACTGCTCGACCACACTACCACAAAATAGAGCATTAGTATTATCTATTTTTACCACTATTTTACCTCTAAGGGGAACCCTTGGACTCTGTGCATGCTATTCCTTACTTTGAAATAGCACATACAGAGCCAACTTCCTACATTGGTGGATCAGCGGTGGGGTACAAGACTTTGCATTTGCTGGACTACTCAGCCAATACCTGATCACACGACAAATTCCAAAATTGTCATTAGAAATTGATTTTTGCAATTTGAAAAGTTTTCTAAATTCTTAAAAGACCTGCTAGGGCCTTGTGTTAGATCCTGTTTAGCATTTCTTTTAGAGTTTAAAAGTTTGTAAAAGTTTGAATTAGATTCTAGAACCAGTTGTAGATTCTTAAAAAGTATTCCAACTTTTAGAAGCAAAATGTCTAGCACAGATGTGACTGTGGTGGAACTCGACACCACACCTTACCTCCATCTTAAGATGAGGGAGCTAAGGTCACTCTGTAAAATAAAGAAAATAACAATGGGCCCCAAACCTACCAAAATACAGCTCCAGGAGCTTTTGGCAGAGTTTGAAAAGGCCAACCCCTCTGAGGGTGGCAACTCAGAGGAAGAGGATAGTGACTTGGAGGAAAATTCCCCCCTACCAGTCCTATCTAGGGAGAACAGGGTCTCTCAAACCCTGACTCCAAAAATAATAGTCAGAGATGCTGGTTCCCTCACAGGAGAGACCAACACCTCTGAAATCACTGAGGATAACTCCAGTGAAGAGGACATCCAGTTAGCCAGGATGGCCAAAAGATTGGCTTTGGAAAGACAGATCCTAGCCATAGAGAGGGAAAGACAAGAGATGGGCCTAGGACCGATCAATGGTGGCAGCAACATAAATAGGGTCAGAGATTCTCCTGACATGTTGAAAATCCCTAAAGGGATTGTAACTAAATATGAAGATGGTGATGACATCACCAAATGGTTCACAGCTTTTGAGAGGGCTTGTGTAACCAAAAAAGTGAACAAATCTCACTGGGGTGCTCTCCTTTGGGAAATGTTCACAGGAAAGTGTAGGGATAGACTCCTCACACTCTCTGGACAAGATGCAGAATCTTATGACCTCATGAAGGGTACCCTGATTGAGGGCTTTGGATTCTCCACTGAGGAGTATAGGATTAGATTCAGGGGGGCTCAAAAATCCTCGAGCCAGACCTGGGTTGACTTTGTAGACTACTCAGTAAAAACACTAGATGGTTGGATTCAAGGCAGTGGTGTAAGTAATTATGATGGGCTGTACAATTTATTTGTGAAAGAACACCTGTTAAGTAATTGTTTCAATGATAAACTGCATCAGCATCTGGTAGACCTAGGACCAATTTCTCCCCAAGAATTGGGAAAGAAGGCGGACCATTGGGTCAAGACTAGGGTGTCCAAAACTTCCACAGGGGGTGACCAAAAGAAAGGGGTCACAAAACCTCCCCAGGGGAAAGGTGGTGAGACAGCCAAAAATAAAAATAGTCAAGAGTCTTCTAAAGGCCCCCAAAAACCTGCACAGGAGGGTGGGCCCAGAGCCTCTTCACAAAACAATCCTGGGTACAAGGGTAAAAACTTTGATCCCAAAAAGTCCTGGTGTCGAAACTGTAGTCAGTCTGGACACCAAACTGGAGACAAGGCCTGTCCCAAGAAAAGTTCCACTCCAAGCTCCAATCCAGGTAACACTGGAATGGCTAGTCTCCAAGTGGGATTAACAGTGTGCCCAGAGCAAATCAGGGTCCACACTGAAGCTACTCTAGTCTCTGAGGGTGGGGTGGATTTAGCCACACTAGCTGCCTGGCCTCCTAACATGCAAAAATACAGGCAGCAGCTCTTTATTAATGGGACAAGTGTAGAGGGCCTGAGGGATACAGGTGCCAGTGTCACCATGGTGACAGAGAAACTGGTTTCCCCTGGCCAATACCTGACTGGAAAAACTTATACAGTCACCAATGCTGACAATCAAACTAAAGCACATCCCATGGCAATGGTAACTTTAGAATGGGGAGGGGTCAATGGCCTGAAACAAGTGGTGGTCTCCTCAAACATCCCAGTAGACTGTCTGCTTGGAAATGACCTGGAGTCCTCAGCATGGGCTGAGGTAGAACTAAAAACCCATGCAGCCATGCTGGGTATCCCTGAACTGGTGTGTGTAAAAACAAGAGCACAATGCAAGGCACAGGGTGAAAAAGTAGAGCTGGAGTCTGGAAAAATTGCCCAGCCTACCAAGAGAAAAGGAAAGTCAGTTGGGAAACCAACTGCAACACAGTCAGAAAAAGAGAACCTCTCTTCTCAGGAAGAAGTTCTGCCCTCTGAGGGAACTGAGCCTTTGGAGCTTGAACCTTATCAGGTTGAGCTCTTAGGCCCAGGGGGACCCTCAAGGGAGGAGCTGTGTAAGGGACAAGAAACCTGTCCCTCTCTTGAAGGCCTTAGGCAGCAAGCTGCTGAAGAGTCCAAGGGCAAGAAAAATGGAACACATAGGGTCTATTGGGAAGATGGACTCCTGTACACTGAGGCCAGAGACCCCAAACCTGGTGCCACTAGGAGAGTGGTAGTGCCTCAGTCGTTCAGAGAGTTTATTCTGACCTTGGCCCATGATATTCCCCTTGCTGGGCATTTGGGACAAACCAAGACGTGGGAGAGGTTAGTCAACCACTTCTACTGGCCCAATATGTCCCAGAAGGTTAAGGAGTTTTGCCTCTCCTGCCCCACCTGTCAATCCAGTGGTAAGACAGGTGGGCACCCAAAGGCCCCCCTCATTCCACTTCCAGTGGTGGGGGTCCCCTTTGAAAGAGTGGGTGTGGACATAGTTGGTCCACTGGAACCTCCCACAGCCTCAGGAAATAGGTATATCCTAGTAGTAGTGGATCATGCTACTAGGTATCCTGAAGCTATTCCCCTTAGGTCGACTACTGCCCCTGCAGTAGCCAAGGCCCTCATTGGTATCTTTACCAGAGTGGGTTTCCCTAAGGAGGTGGTGTCTGACAGAGGTACCAACTTCATGTCAGCATACCTAAAACACATGTGGAATGAGTGTGGAGTGACTTACAAATTCACTACACCATACCATCCACAAACTAATGGCTTAGTTGAGAGATTCAACAAGACATTAAAAGGCATGATCATGGGGCTCCCAGAAAAACTCAAAAGGAGATGGGATGTCCTCTTGCCATGTCTGCTTTTTGCTTACAGAGAGGTGCCACAGAAGGGAGTAGGATTCTCACCCTTTGAACTTCTGTTTGGTCACCCTGTAAGGGGACCACTTGCTCTTGTAAAAGAAGGCTGGGAGAGACCTCTTCATGAGCCTAAACAAGACATAGTGGACTATGTACTTGGCCTTCGCTCTAGAATGGCAGAGTACATGGAAAAGGCAACCAAAAACCTTGAGGCCAGCCAACAGCTCCAGAAGTTTTGGTATGACCAAAAGGCTGCACTGGTGGAGTTCCAACCAGGGCAGAAAGTCTGGGTTCTGGAGCCTGTGGCTCCCAGGGCACTCCAGGACAAATGGAGTGGCCCTTACCCAGTGCTAGAAAGGAAGAGTCAGGTCACCTACCTGGTGGACCTGGGCACAAGCAGGAGCCCCAAGAGGGTGATCCATGTGAACCGCCTTAAGCTCTTTCATGACAGGGCTGATGTGAATCTGTTGATGGTAACAGATGAAGATCAGGAGGCAGAGAGTGAACCTCTCCCTGATCTTCTGTCATGGGACCCAAAAGATGGCTCAGTAGATGGAGTGATCTACTCAGACACCCTCTCTGGCCAACAGCAAGCTGATTGTAGGAGAGTCCTACAACAGTTTCCTGAACTCTTCTCCTTAACCCCTGGTCAGACACACCTGTGTACCCATGATGTGGACACAGGAGACAGCATGCCTGTCAAAAACAAAATCTTTAGACAGTCTGACCATGTCAAGGAAAGCATCAAGGTGGAAGTCCACAAGATGCTGGAATTGGGAGTAATTGAGCGCTCTGACAGCCCCTGGGCTAGCCCAGTGGTCTTAGTCCCCAAACCTCACACCAAAGATGGAAAGAAAGAGATGAGGTTTTGTGTGGATTACAGAGGGCTCAATTCTGTCACCAAGACAGATGCTCATCCAATTCCTAGAGCTGATGAGCTCATAGATAAATTAGGTGCTGCCAAATTCTTAAGTACCTTTGACTTGACAGCAGGGTACTGGCAAATAAAAATGGCACCTGGAGCAAAAGAGAAAACAGCATTCTCCACACCTGATGGGCATTATCAGTTTACTGTTATGCCCTTTGGTTTAAAGAATGCCCCTGCCACCTTCCAAAGGTTGGTGAATCAAGTCCTTGCTGGCTTGGAGTCCTTTAGCACAGCTTATCTTGATGATATTGCTGTCTTTAGCTCCACCTGGCAGGATCACCTGGTCCACCTGAAGAAGGTTTTGAAGGCTCTGCAATCTGCAGGCCTCTCTATCAAGGCATCCAAATGCCAGATAGGGCAGGGAACTGTGGTTTACTTGGGACACCTTGTAGGTGGAGGCCAAGTTCAGCCACTCCAACCCAAGATCCAGACTATTCTGGACTGGGTAGCTCCAAAAACCCAGACTCAAGTCAGGGCATTCCTTGGCTTGACTGGGTATTACAGGAGGTTTGTGAAGGGATATGGATCCATTGTGACAGCCCTCACTGAACTCACCTCCAAGAAAATGCCCAAGAAAGTGAACTGGACTGTGGAATGCCAACAGGCCTTTGACACCCTGAAACAAGCAATGTGCTCAGCACCAGTTCTAAAAGCTCCAGATTATTCTAAGCAGTTCATTGTGCAGACAGATGCCTCTGAACATGGGATAGGGGCAGTTTTGTCCCAAACAAATGATGATGGCCTTGACCAGCCTGTTGCTTTCATTAGCAGGAGGTTACTCCCCAGGGAGCAGCGTTGGAGTGCCATTGAGAGGGAGGCCTTTGCTGTGGTTTGGTCCCTGAAGAAGCTGAGACCATACCTCTTTGGGACTCACTTCCTAGTTCAAACTGACCACAGACCTCTCAAATGGCTGATGCAAATGAAAGGTGAAAATCCTAAACTGTTGAGGTGGTCCATCTCCCTACAGGGAATGGACTTTATAGTGGAACACAGACCTGGGACTGCCCATGCCAATGCAGATGGCCTTTCCAGGTTCTTCCACTTAGAAAATGAAGACTCTCTTGGGAAAGGTTAGTCTCATCCTCTTTCGTTTGGGGGGGGGTTGTGTAAGGAAATGCCTCCTTGGCATGGTTGCCCCCTGACTTTTTGCCTTTGCTGATGCTATGTTTACAATTGAAAGTGTGCTGAGGCCTGCTAACCAGGCCCCAGCACCAGTGTTCTTTCCCTAACCTGTACTTTTGTATCCACAATTGGCAGACCCTGGCATCCACATAAGTCCCTTGTAACTGGTACTTCTAGTACCAAGGGCCCTGATGCCAAGGAAGGTCTCTAAGGGCTGCAGCATGTCTTATGCCACCCTGGAGACCTCTCACTCAGCACAGACACACTGCTTGCCAGCTTGTGTGTGCTAGTGAGGACAAAACGAGTAAGTCGACATGGCACTCCCCTCAGGGTGCCATGCCAGCCTCTCACTGCCTATGCAGTATAGGTAAGACACCCCTCTAGCAGGCCTTACAGCCCTAAGGCAGGGTGCACTATACCATAGGTGAGGGTACCAGTGCATGAGCATGGTACCCCTACAGTGTCTAAACAAAACCTTAGACATTGTAAGTGCAGGGTAGCCATAAGAGTATATGGTCTGGGAGTTTGTCAAACACGAACTCCACAGCACCATAATGGCTACACTGAAAACTGGGAAGTTTGGTATCAAACTTCTCAGCACAATAAATGCACACTGATGCCAGTGTACATTTTATTGCAAAATACACCCCAGAGGGCACCTTAGAGGTGCCCCCTGAAACTTAACCGACTGTCTGTGTAGGCTGACTACTTCCAGCAGCCTGCCACACCAGAGACATGTTGCTGGCCCCATGGGGAGAGTGCCTTTGTCACTCTGAGGCCAGTAACAAAGCCTGCACTGGGTGGAGATGCTAACACCTCCCCCAGGCAGGAGCTGTGACACCTGGCGGTGAGCCTCAAAGGCTCACCCCTTTGTCACAGCCCAGCAGGGCACTCCAGCTTAGTGGAGTTGCCCGCCCCCTCCGGCCACGGCCCCCACTTTTGGCGGCAAGGCTGGAGGGAACAAAGAAAGCAACAAGGAGGAGTCACTGGCCAGTCAGGACAGCCCCTAAGGTGTCCTGAGCTGAAGTGACTCTAACTTTTAGAAATCCTCCATCTTGCAGATGGAGGATTCCCCCAATAGGGTTAGGATTGTGACCCCCTCCCCTTGGGAGGAGGCACAAAGAGGGTGTACCCACCCTCAGGGCTAGTAGCCATTGGCTACTAACCCCCCAGACCTAAACACGCCCTTAAATTTAGTATTTAAGGGCTACCCTGAACCCTAGAAAATTAGATTCCTGCAAACTACAAGAAGAAGGACTGCCTAGCTGAAAACCCCTGCAGAGGAAGACCAGAAGACGACAACTGCCTTGGCTCCAGAAACTCACCGGCCTGTCTCCTGCCTTCCAAAGAACTCTGCTCCAGCGACGCCTTCCAAGGGACCAGCGACCTCTGAATCCTCTGAGGACTGCCCTGCTTCGAAAAAGACAAGAAACTCCCGAGGACAGCGGACCTGCTCCAAAAAGACTGCAACTTTGTTTCGAGGAGCAGCTTTAAAGACCCTGCAATCTCCCCGCAAGAAGCGTGAGACTTGCAACACTGCACCCGGCGACCCCGACTCGGCTGGTGGAGAACCAACACCTCAGGGAGGACCCCCGGACTACTCTACGACTGTGAGTACCAAAACCTGTCCCCCCTGAGCCCCCACAGCGCCGCCTGCAGAGGGAATCCCGAGGCTTCCCCTGACCGCGACTCTCTGAAACCTAAGTCCCGACGCCTGGAAAAGACCCTGCACCCGCAGCCCCCAGGACCTGAAGGACCGGACTTTCACTGGAGAAGTGACCCCCAGGAGTCCCTCTCCCTTGCCCAAGTGGAGGTTTCCCCGAGGAAGCCCCCCCTTGCCTGCCTGCAGCGCTGAAGAGATCCGTTGATCTCTCATAGACTAACATTGCGAACCCGACGCTTGTTTCTACACTGCACCTGGCCGCCCCCGCGCTGCTGAGGGTGAAATTTCTGTGTGGGCTTGTGTCCCCCCCGGTGCCTTACAAAACCCCCCTGGTCTGCCCTCCGAAGACGCGGGTACTTACCTGCAAGCAGACCGGAACCGGAGCACCCCCTTCTCTCCATTCTAGCCTATGCGTTTTGGGCACCACTTTGAACTCTGCACCTGACCGGCCCTGAGCTGCTGGTGTGGTAACTTTGGGGTTGCTCTGAACCCCCAACGGTGGGCTACCTTGGACCAAGAACTGAACCCTGTAAGTGTCGTACTTACCTGGTAAAACTAACACAAACTTACCTCCCCCAGGAACTGTGAAAATTGCACTGTGTCCACTTTTAAAGTAGCTATTTGTGAATAACTTGAAAAGTATACATGCAATTGAAATGATTCAAAGTTCCTAATGTACTTACCTGCAATACCTTTCAAACAAGATATTACATGTTAAATTTGAACCTGTGGTTCTTAAAATAAACTAAGAAAAGATATTTTTCTATACAAAACCTATTGGCTGGATTTGTCTCTGAGTGTGTGTACCTCATTTATTGTCTATGTGTATGTACAACAAATGCTTAACACTACTCCTTGGATAAGCCTACTGCTCGACCACACTACCACAAAATAGAGCATTAGTATTATCTATTTTTACCACTATTTTACCTCTAAGGGGAACCCTTGGACTCTGTGCATGCTATTCCTTACTTTGAAATAGCACATACAGAGCCAACTTCCTACAAAACCTATACTGTTTTTGTCATTTGTATATGAGATCATACTGTAAATGAGAGAGTTGGTTTGGATCTGAGTGACCATGACTTCCCTGAGAAGTTCCAAAGATGTCATGCGCTCGGCTGCCCCATCATCTCTTCCCCGTGGGAGAAATGAGGCACTGCTAGTTAGCCGGAGCAAAACCCGGATTTAGGGTGACAGAGTTCCTTACACGTGGGTCAGACTCAGTCCCCCACACCGTTATCGATCCTGCTGCCTAGAAATCCAGTAGTCTCATTTAGGATAATGAGAGCCCACGCGACATGGCGCCGCCAACGTTTGGTCTGGCTCTAATATTTAGGTCCGACTGACTCTCTCGGTCTCATATATATTTTGACTCCTCGGTTCCGTAAGCGGAGACGTCCGTGGGGCTGAGGGTTTCCGCCACCACGGGATAGGTACATCCTATTACTTAGTGGTTGGTTGTTCAAGTCTGAACTTTGAAAGGAAAAACCCCGTTATTGGTGTGATTTCTCTACCCAGGTGCTGTTTTTCTCTAGATGGCGAATCCGTTAGTGGTGCAAGTAGCGCTTAATATGCGACACCCGCTCACAGGACATCTGATAGCACATGGACTGACGGTCCAGGGGGGTCCGGTCACTTTTGTGGTGGACGCCCATGCAGCCTATAGAACAGAACTTTTTTATTCTTGGGTCGTATTTCCAGCAGTTGATGGGGGTACAAACACTTTTCACGATTACACTGTTGCAAATGTCCCTGGACAACACAGGGCTTATGCATACTTAGAGATACCTTTATCTTATCAAGAACACCATAATTGGCTTGATGGCGCCCTCCCACACACAGTAGCACAAGTTAGGTTAGGTCCACTAAGTAATGATGGTCCTACCTGGCCTTTATTGGCTACATATACACCTCATCCTGCGGCTGCTCAACTGACAGTGGTTGAAGTTCGTCGTTTATATACAGACTTAACGGCTACATATAGACGATTAGTTCAGTTTGTAATGCAGACACTAAATACAAACGCAGCGCGTGCTGCTCCGGCGCACCCACAGGCGGTGGTTCCGGGTATCAATCCGGCCACTGTACACTCAGTTATGGGTAAGGTACCGGCTAAACGTGAGGAAACTCCATTTTGGCTGGCGCAAAAAATGTATACGCTGGAAGCAGTATTTCCCCATACGGGACCTCAGGATAAACATAGAATATTGACGATGTGTTTGCCGTATGGGATGGTTCCTCCGGTGGACCTTTGTAATACCTGGGGCACGGTGTTTGCCGCGCTCTACACTACGGCACACGGTACACCGACATTAGCTAATTTACCGGAAGTGCTTAAACAAATTCAAGATGAATATGGGGCTGCCCCTGCCTTAGATTTGGGCATGCAGTTAATGGGCAATTTTGCCGCAGTTTCTTCTATTATTTTGAGTAATCTCAAGGGAGAGGCAGTAGCACTAGCAGTGCGAATGCGTCTTCGGGACGTTCCGCTGATTAATCAGGAGCGGGAACTTCAGAGAATAATAGCAGAGACATATTCCAGTATTGGTCGCGATAGCCTAGGGGCTAGACCGCAAAAACACCCAATTACAGGGTAAAAATAATAAAGACAATGCTAAACAACAGCAACCTGAGGGTACTAAAAAGCGCTGGGAAAAGAAACAGCAAACACCTAAGAAAGATGGGAGACAGTCTCCGCAACCGGAGACCCCACAGAATAGGTATAATCTCAGGAATAGGGATAATTTGAAGACGCCTGATAGATATCAATATACTGATACACGCCAATCTCGTTCCTTTCAGGACTCCTCAGAGAAGAGAAGTGAGAGAGGTGGGCGGTCAGAGCGGAGAACGGAGTACGTGAAACCAAGACAGGATTCACAACGCTCAACAGAGGTTTCTATTAAACAAGAAGAGAAACCGCTGCAACAAAAACAGCAATTTAAAAAGAAAGTGGCAGCAGTCTCAGTTAGACATGCCGCTCAAGAAGAGAGTTCTCTTGACGAACAAGACATGGGCGTTGGCACTGTTAGACAGCGCGGCAGAGGTCACAATAGTTCGCCGGAGTCTTCTAGAGCATCTGGAGGTGAAAGCAACTGATGACTTCATACAAGTCGAAACGGCGGATATGCGAGTCTCTGATCCTTATAGAGTATATAAAGTGACTCTGAGATTAGAAGGGGACATTGACCGCATTGTACACGCCATCTTTTGGGAAAATCATATGATGTTCTGCTGGCCGAACAGGATTGGCCACCTGACTTTGTTCTCGACTGTCCGGTTGGGGAGGAGGTTATTACACCTTCCTTCTCACCACTTGTTCCGAGAGAACTAGCGGAGTCCTATAGTAAAACATGGGCTCTAGCACAGGCTCCCGCCCTATATAGAAATAACGTGGGGTGGGATAGACAATCACCTTATCATGTAATTCCGATAAAGGGCGAACCTCAGCCACAGCCGCAGTATCCTATCAAATTTGAGGCAAGGGCATCGGTTAGGAAAATTCTTACACAATTGGAGTACCAGGGTGTAATTGAGCCCTGTGTCTCACCGATGAATAATCCCTTATTTCCGGTTGCTAAACCGGACCATTCATATAGGATAGTGGTGGATTACAGACATTTAAATGGTCATACACGCACATATGCAATACAGAATTCACATAGCGCAGCGCTTATGAATAATATAGTGCGTAAGAAATACAAAACAACGTTAGATATCTCGAATGGATTTTTCTGCCAAAATATAGCGCCCGAAAGTCGGACTATACCAGTTGCAGTGCGTTTGGCTCTCAGAAAAAGGTTTGTCGTTTGCCTCGGGGGTATAAGAATAGCCCAGGACTGTTTTCGGCTCGTGTGACTGAAATGCTGCACGAGTTGGACCCTGAAGCGTTATCATTTGTTGATGACATATATCTGACAGACGATGAGATTCTGCAACATCTAAGGCGTGTATTGCGCATTGTTGTGGGGTTTGCTGATATTGGCTATAAGTTTAATTTTAAGAAATCGAAGATTGCCTTCCTCAGCGTCATTTTCCTGGGATATGAGTTGTCGAGTAAGGGCAAGAGCTTAGCGCCACATTTTTGGGAGGAATGTGCTTTATTGCAGCCTCCTAATACGGTTCGGAAGCTCCAGTCATTGTTGGGGTTTCTGAATTTTGGCAGAACTTACATTCCTGATTATGCTACGCGTATAAAACCCTTATACGAGTTGATTCGTCCGAATTTTTTGAGTAGATTTTGGACGATTGAGCATACACATATCCTACCGGATTTGCAGACTGATCTCTTAGCATTTAAACACTTACACACACGGGACAATAAGACACATTTAGTCATCAGGGTGATACCTGGGGCTGTTGGGTTTACATATGTCACCTTTAATGAGGGTGAGACAGTTCCGATTGCATACAAGTCCCACTTGTATTCTGCTGCAGAACAACGATTTGCACAGACTGAGAAAATACTCACTGCAGTACAGATGGCTGTGATTAAAGAAAGACCGCTTGCCCAGGACCAGCGCATTATTGTCGTTTCCCCGATTCCGGCCTTAGAGGCTGTTACAAAAGCGAGTGTTCCTAATTCGAAAGCTTTACACCCGCGATGGATACAATGGGCTACGTCTTTGACAGCCACTGATGTAGATTACATATTTGACTCTAAACTGCAGACTCAAGAATTTCTTCAATATGAAATGGAGTACCCAGTTCCTGCTGGCACAATGCCTATTGACCAATATCAGGTGGTCATGTATACCGATGGCTCGGCGCAACCAGCGGTTGGGACTAAACAACAGTATTCTGCTGCATGTGCGGTGGTGAGCGGCACTATGGAGGGGGAAGTGTTCTGCCCCCGACATACTTATACTAAAACCTTGGGAGATTGCACGGCACAGCTGGCTGAGCTCAAAGCTCTATTGTTAGCGTTGGAGCACGCGGATCCGGCGATTTTAACCTTGCTGGTCTGTGACTCCTACTACTGTGTTCAGTCTTTCAATGAATATCTACACTATTGGAAGTTGAATGGGTTCAGAGATTCTAAGGGCAACACCATTAAACACAAATTGTTGTGGGGTAAGGTTGCGGATCTGAAAGAGACGCTTCCTAAGGTCCATGTTGTACATACACTTGGACACCAGCGCGTTGGAATACACGTTGCTGGGAATACTTTGGCTGATGAAGCCGCGAAATCGGCAGTGGCTGTCGCCACTGTGGCCGTCGCCACTGTGGCCGCAGTGACTCGTTCGAGTTCCAAACCAGACACAGAGATTTCGGCTGCCATAAAAGCTACGGCTGATGGCATGCCATTTCCTAAAGGATTTCCTTCTAAATATAGTTACTGCTTGAGTAGTGCGCTAAATGCTGTTGTTAATATTCCAGGCATTGGTGTACGTGAACTACCCAATAAAATTGAGAGACCTCGATTAATTTCTGCAGCACATGAGGGGGTGGCGTCTGCACATGCTGGTGTGGCTGCCACGATTTCACTTTTACAGGCTCGTTACTGGTGGCTTGGTATATATAAAGAGACAAAGCAATATGTCTTTTGTTGTGACGTTTGTCAACAAATTAAAGCTTCGTCGGCTAGATGCCCGCAGCAGATGCCCCTTCTGATTTCAAATAAACCTTTACAGTGTGTGTACTTGGATCATTGTGGTCCGCTGACACCAGATAGTGCATACAAATATATTTTGGTTGCTGTAGATTCGTGCTCCAGATTTGTGTGGGTCTGGCCACAACGCTCGGCTGACGCTCGGACTGTTATTAAAGATTTGCGCATCTTTGTCAATACATTTACCAGGGCCCTGCTTTTGCCTCTAAGGCATTCAGGGACACCATGGCTTCGTTGGGGGTCCAACTCCAATTCTCTTCTCCATTTCATCCCGAGGGAAATTCTGTCGTGGAGCGTTTAAATCGTGATTTAAAGCAATCCTTAACGGCCAGGGTTATAGGTACGGGTCGTAGTTGGCTAGCCCACCTGTATGGAGTACAGAGAGCACTTAATAACTTGCCTAGACGGTCACTGGGGGGGTCGTACTTCATATGAGTGCCTGTTCGGAACACGAATGTATGTTCCTGATCTAGATGGTCCTGGTGTGGAGGCGGCAGGTTCGCCTTTTGACATAAATGATCGTGTCACTGTTTTGCAGGATTTACAACAATTCCGTGAAGATAACACTTCTGCAAGTGCTCCCTCCTCAGGAATTAAGGATGAGCCAGTAACACCTACTGGTTAGTTACCCAGGATTGGGGATCTAGTGCGTGAAAAGGTCGCAGTAAAGAAAGAATTTGGTCCTTCTTATCGAGCACCTGTCCCTGTGTTAGGGGTTAGCGGCACGAGAACTGTGATTTTACCGCCGCTGCAAGGGGCCAAAGGAAATCGCTTTGTTTCCATTGATAATGTCAAGTTACAACATGTGGCCGATTCTGCACAACAGACCAAGAGGGACACCCAGTAGTTCCGGAATCTCTCTCACTACTGGGGACGAAGTCCCGCTGCAGGTGATTTACACCGACGCGGTTTCCTCTCCGAGCTTGGGGAGGCTGGAAGATGATCCTGCGATGGTTCCACAGACAGCGATTAATTTGGAATATTTTGATCAAGTTGCTGTACGTTCTACTGATGTTTCTGAACATGTGGTTTATAGTCTGCCAAGGCGGGAGCCTCCATCTGCTTCTTTGTTCACAGTTGCACCTTTTGCAAGAACTGCCTCTGGCTGCTTCAACCACACTGATGATGCTGTGTCCGGCTCCTCGTCCTCGATGTCTTCAGTCCGAGGTCCACGTAAGCTGCTGTGTTGGCTTAAACGCACATATTTTGTTTTTCCTTGGAACTATTTGTGGCTTTTAATGGCTGTAATGTCTCTTTTTTTATGGTTGGGATTTGTGGTTACTTTTTTTCTAGTAATACATGGTCATTTTCTTCCTGAACGATCTGACATTGAGCACGTGGAAACTGTGTTAAAACCACATTTTTCGTCTCATATGGTTCGAAGAGACTTGTCCAATGTAAACATTTCTGCAATACCGATTCCGGATGGGATTGTGTGGGATAAAGTAACGTTTGATATATATGGTCCCACTGAATTGATTCAAATACCGTATGTCCTCAGGTTATCAATGAATGATATTGTTATACCAGGCATTGTTTCTGATGATTGGGATGTGAAGACAGTAGATTCTATGCTGACAGATTTGCAATATTATATGGTCTATGACAATGAAGATGCTTACCTATTTAGAGATAATCATGGTGACATGTTTTGCTACAACTATTATGGACACCACTTTATTCATAAAGCAAGTAGCCCTAAGTCCATATTTGATTATGTGCAATGGGAACATTGCCCAACTCCTCCACAAGGGAGTTCAAAAACGTATTATGATAAATTTGCATATTTTTCTGGGCATAATCAACAAAATGCTAAGTCTTACTATTTTAAAGTTACTCCGTATGCTAACAAGCAAATGTTATTGACCGATACTAAATTACTGTATTCAAATTTGTTTGGGTCTAAACTTTTGGTTGAGGGTTATGTATATTGGTTTAAGACTGTTGATTTGAAAAGTGTCTGGGGAACGAAAAATTGGCAAATGCAAGGCAGGGACACATTATTTAGAGCATGTATTATCCCTGTGCAGATGATTTTCCTCAATGACACAGTATAACAGACTAGCTGTTTGGGCTTGGCAACGATTAGAGAGTTAAATTTGCCTAGTATACCTGTCCCTTCCAAATTAAACAATTGGCAGCAATATGTTAATGCTACGTTTAGTGAGTTTACACACTGGGTCCAGAATGGTACGCTTAACACTTCATTGGTACATCCGGGCGGGTGGTTATTATGGCCTGTAGACAATAATAAGTGTCATCAACGTTTTGTCACCTCTTCAGGGGGGTTCAGGACTAGTAGGGCAGACCCTCGTTACATTTCACCAGAACATGCTGATATTATAACTACATACAGCGTGGGAAAGCTTTGTCAGCAATGGTTGAAGTCGTCCACGCTGGATGCAGTTAAATCACATCTCACGTTACTGTCTAATGATACTGACTTACAAGATTTTTTGTCAGGACCTAAGGTACCACAGAAGAAGCAGTTTTTATACGAAGTATATAATGAGATTTGGAAGCTTTCACAGCAGGAGGCAGCGGCCCGGTTGAGGCAAATTGATCAGGAAAACCTGATGCAGGCTTTGTCTGTTGTAGATAATGGCATGCATACCCTTTCTGACCGTGTTTACACAATTGACAGCATAGTTTCTTCGCTATAGACATTATTAAATCAGATATGTCTTCTTTATATCATGGCCAGAGTCAGACGCGGTCCATCATGCAGCTGGGTTGGACTCTTCAGACCTTGAAGGCAGGTCGCGTTCCGTGGCAGCACATTCGTGCCAGAGAGATCTTTGTCTCCTTTAATTTAACTTGTCAACAACAGCTGATGGCTAAAAAGGAAGCGACGTATGTCATGTTGAATATTGAAAAATTGGTGAAACTGCCTTTCACGGTTGCTGAGATTCCGTCAGCTGAGTGGTTGATTCATGGGGTAATTAATCTGCCTATCTCCACTCTGCAATTTACTTCTTGTTTGAAGCACATTCCGGTGGGTAGATATGAACGGTTGGGAGACAGTTACATACACGAGGTGTGGGAGCTTCCCTTTTTATACAGATGTATTAATGGTTTGAGGGAGGTTTTTCTTAGCGGTAGTGAATGCGAAACTTCTGTCGGCCATTCCATGGTTTGTAAACCGCTGTCCTTGCACAGAGCGTGTAATGCTTCGATTGCTAACTTAGCTTGTTATCTGAAGGGAGTTCCAGTCCTGGTTATTAAAAACACTTTCCAGGTGCTTTCTAACGGCAGTTACATTGTTCTTAACAGCGAACGCTGCTGTGGCATGCGTGCCGGAATAGTTTACGTTGTATTTGTCACCAAGGCCGTTACGTGCTGCGGGAATGTTTTGTTTCCCCCACTCACATTAGGGAGGTAGCAGACATCTGACCTCATATTGCTACTTCCAAGGTTAATTTCGACAAGTTGAGTAGACTGAAGGCTTTATTGTTTCAAAAGCATGTGGCCCTTACATCTGCTAGCGAGACCTACACACTACAAGTGGCAAGGTCATCAGCGGAAATACAGTCCCTTTTGAATACTAACTTTCCGAGTCACTTTGGTGAACTTGTGGGACGTCTATTTAATGCGTCCAGCACTGCTGGAATTGCACATTTTTTCAAAGCCGTTGGTGTTGGTTTTGCTCACACCTTCTCTTCCATATTCGGTTTGATACCTTCGGCTATACACTCTATTTTCGGAAGCATTTTTGGGGATTTCCCGATTACTTTGGCTTTGTTGGCTGGAGTCTTGCTATTGTTGCTATTTTTTCGCAATGGCTGTCCCGCCACGACGAGATCCTGTGTTGCTGCTCCCGTCAGTGCAGCTGTGTCGTGAACGCATGATGCAGCATTTTGGAGCGACACTCCTGGGACATTTGGAGTGTGACTGGTCTCTGTCATTCCGACCAGTTTTGGATTGTGTGCAACCCGTGTTCCGGTGCCTTTGGTGCTCGTTTGAACATGCACTTGCTTTCTGTCTCTCACTGCAGCGCCCTCCGATGGTCGAAACTGATCTGTTGATGTTCCCGATTAGGGTTCATTCCCAGACTTGTGCACTACGGTTGCGTTTGCTTCGTGAGGCAGTTTATGAGATTCCCTTCCTGGAGGAAGATGGTATTGTCTCATTCATAGGCCCTGCACGGGGTGCCGCCCTGAATGGTTTTGGGGCTTTGGAACACACCTGCTCCATGGTACTTTGAGGCGTGGATCTTCCGATATTGACATATATCGAGGTGGAGGAGCTCCTAAGTTCTATTGCTTCTGTCTGACAATTGGATTTTTTTTTTTTCTGCAAAATTGACAGTATATTGAATTTGGATTTATCATCACATGTTTCCTAAATTTATGACTTTGTTGTCTTCTGACCTTGTTGAAATATATATTTTAGGTATTGTTTATATCTGGGGCATACTTTTATGTTATTGGAACCACTTGCTACCGACAAGGGGAGGGTGTAGTGTTGTTAGTTTTACGTATCCTTTGCGCATTAGCTTTCAGGCTTTAGGCCTTTGTGCACTTTGCCCTGGATGTATTTTATTCATTTGCATGCAGCTTAGAGCCTCTGTGCACTTTGCTCTAAATATTTTTTATTAGGCTTCGTACTGTTATTTTTCAAATAGCCAGTTCTACGGGCTTGTTTTATATTCATATCACACTGTTTAGCCTACTTCAGCACTGGAGTTCTCCATAACACATTCACTCTGTGCTTCAGTCAAGGATACAGTCTGGTACATTGCCGATAGACGTGGTAGGAGTTTAGTCTTTGGCATTTCTGCGTAGGGACATTTTGTGATCACGCTGACATGTTAGTTATAAAAACACTTCCTTGTCCCAATACACGCGAGAGGGAGATTCCAACCAGGGAACCACAACTAGACGCTGACTGCCTCGTTGCAGATGTTGAACCAAGATCACAGGCCTTTGCTCAGGTATGAGGGCTGATGTCTCCCCGGTGATTCAGAAAGGCAAGTTAGAAGCTTAACATGCTGTGCTCGAAATAGATCAAGCAGAGGGAGAGTAGAAACTAATAGACACAATGATAGCTTTGTTCTTATGTTTTACTCTCCTGGTGACTATTTCAATCCTACTGTGTTGTATGGTTCTGGTTATTGCGGCTCACGCCTTATTATCTAAAATACAGTAGTTTTATTAAAACATTATATAAAACCTATACTGTTTTTGTCATTTGTATATGAGATCATACTGTAAATGAGAGAGTTGGTTTGGATCTGAGTGACCACGACTTCCCTGAGAAGTTCCAAAGATGTCATGCGCTCGGCTGCCCAATCATCTCTTCCCTGTGGAAGAAATGAGGCACTGCTAGTTAGCCGGAGCAAAACCCGGATTTAGGGTGACAGAGTTCCTTACACGTGGGTCAGACTCAGTCCCCCACACCGTTATCGATCCTGCTGCCTAGAAATCCAGTAGTCTCATTTAGGATAATGAGAGCCCACGCGACACTGGGAACCGCATGATCTGCAGCTGCTCCGGCTCCTGTGCATTCTTCCAGGATTTCCTTTGTGCACAGCCAAGCCTGGGTCCCCGGCACTCTAACCTGCAGTGCACAACCTCCTGAGTTGTCCTCCGGCGTCGTGGGACCTTCCTTTGTGACTTCGGGTGAGCTCCGGTTCACTCCACTTCGTAGTGCTTGTTCCGGCACTTCTGCGGGTGCTGCTTGCTTCTGAGTGGGCTCTTTTTCTTGCTGGACGCCCCCTCTGTCTCCTCACGCAATTGGCGACATCCTGGTCCCTCCTGGGCCACAGCAGCATCCAAAAACCCTAAACGTGACCCTTTCAGCTAGCAAGGCTTGTTTGCGGTCTTTCTGCATGGAAACACCTCTGCACGACTCTTCACGACGTGGGACATCCATCCTCCAAAGGGGAAGTTTCTAGCCCTTGTCGTTCTTGCAGAATCCACAGCTTCTACCATCCGGTGGCAGCTTCTTTGCACCCACAGCTGGCATTTCCTGGGCATCTGCCCACTCCCGACTTGATCGTGACTCTTGGACTTGGTCCCCTTGTTCCACAGGTACTCTCGTCAGGAAATCCATCGTTGTTGCATTGCTGGTGTTGGTCTTCCTTGCAGAATTCCCCTATCACGACTTCTGTGCTCTTTGGGGAACTTAGGTGCACTTTGCACCCACTTTTCAGGGTCTTGGGGTGGGATATTTTTCTAACCCTCACTGTTTTCTTACAGTCCCAGCGACCCTCTACAAGGTCACATAGGTTTGGGGTCCATTCGTGGTTCGCATTCCACTTCTAGAGTATATGGTTTGTGTTGCCCCTATCCCTATGTTCCCCCATTGCATTCTATTGTGACTATACATTGTTTGCACTGTTTTCTATTGCTATTACTGCATATGTTGGTATTGTGTACATATATCTTGTGTATATTTGCTATCCTCATACTGAGGGTACTCACTGAGATACTTTGGCATATTGTCATAAAAATAAAGTACCTTTATTTTTAGTTTATCTGTGTATTGTGTTTTCTTATGATATTGTGCATATGACACTAGTGGTACTGTAGGAGCTTCACTCGTCTCCTAGTTCAGCCTAAGCTGCTCTGCTAAGCTACCTTTTCTATCAGCCTAAGCTGCTAGACACCCCTCTACACTAATAAGGGATACCTGGACCTGGTGCAAGGTGTAAGTACCCCTTGGTACCCACTACAAGCCAGGCCAGCCTCCTACACAGGTACTCTTACTCATGGTTCATTGGGTCGGAGGGACGTCATGTATCTCAAGAAACGTGTCCACATCCGGCTCAGAGTCATCAACCAAAAAGGTCTCCTTCTCAGCTGCCGAGGCCTCCTGTATCTCCTGCTCTGGCTTAGACTCAACATCTTGTTGTCCGAAGATAACTCGGGTCTCTTTGATCTTGTGTCGCTGCATCTCATGATGATGGACCCTTTGATCCCTCAAGGCAAGTCTTGCAATCCTCCTCTTTATGGTCCAGGGGCAAAACAGAGGTTGCAGATCTTGTGCTGGTCGGTCCACGGGAACTACGCATGGCACTTAGGACAGAAATGTAAAGGAGTCCTTTTCATTAGAAGTTCATTCTCTTCTAGGTGTAACCAAGAAAATGGTGGCCAGAAGGGTTCTGTTGGAACGCGTCGATCCGACTGATGATTTCTTCTTGAAATCATAGGAAAGCATAGGGAGTGGTTAGGCAACATTACAAAAAGAACAAACTTTTTTAAAAGTTAAATGTACACAACCAGATAAGATGGCTCAATTATAGTAGCACATGGACATACGCCTCAGTGGACGGTTTACATTAAAGGAATTTAGAAAACAATCCAAGATTGTGCAAAAGTTACTTTGGCGGTATGAATTGGAATATCACAAAAAAACAGTGTTTACCTGTAAAACACAATCATAATGAAATCATAGGCCCTCATTTCAACCTTGAACCGCCAATGAAGCTGCACTCCCGTGGGGTCTATTTGGAGATCCCCGCTGCATGGGAGCCGGCTCCAAATGGAGCCTGCAGTGTTGCGGCTTTGCGACGGGTGCAGCTGCACCTGTCGTGCTTTTCACTGTCTGCTATGCAGACAGTGAAAAGCTCCATGGGGTCGTAGCAGGGTGCCCCTGCACTGCCCATGCCAGTGGCATGGGCAGTGCAGGGGCCCCCAGACTCCCCTTTCCACCAGCCTTTTCATGGCAGTTCAAACCGCCATGAAAAGGCTGGTGGGAGGGGGGACTCGTAATCCCCTGGGGGATTTAAACCGTCGGGACAAAAGTGGCGGGAAACCGCCGGTCCCGGCTGTGCGACCGCGGTTGGCGGTACAAACTCCAAAAGAGCCCTGGCAGTCAAAGACCGCCAGGGTTGTAATGAGGGCCATAATGTCTAATAGTTTAGTGTGTGATAGAGGAGCATTTGCTGATTTATGGTTTGATCCCCTTGGTTGAGAAGAATGTTAGGTAATAACATATATGTTTGGTTCACTTTATACACAGTGCCAAAGCCTTTTTCACGTCTTGAAGCCACTGGACCAAACGTGGTTTGTATCGTGGAAACACACTGCCTGAGAGATAATCTGAAAAGTATAACCAACAGGTTCTAAATGCACCAAGAAAATTCACCATAACTAGTACAATAGGAGACAAAAGAGGACACCATACACTACTAGGGATAGGCATGTGAGGCTAAAGTGATCACTTGTTGAACCTGTTTTGCTGTTGCCTTCTATATGAGCATGGAAAACGTACAAAGAAAATCCTCAATGACAACGAAAACTATGCAGAATGTGCTACAGCACAAGGGGTGAAGCACAATTTCACTGTGGCGAGGACCAGGTAGATTGGCTGGTCAGGGGTGGAAAAAGGCAGACATTAAAAAAAGCCTCAGTCAGACAAGAGACTGAGAGACAGAGAGAGTGATGGAAGGCCAACAGAATGGCTACAATGTCTTCTACTCATCTTCTTGGATGTACTGACAAACAGATTATGTCCTCCTCTCAAAACATCTAGAGTCAGACTAAAAGTAATTACAGAAAGAACAGCACAAACATTTGAGACAGTTCTTCAAAAGAGCTCACATTAAAAAAAAGAAGGTTACAGGGACATTATAGTTAGTCTCACATTTTACTCGTACAAAACCAGTGAAATTCAGCAGTTATAGTTATCTGAGCTAACTATAACTTAAGCCCCGCAATGTACTGCTTATGACCTCACATATTACATCACTCATGGTCAGTGACATCACTGATGACATCTCAAATTACATCATTCATGATATCATCCAGTGAGTGAGGGATTTCTAAAAGTTTTGCATGTGGAGCATATATACCAAGGTACTACAAAAGTTAAAATACAATTTCTTACCTATATTGTGTGAGTGGGTGCCTGAGTGCCTGTATGGGTGCGTGAGTGGATGTGTGAGTGCCGGTATGGGTGTATAAGTAGGTTTGTGAGTAGCTGTGTGGGTGAGTAAGTGGCTGTGTGACTGACTATATTGGTTTATGATAGGTGTGGCTGTATGGGAGAGTGAGTGGCTGTCAGTGGCTGTATGGGTGAGTGAGTGGGTGTGTGAGTGATTGTATTGATGAGTGAGTGGGTGTCTGAATGGCTGTACGAGGAAATGACTTGCTGTGTAAGTGGCTGTATGGGTGAGTGAGTGGTGGTTTGGTTAAGTAAGCTGCTGTGTGAGTGGCTGTATTGTAGAATAAGTGTCTGTGTGAATGGATATAAGGGTGAGTGAGCAGATGTGTGAGTGCTTGAATGGATGTTTGAATGGGTATGTAATCGGTTGTGTAAGTGAGTGTGTTAGTGCTTGTATGGGCGAGTGAATGGCTATGTTGAGAGGATGTATGGTTGTGTGAGTGGCTGTATAGGTGAGTAAGTGGGTGTGTAAGTAGCTGTATGGATGAGTTTGTGACTGAGTGGCTGTATGGATAAGTGACTAGGTGTATGAGTAGCTGTATGGGTGAGTGAATGCCTGTATGAGTGAGTGGGTCTGTGAGTGGCTCTATGGATGAGTGAGTGGTTGTGTGAGTACTTGTTAATGGGTATATTAGTGGTTGTGTGGGTGCATGAGTTGAAGTATGAAAGATTGTATAGGGGTGTGAGTGGCTGTGTGAGTGCCTCTATGGATGATGTCATCAGTGATGTCATTTGAAATGTCATCAGTGATTAAATCAGTGACGGCACTGACCATGACATGAATGCTGTAATATGTGAGGTTATTAGCAGTGCATTGGAGGGATGTATGTTATAGTTAGCTCAGGTAACTATAACTTCTGCATTTCACTGTTTTTGCAAAACTGAAATGCGAGCCTAACTATATCGCCCCTGTAAGCATTGTTTTTTTAAGTACATTTCTAACGTTTCTTTAATTGTATTTCCTAACTGTAACCCCTAACCTTTGACAGTTAGTGTGCACAAATGCCTCAGTAGTGTCTTAGCTATATGACGTTAAGTGCTTCTTTGTTCGGTGGGGATGTCCTCATAATCCTCAGCATCAAGAACACACCACCAAAATTGGTGGAAAAGCATTAGGAGGCTCTTTGGTCCACCATCCTGGCAAAAGGTAGGAAGACCTTTGCATAGTACTAAGGTGGGTGGGGCCAAGCGGGCAGAGCTGACAGGTGATTTGCACATTCGCATATGAGTAGTTTCACCAGGAGAGGACAAGAAAGATCCCAGTTGTTAAAGTCACATACAGATTGTGCTCCAATAGAAACATGCATTCACTTCCACAAAGGATTTCACATCATTTTTCAATATGGAATCGCCGAGTAATGAAAATGTCACTTACCCAGTGTACATCTGTTCGTGGCATTAGTCGCTGCAGATTCACATGTTTGGCACAGTCCGCTGCCTGGTGTTGGGCTCGGAGTATTACAAGTTGTTTTTCTTCGAAGAAGTCTTTTTGGTCACGGGACCGAAGGACTCCTCCCTCTTTGGCTCCATTGCGCATGGGCGTCGACTCCATCTTAGATTGTTTTCCCCGCAGAGGGTGAGGATGGAGTTGTTTGGTATAAATAGTGCCCATGCAATGGAGTGAATATGTATGTATGATAAGAGTTTCTAAAAATTATTTACAAATGTTCAGATGTTTAAGGTTTATGATCTACTTCTAAACGGCTACAGGCTTCCCGGGGAGGTGGGAGGGTACATGTGAATCTGCAGCGACTAATGCCACGAACAGATGTACACTGGGTAAGTGACATTTTCAGTTCGATGGCATATGTTGCTGCAGATACACATGTTTGGCATAGACTATAAAGCAGTTACCTCCCCTAAAAGCGGTGGTTTAGCCTGTAGGAGTTGAAGTAGTTTGGAATAATGTTCTTAGTACAGCTTGGCCCACTGTAGCTTGTTGTGCATTTAGTACGTCTACACAGTAGTGTTTAGTAAACGTATGAGGCGTAGACCAGGTTGCAGCCTTACATATTTCGCTCATAGGAATGTTTCCTAGAAAGGCCATTGTAGCACCTTTCTTTCTGGTTGAGTGTGCCTTTGGTGTAATAGGCAATTCTCTTTTGGCTTTAAGATAGCATGTTTGAATGCATCTGACTATCCATCTAGCAATGCCTTGTTTAGAGATTGGATTTCCTATGTGTGGTTTTTGAAAAGCTATGAACAGTTGTTTTGTTTTCCTGATTAGCTTTGTTCTGTCAATGTAATACATTAGTGCTCTTTTGATGTCTAATGTATGTAGTGCCCTTTCAGCCACAGAATTTGGTTGTGGGAAGAACACTGGCAATTCTACTGTTTGATTTAAATGGAATGGTGAGATTACTTTTGGCAGAAATTTTGGATTTGTTCTTAGAACTATTTTATTGTTGTGTATTTGAATAAATGGTACTTGTATGGTAAATGCCTGTATTTCACTTACTCTTCTGAGGGATGTGATTGCAATGAGAAATGCGACCTTCCAGGTTAGATATTGCATTTCACAGGAATGCATGGGTTCGAAAGGGGGACCCATGAGTCTTGTTAAGACGATGTTAAGGTTCCATGAAGGAACTGGTGGTGTTCTTGGTGGTATAATTCTTTTTAGCCCTTCCATGAATGCTTTAATAACTGGTATTCTAAATAGAGACGATGAATGAGTAGTTTGTAGGTAAGCAGATATAGCTGCGAGGTGTATTTTTATAGATGAAAAAGCGAGATTCGCTTTTTGCAAATGTAGTAAGTATCCTACTATGTCTTTAGTAGAGGCATGTACTGGTTGTATTTGATTGGCATGGCAGTAGTAAACAAATCTTTTCCACTTAGATGCATAGCAGTGTCTAGTGGAAGGTTTTCTAGCTTGTTTTATGACCTCCATGCATTCTTGTGTGAGGTCCAAGTGTCCAAATTCTAGGATTTCAGGAGCCAAATTGCCAGATTCAATGATGCTGGGTTTGGATGTCTGATCTGTTGTTTGTGTTGTGTTAACAGATCTGGCCTGTTGGGTAGTTTGACATGCGGTACTAGTGAAAGGTCTAGTAGAGTTGTATACCAAGGTTGTCTTGCCCATGTGGGTGCTATCAGTATGAGTGTGAGTTGGTTTTGACTCAACTTGTTTACTAGATATGGAAGGAGAGGGAGAGGGGGAAAAGCGTACGCAAATATCCCTGACCAATTCATCCATAGAGCATTGCCTTGTGATTCGCGGTGTGGGTACCTGGATGCGAAGTTTTGGCATTTTGAGTTTTTTCTTGTTGCGAACAAATCTATCTGGGGTGTTCCCCAAATTTGAAAGTACTTGTTCAGAACTTGGGGGTGAATTTCCCATTCGTGGACTTGTTGGTGGTCTCGCGAAAGGTTGTCTGCTAGTTGGTTTTGTATTCCTGGAATAAATTGTGCTATTAGGCGAATGTTGTTGTGAATCGCCCACTGCCAAATTTTTTGTGTTAGGAGGCACAATTGTGTTGAGTGTGTTCCTCCTTGTTTGTTTAGATAATACATTGTTGTCATGTTGTCTGTTTTGACAAGAATGTATTTGTGTGTTATTATGGGTTGGAAGGCTTTTAACGCTAGAAATACTGCCAACAGTTCTAGGTAATTGATATGAAGTTTTGTTTCGTGTATATCCCATTGTCCTTGAATGCTGTGGTGATTGAGGTGTGCTCCCCACCCTGTCATGGAAGCATCTGTTGTTATAACGTATTGAGGCACTGGGTCCTGAAATGTCCGCCCTTTGTTTAAATTTTTGCTGTTCCACCATAGAAGCGAGAGGTATGTTTGGCGGTCTACCAACACCAGATTTTGAAGTTGACCCTGTGCCTGTGACCATTGTGATGCTAGACACTGTTGTAAGGGTCGCATGTGTAGTCTTGCGTTTGGGACAATGGCTATGCATGATGACATCATGCCTAGAAGTTTTAGCACAAATTTTGCTTGTATCTTTTGGTTTGGAAACATAGCACTTATTAGCTTGTGGAATGCTTGCACTCTTTGTGGACTTGGAGTGGCAATTCCTTTTGATGTGTTGATGGTTGCTCCTAGATATTGTTGTGTTTGACACGGTTCTAGGTGTGATTTTGTGTAGTTGATGGAAAACCCCAGTTTGTGAAGGGTTTGTATGACAAAGGTGGTGTCGTTTGCGCATTTTTTTACTGTGTTGGTTTTGATTAGCCAGTCGTCTAGGTAAGGGAACACATGTATCTGTTGTCTCCTGATGTGTGCTGCTACTACTGCTAGACATTTTGTGAACACTCTTGGTGCAGTTGTTATTCCGAATGGCAACACCTTGAATTGGTAATGTATTCCTTTGAATACGAACCGTAGGTACTTTCTGTGAGAAGGGTGTATTGGTATATGAAAGTACGCATCCTTTAGGTCTAATGTGGTCATGTAATCTTGCTGTTTGAGCAGTGGAATGATGTCTTGTAGTGTGACCATGTGAATATGGTCCGATACGATGTAGGTATTTAGTGTCCTGAGATCTAATATTGGTCTCAATGTTTCGTCTCTTTTTGGAATTAGAAAGTACAGGGAGTAAACTCCTGTGTTTTTTTGTTGTACTGGTACTAATTCTATTGCATCCTTTTGCAGTAGTGCTTGAACTTCTAGTCCTAAAAGTTCTAAATGATGTTGTGACATTTTGCGTGTTTTGGGGGGGATGTTTGGTGGGAAGTTGTGGAATTCTATGCAATAGCCATGTTGGATTATTGCTAATACCCAATTGTCTGTTGTAATCTGTTGCCAAGATTGGTAGAATTGGCTTAGTCTTCCCCCCACTGGTGTTGAGTGAAGGGGTTGCGTGACTTGAAAGTCACTGTTTAGGTGGAGGTGTTTTTGGAGTCTGGAATCTTCCCCTACTCCTTGGGAATTGACCCCCCCGATATCCCCTGAAACCACCCCTTTGGAAGGAACCCTGATATGGTGTGGTTCTTGATTGTTGGCTGGTGGTGTCTGTGGGTTGGCCACGAAACCCCCCTCTAAATGGAGTTTTTCTGAAAGAGCCTCTGCTCTGCGGGGAGTAGAGTGCGCCCATGGCTTTGGCCGTGTCTGTGTCCTTTTTAAGTTTTTCAATGGCTGTATCCACTTCCGAGCCAAACAGTTGTTTCTCGTTGAAGGGCATATTAAGGACAGCCTGCTGGATTTCAGGTTTGAAGCCTGAAGTGCGTAGCCAAGCGTGTCTCCTTATGGTGACAGCAGTGTTGACTGTTCTTGCTGCAGTATCGGCTGCGTCTAGTGAAGAGCGGATTTGATTGTTTGAGATCGTTTGTCCCTCTTCCACTATTTGCTGCGCCCTTTTTTGGTATTCCTGGGGAAGATGGTCTACGAGAAGTTGCATCTCGTCCCAGTGTGCGCGGTCATATCTGGCCAGCAGCGCTTGTGAATTTGCGATGCGCCACTGGTTGGCTGCCTGTGACGCCACTCTTTTCCCTGCCGCGTCAAATTTTCGGCTTTCTTTGTCCGGAGGTGGGGCGTCGCCAGATGTATGTGAATTTGCTCTTTTGCGAGCTGCCCCTACTACCACCGAGTCGGGTGGTAACTGCGAAGTAATAAACACTGGGTCTGTGGGTGGTGGTTTGTATTTCTTATCCACCCTTGGGGTGATGGCTCTTGATTTTACGGGCTCCTCAAAAATTTGTTTTGCGTGCCGTAACATCCCTGGTAGCATTGGGAGACATTGATATTGGCTATGTGTAGCCGAGAGGGTGTTAAATAAGAAATCATCCTCTATAGGATCGGAATGCAGTTGGACATTGTGGAAGTCTGCAGCCCTAGCCACCAGTTGCGAGTATGAGGTACTGTCCTCTGGCGGTGACGGCTTTGTGGGGTATGACTCGGGATCATTGTCCGGCACTGGGGTGTCATACAGGTCCCAAGCGTCTTGATCCTGATCGTCATGACTTATGGTAGTTTGCGCTGGTGAGTGCATTTGTGGCGGTGTTTGTGCCGGCGATGCCTGTGGAGGAGAGGGCGGAGGCGTGACTTTTTTAACCACTTTGGCTTGTGGTTGTGTGTCATCCTTTGGAAGTCCGATCTTTCTTTTCCTCATGATTGGGGGAAGGGTTGATATCTTCCCTGTATCTTGCTGGATGCACAGTCTCTTTTGTGTGTAGTCCGATTCTACACTTTGGAGCTCTTGTCCAAATTTGTGCATTTGGCCACTTAGTCCTTGTTCCTCTGAGTAGGATGAAGGTGTGGTATTTTTCGGCGCCGAGAGAGAATCTTTTTTCGGTTTCGGCACCGACAGAATTTTTGTTCCTTTCGGCATGGATTCTCGGTGCCGATGTCTTTCGGTGCCGGTATCTTGTTTTTGTCTCTCGGAGCCGCTTTCTCGGCTCCGAGGTTGCTCCATGGCGGTCCCTCAACCGGAGTCGGGTGTCTTCGCTATGGGCGTGCCCTTTTTCGGCCCCTTCGACGGGTCGCCTGATTTATGGGTCGAGCCATGGCCTGTTGGCAGTGGCGTCCCCTGGGCTTTTGGTTTGTCGATGGATTTACTTTTCGACGTCTTACTCACAGTTTGTTGCTGTTGTTCGACGTCGGAGTCTCCGGATTCTGATTCCGGAACCGAGAATGTTTCCTCTTCGTCGTCGAAACGTTGTTTTGTCGACGTGGACGCCATTTGGTGACGCCTGGCTCTTCGGTCCCGGAGTGTTTTTCTGGACCGGAAGGCTCGACAGGCTTCACAGGTATCCTCCTTGTGCTCGGGGGACAAGCACAAGTTACAGACCAAGTGCTGATCTGTATAAGGATACTTACTGTGACATTTTGGGCAGAAACGAAACGGGGTCCGTTCCATCGGCTTCGATGTCGCACGCGGTCGGGCCGACCAGGCCCCGATGGGGGATCGAAACTGCCCCAAAGTCTTCCGATGATCGGTGTCGATGTACCTAACTATCCCGATACCGAACGGAACAATACCGACGCTTTCTTCCGAGATTCTGACTAACTTTCCGAACCGAAACACGGAGCGAAAAGGAATACGTCCGAACCCGACAGCGGAAAAAAAACAATCTAAGATGGAGTCGACGCCCATGCGCAATGGAGCCAAAGAGGGAGGAGTCCTTCGGTCCCGTGACCAAAAAGACTTCTTCGAAGAAAAACAACTTGTAATACTCCAAGCCCAACACCAGGCAGCGGACTGTGCCAAACATGTGTATCTGCAGCAACATATGCCATCGAACACACACTTCTTTGCCTAACCCAGTAGTTAGGGTTACAATCATTAGTCCTTTCAAGAAGTGAGCTTCAACTAAGGCACCTGCTACATCTATATTTGTAAGTGCTTCCTGTTGAGGTTTAATTTCCATGAAATTAGCATCACGGCCGGAACAGGAGCTCACCTGCTCACTTATCCAACAAGAGTCCACAGTTCTGCACAAAATGTTTATCCAACTGGAGTACTTTCTACTGGTTAGTGAGTAAGTGCTACCTCATAGGGTTGATGTCCAGTGTCCAGGTGGGCGGCTGCATGGCCTCCCCCTCTCAATTTCGGCCACGGGGACCCCACTCCTGGGACCCACCACTATTCAGTGGGGCAGAGGGCCCTCCCTGGGCCGATTTGGGCCCCGGGACCCCATGCTCCATGGGCCCCAGTGTGCAATGGGACCACAGGGAGAACCTCAAGGACCCGCGGTCCCAGCCGGCTTCCCGCCTCATGCGGGAGCCGGCACTGCTCTTGTACACAGGGAGCTGCTAAACATGCAGCTCCTTGTGTGCAAGAGCAATCGTTTCATCTCTTTTGCTGCCGCATTTTTGCGGGCAGAGAAAGAGATGAAACCTCAGTTTCCAGCAGACGAGAGCACTTTGACATTTCCCGCCCACTGGAAGCAGTGTGTTTGCTCTGACTTGGCAGGAGCTGTCAAAGCACCTGCCAAGTAAGAGCAAACAGCTATGTCCCGGGGTGGGCACCCCGGTACATAGCAGAAGCCGACCTTGGGGGGTGGTGGTCAACATGGCCAGTATTGGCTCCAGGAGGGAGGCTGCAGGGCCCCCCTTCTTCTTGAAAAAAAAAAAGAAAGAAAGCAAAGCCCCAGAGAGTTGGTGATCCCCAGGGTGCGGGGGGAGGGGGCTCGTGGCCCCCCTGCTCCATATAAAATAAGACCCAGGGAGATGGTGGGCCCCAAAGCCTGTTAGAGGGAGCATCCACACGGGCCCACCGCCCATTTTGTTTCTTATTTTCAGAGTTATGAGACTATCCTTTTTAAGTTTCAAGCTTCCAAAAGACATTGCACATTGTCAACGTCTTTTTTTTGGTGGGGGGGGGGGAGGAGGGGGGATTATGCTACAGAAATTTGGTACTCCTTCCCACTTCAATTTTGTACTTTTTCCTCCCATTCATGAAAGATCATGAAAACTTCCATTTGATAGGTACTTGCTATATGGTTCTACTTGAACTCACTAGCTACAGCTTATTCTTTTACCCTTTTCTTTATATATAATCCTTATGTGTCCGAGACACCAAACACATTTAAAGTAATCTCAGGATAAATAATCAATGTTGGATTTCAGCATGTAAATAGATGCTTGCCTTTGTCTAACTAAAACTGTAAAATGAATGACTAATAATAACTTGTGTGCTTCAAATGTTGTAAATGATTTGATCTCATTGCACTTAAGAAAAACATATATAAAATTTACTAAAAAGTGCAGGCTGGAAACTGGGGGTTTGAGGATGTAACTTTATTGAGATTGAAAGTCAACTGTTATAAACATAGGATTTCTGACATACGATCTATGATTTTATTGAAATAAAATGTATACCTGTTGAGGAAAAAAGAAACTACTGACTCAAGGTTAAATTCATGAACTATTTTAAGGAGTGCAACACTTTTATAATAAAATGTTGTTCAAGATTGTTAATTCTCAAATAGTTGTAAGAAAAGGTCGAATGTCTAGAGGAACAATGGGGAAATCAAAACTCATAAGTTAAACTCCAACAAGAGTCTTCCGATGTTGATGAATGACAAGTTATCAGTGTAGACAGGTAATTATTTCCTTCTCCCACCAAGTTAAAACATTATAGAAACAGGTAATCGCCAATGCATTAAAAACTGAACAACGTACCCTATTCATAGTGTCCTTTACTGACGGAACTGGCAGATGCGGCAGAGAAGTCTGAAAACTGTACAGCATTGGTTTAGGACCTGAGAAAACCTTTACCATTGCCTGCAAGAAAACAAAACACCAAGACAATTATTCAACTGAACCACTGTTCATTCATGAGGCATGCAGCACTAATCCCAAATTAATTTTAAAAATCATTAAATTGCATCAAACTTGTGACCTAAGCCAGTGTACTTTAAATCTTTGATCAAAAGACATTCTATGTCCTCATCATGTTGTAAGCCAAAAGTGTATCACAGAGCAAATACACGTGTGTCTTGAGTGAATAAACTACTATAATGAATAAGTAACTCCTACATTTCCCAAATAGATTACTGGATGAAAAATGAAAAAAAAAAAAACACAGGTTGCACTTATGCTATCCCTCTGCACAAAAGAGATATCCGAATGGATGCAAATGTTAATATAACTGAACACATTATTAGGGGGGAGGAGCTGGCCACCATGCTGTAGGTACCTTGGAGCTTGAGCTCCTCAATGCTTTCCCCAGAGAATATTAGTGGCTGTGCATCCCCCTGACATCGTCACCTTGGGGACCAGCAAGGACAAAGGTACTGTGACGCATGGTGGCACCAGTTTTGGCTGCCTGTAATGTTTTTGGGGGGAATCTTGCCCATTCTCTCACTCATGTCAGACATGAAGCACGCACAGAGGGCCAGGGATGATGCCCCATCGATCGCCCCCAATAGGATATCAAGCAGGGAGAGGAGACATCTCCTCTATAAACTCCAAACTGGAACAACTGTTGACTGTGATTAACGCTACTGGAGAGCACCTGGACTGCAAGACAGAATCCATTGACGTCGAACTTAGCTTGCTCAGTGACAACTCTAAGAAGGTGGATGGACGAGTGTCATCCTTGGAAACAACAGTTAAAACTTTGGTGCCTGAGCCTAGGCCAAGGAGGTTTCGCCTCACGGCCCTAAAGACGCACACAAAGCAGCTAACTGCCCGGCTCGATGAGCAGGAGGGAAGGGCCAGTCACAATAATATTATAGCTGTCAGCCTGCCAGAGGGAGTGAAGGGCGATGCCATGCTCTATTTCCTGGAAAACTGCCCCCTAAGGGACTGTCCAAATTCTATAAGTCTACGGACTGGACCAAGCGCATAGGGTCCCTATACCATTCCCCCCCCCCACCCCACCCCAATCCAGGCCTGGGGCCCATTGCCCATCCGGGTGAGGTCCGCCTTCTTCGTTTTCAGGCAGGGGCTTTCTTCTATAGCAAGCCAGCCTCCACAACACCAACTTTACCCTTCAGGTGTAAAGGCAGCGCACCTTGTTCCTCTATGTTTAGAGGTGGCTCAGTAAACTGTGGCAGCCCTACTGCCTAATATTCCAGGCCACTAGAAAGTAAAGGCTGAGGACAAGACCCATTTCTTTCTGGAGACTGCTGCAGCATGGGACTGACTGGAAAACTATGATAAAGAGATGGTGCGCCCAGAGCCTACTGACCCCTACTGACTAAAGCGTCAGAGGTGTGGGCGTTCTAGACACCAAAGGCCGAACCGTCTGACCAAGCAGAAGGCAGCTGGAAAACAAACAAGAGCTGCTGAGGTGGTGAACTATCTTCTCGTAGAGGAGCTGTCTCAAGTTCCTAGGACTCCACCTTGCCTGGTCTATAAAAACACTCTCCCGGGGTTACCCTAGGTATGGCGGACGCATCATTTGACCTCCTAATGGGAAGCGACTGTTATCTGTTCAGTAATGTGGAGAGGTGATCATGGAATATCCAGTAAAGCCATATTGACTTACTGCATTTCCCCTCTTTTTAACGGGCAGGACGTGCTTGGACTTCGTGCAGCCTGCATTATTGTGTTGTTTGCTATCTAACTGTTGGTCTGGTCGGCCTCCTGCCTCTCTTGAGAGTTTTGATGTGGACCTGGTTGGCCACTGTTGTTGGGCCCTGGTTGATGGTGTCTTGACAGTTTGTATTCATGTCTCAGTACAGAGGGAAAGATTATGGAGGGGGAGAGGAGTATGGGGGGTTTGGGTCTTTGCTTGCTTGCCCTTTGGTATCTGCCAGGTGTGAATGCATTGAGGGCCTGGCACTTGTGGCTCTGGTGGATCTCCTGGGTTGGGGAATTGTGTGCCTAGATCACACGGACTCTTTGTTGAATGGCTGATAGACTCCTGCTGATAACCTGGAATGAACAGGGACTGTCCTCTCCATCTAAACGCTATAAGGTACTGTCTTACATAAAACGGAGAAAAGCGCAGGTTGCATTTCTGCAAGAGACTTACCTGACTGACACAGAGTACAGGGCACTCCACAGAAGATGGAAAGGCCAATTATATTACACACATACTTTGCATTTATGAGGGGGGTTCTCATATGGATCAAACCTGGTTTGCCATTCCAACTACACAAGGCAGTTATTGACTCAGAGGGTAGATTTGTCCTGATGCTGGGACAGCCGGACAGTAATGAAGTTGCATTGCCTAATGTATATGCTCCCAATACTGATCAAACTTCATTTTTGGACAGCTTGACTCTCCTTCTTCCTTCCATGCTGCTGTATGTTTGTATTGTGGGTGGAGAGTAATTGTGCTGAGGAAATCAATATAGCCAGATCCCAACCCCGTTGCAGCGCTTGGCGTCTGCGACTAGACTGGCAGTGGCCTTCCGTGCAACACTGGAGCCTGATAGATTGCTCGAAGGTGAGGAAACCTGGAGCGTGGATGTATTCGTATCACTAGGGCTTGCATGACCTAGAGGTCAGATTGGACAAGGTGCTGGATTGTGATACAGTGCGTGAGAGGATGGCGGATGTTTAATACCTGGCGCAGAAAAACTCTTACCATTGTACCCTTTTGGGCACCTTTCAGTGATGTCCCCGCAGGGCCTGCATCCAATTTCGCAGTTAGACCCAGTCCTGTTGGAGGACCGGGCATTAAGGTCCTTTCTTCTTGAAAGGATCACAAATATTTTGATCGATAACAAGGGCTCGGCCTCTTCTGAGGGGGTCAAGTGGGAGGCCTTTAAGGTGGTTGTGCGCAGCTACTGTATCTATAACAAGGTGAGGATGCACACCCAAATGCACTCAGATACACATCAACAGGAATCGGTCCTCACAGGGCTCCCTCTGGAGCTAGATGAAAAGCCTGCAGGTAGAGAACAGAAGCTTATCGAACATGAGAAATTGTTTACATTGGTAGAAAACTGGACCAATATGATTACAGGGCTTAGATTGTGAAGGCCCATGCGGAGAGGATTAAACTGGGGAATACGGTGGCCTAGCTTCCCCAGAAGTAGGCGGGGGGGGGGACACCATCCTTCAGGTTTCTACACATCAGCTTGGGCTTGTGCAGGAGGACATCAATGCGGTTCTCTGGTGCTACTACTGAGCGCTCTATGCAGTGTGTGCAGAGGTCGATGAGGTATTGCACTACATAGCGGGCTCCTTTTCTCCAAACCTGGACCCGGCTGCGACCGAGTGCCTGGGGGCGGAGATCATCATACAGGAAGTCCTGGGAGTTATAAAGGAGATGGCCAGGGTGAAGATCCCCAGGTCAGATGGATTGCCTCTGGAATTTTACTTTGCCCAGACCATGGTTGCCCTCGCCCCTTGTTGGGAGTTGTATTCAATGTGGCATGGCAATTGGGCCTGCTCCCCACTACCTTGTGTAGGGCCTTGATAGTGTCTCTCAAGAATAAGGGCAAGGACCCACTACTGATGGACTCCTATCGTCCTCTATCCATGCTCAACACGGATGACCAGATCCTGAGTAAGATAATGGAAAACAGGAATTTGCCACACACGTGTAAACTGATTCACCTTGATCAAACAAGCTTTATACCTACCTGCAGCACAATGCTGAATATTCACCAGATGATCCGTATCCTTGATAAACAGGAGTCGCTTCCGCCAAATGCCCTGGCTCTGTCCATGGATATATGGAAAGAGTTCAGTACTCAGTGGTGGGACTTTTTATATGCTGTGCTCCTGGGGATGGGGTTAGTATTTGTTAAATGGACCAAACTCCTCTACCCCAGCCGATAGCTAGAATACAAACTGGACCATGATCTTGGAGGTGTGTGCTGTGGAGCGCGGTACTCTACAAGACTGCCCCATCCCTTCTGTTATTTGTATTGCCATTGGCACCCTTTGAACTGGTGATACAGCAGGGTGGCCACTATCGGGGGCTACAGGTGTCAGATGACCACTTTTATATTTCACTATACACCCACAATATGCTATTAGATATGTGCAGCGGACCTACCGGCTTGGAGGGCGCAATGTCGGCCCTGCCCAGCTTTAGGTTGCTGTCTGGACTATAAGTTAACTGGCACAAGTCATGTGCCTTTCCCCTGTGCCCTAGCTCAGGGGCAAAATGCTCCACTGCTATTATACCGGCTTTGCGTTGAGAACATGTCTCTATCCATTACCTAGGGACAGACTGTAGGAAAGTACCATCTTGCCTGGCATGTTACCCCCATTTTTCACTGTATATATATTGTTTTAGTTGTATGTGTCACTGGGACCCTGGTAACCCAGGGCCCCAGTGCTCATAAGTGTGCCTGAATGTGTTACCTGTGTAGTGACTAACTGTCTCACTGAGGCTCTGCTAATCAGAACCTCAGTGGTTATGCTCTCTCATTTCTTTCCAAATTGTCACTAACAGGCTAGTGACCATTTTTACCAATTTACATTGGCTTACTGGAACACCCTTATAATTCCCTAGTATATGGTACTGAGGTACCCAGGGTATTGGGGTTCCAGGAGATCCCTATGGGCTGCAGCATTTCTTTTGCCACCCATAGGGAGCTCTGACAATTCTTACACAGGCCTGCCACTGCAGCCTGAGTGAAATAACATCCACGTTATTTCACAGCCATTTTACACTGCACTCAAGTAACTTATAAGTCACCTATATGTCTAACCTTTACCTGGTAAAGGTTAGGTGCAAAGTTACTTAGTGTGAGGGCACCCTGGCACTAGCCAAGGTGCCCCCACATTGTTCAGAGCCAATTCCCTGAACTTTGTGAGTGCGGGGACACCATTACACGCGTGCACTACATATAGGTCACTACCTATATGTAGCTTCACAATGGTAACTACGAATATGGCCATGTAACATGTCTATGATCATGGAATTGCCCCCTCTATACCATCCTGGCATAGTTGGCACAATCCCATGATCCCAGTGGTCTGTAGCACAGACCCTGGTACTGCCAAACTGCCCTTCCTGGGGTTTCACTGCAGCTGCTGCTGCTGCCAACCCCTCAGACAGGCATCTGCCCTCCTGGGGTCCAGCCAGGCCTGGCCCAGGATGGCAGAACAAAGAACTTCCTCTGAGAGAGGGTGTTACACCCTCTCCCTTTGGAAAATGGTGTGAAGGCAGGGGAGGAGTAGCCTCCCCCAGCCTCTGGAAATGCTTTGTTGGGCACAGATGTGCCCAATTCTGCATAAGCCAGTCTACACCGGTTCAGGGACCCCTTAGCCCCTGCTCTGGCACGAAACTGGACAAAGGAAAGGGGAGTGACCACTCCCCTGACCTGCACCTCCCCTGGGAGGTGTCCAGAGCTCCTCCAGTGTGCTCCAGACCTCTGCCATCTTGGAAACAGAGGTGCTGCTGGCACACTGGACTGCTCTGAGTGGCCAGTGCCACCAGGTGACGTCAGAGACTCCTTCTGATAGGCTCCTTCAGGTGTTAGTAGCCTATCCTCTCTCCTAGGTAGCCAAACCCTCTTTTCTGGCTATTTAGGGTCTCTGTCTCTGGGGAAACTTTAGATAACGAATGCAAGAGCTCATCCGAGTTCCTCTGCATCTCTCTCTTCACCTTCTGCCAAGGAATCGACTGCTGACCGCGCTGGAAGCCTGCAAACCTGCAACATAGTAGCAAAGACGACTACTGCAACTCTGTAACGCTGATCCTGCCGCCTTCTCGACTGTTTTCCTGCTTGTGCATGCTGTGGGGGTAGTCTGCCTCCTCTCTGCACCAGAAGCTCCGAAGAAATCTCCCGTGGGTCGACGGAATCTTCCCCCTGCAACCGCAGGCACCAAAAAGCTGCATTACCGGTCCCTTGGGTCTCCTCTCAGCATGACGAGCGAGGTCCCTCGAATCCAGCGACTCTGTCCAAGTGACCCCCACAGTCCAGTGACTCTTCAGTCCAAGTTTGGTGGAGGTAAGTGATTGCCTCACCTCGCTGGGCTGCATTGCTGGGAACCGCGACTTTTGCAGCTACTCCGGCCCCTGTGCACTTCCGGCGGAAATCCTTCGTACACAGCCAAGCCTGGGTCCACGGCACTCTAACCTGCATTGCACGACTTTCTAAGTTGGTCTCCGGCGACGTGGGACTCCTTTGTGCGACTTCGGGTGAGCACTGTTTCACGCATCCTCGTAGTGCCTGTTTCTGGCACTTCTCCGGGTGCTACCTGCTGCTGAGAGGGCTCCTTGTCTTGCTCGACGTCCCCTCTCTCTCCTGGTCCAATTTGCGACCTCCTGGTCCCTCCAGGGCCACAGCAGCGTCCAAAAACGCTAACCGCACGATTTGCAGCTAGCAAGGCTTGTTGGCGTTCTTTCGGCGGGAAAACACTTCTGCACGACTCTCCACGGCGAGAGGGATCCGTCCACCAAAGGGGAAGTCTCTAGCCCTTTTCGTTCCTGCAGAAACCTCAGCTTCTTCTGTCCAGTAGAAGCTTCTTTGCACCCGCAGCTGGCATTTCCTGGGCATTTGCCCATCTCCGACTTGCTTGTGACTTTTGGACTTGGTCCCCTTTTCCACAGGTATCCTAGATTGGAAATCCACAGTTGTTGCATTGCTGGTTTGTGTCTTTCCTGCATTATTCCTCTAACACGACTTCTTTGTCCTTAGGGGAACTTTAGTGCACTTTTCACTCACTTTTCAGGGTCTTGGGGAGGGTTATTTATCTAACTCTCACTATTTTCTAATAGTCCCAGCGACCCTCTACAAGGTCACATAGGTTTGGGGTCCATTCGTGGTTCGCATTCCACTTTTGGAGTATATGGTTTGTGTTGCCCCATCCCTATGTTTCCCCATTGCATCCTATTGTAACTATACATTGTTTGCACTGTTTTCTAAGACTATAATGCATATTTTTGCTATTGTGTATATATATCTTGTGTATATTTGCTATCCTCTCACTGAGGGTACACTCTAAGATACTTTGGCATATTGTCATAAAAATAAAGTACCTTTATTTTTAGTATAACTGTGTATTGTGTTTTCTTACGATATTGTGCATATGACACTAAGTGGTACTGTAGTAGCTTCACACATCTCCTAGTTCAGCCTAAGCTGCTCTGCTAAGCTACCATTATCTATCAGCCTAAGCTGCTAGACACCCTATACACTAATAAGGGATAACTGGGCCTGGTGCAAGGTGCAAGTACCCCTTGGTACTCACTACAAGCCAGTCCAGCCTCCTACATTGGTTGTGCAGCGGTGGGATAAGTGCTTTGAGACTACTTACCACTCTTGTCATTGTACTTTTCATAAGAGAAAAATATACAAAACAAGGTCAGTGTATATACACATAGCCAAAAAGTTTTGCATTTCCTCTTTTCACTCTTTTCTAAGTGCTGAAAAGTACTTCTAACTTTCTAAAAAGTTCTAAACAGTTCTAAAAAGTTTAAAAAGTTATTTTTCTCTGTCTTTCTAAAAGCTCTGACAAACTTTTTATCTTTTACTATCACTTTAACTCTCTCTAAAAATGTCTGGCACAGGCCAAAATGTTGATCTGTCCAAACTTGCATATGACCACCTTAGCTGGAAAGGAGCAAGGAGTCTCTGTGTAGAGAGAGGTTTGAGTGTAGGGAAGAATCCTTCCTTGGAACTGTTACTTAACATGCTTAGAGAACAGGATAAGGCTAGAAGTGCCCCATCTGTTGAAAAAGTAGCTAATGGTTCTCAATCTGATCCAGGGACTCCCCCAGGAAAAGATTCAGGAAAGAAACTTCCTAGCCTGCCCATTACTAGACAGTCTAGCATAGTTGGTAATGATGATGAGCCACACCATACAAATAGTGTTGTCTCACAACATAGCAAAAGCATTTATTCTCACCATACTGGTAGTGATGTTTCTGTTAGCCAAGCTGTTAGAGTGGCTTCTGTAAGGGACAGGTCTCCTTCTGTCCATTCTCACCATACTTCTGTTTCAAGGCATGTCCCTCCCACCCACCCTGATGACAGATTGTTAGAAAGGGAGCTCAATAGATTGAGAGTGGAACAAACCAGACTGAAGCTCAAGAAGCAACAGCTGGATTTGGATAGACAGACTTTAGAAGTAGAGAAGGAGAGACAGAAACTGGGTTTAGAAACCCATGGTGGCAGCAGCAGTATTCCCCATAGTCATCCTGCAAAAGAGCATGATTCCAGGAATCTGCACAAGAAAGTTCCGCCTTATAAGGAGGGGGATGACATTAACAAGTGGTTTGCTGCACTTGAGGGCCTGTGTTGTACAGGATGTCCCTCAAAGGCAGTGGGCTGCTATCCTATGGCTATCATTTAGTGGAAAAGGTAGGGATAGGCTCCTTACTGTGAAAGAAAATGATGCTAATAATTTCCAAGTTCTTAAGAATGCACTCCTGGATGGTTATGGCTTAACCACTGAACAATACAGGATAAAGTTCAGAGAGACCAAAAAGGAGTCTTCACAAGACTGGGTTGATTTCATTGACCATTCAGTGAAGGCCTTGGAGGGGTGGTTACATGGCAGTAAAGTTACTGATTATGACAGCCTGTATAACTTGATCCTGAGAGAGCATATTCTTAATAATTGTGTGTCTGATTTGTTGCACCAGTACTTGGTGGACTCTGATCTGACCTCTCCCCAAGAATTGGGAAAGAAGGCAGACAAATGGGTCAGAACAAGGGTGAACAGAAAAGTTCATACAGGGGGTGACAAAGATGGCAACAAAAAGAAGGATGGTAAGTCTTCTGACAAGGGTGGGGACAAATCTAAAAATGAGTCTTCATCAGGCCCACAAAAACACTCTGGTGGGGGTGGTGGGCCCAAATCCTCTTTTAATCAGAACAAGGAAAAGAAACCATGGTGCTATTTATGTAAAATAAAAGGCCATTGGACAACAGATCCCAGTTGTCCAAAGAAAGGCACCAAGCCTCCTACCACTACAACCCCTACTGCTACACCTAGTGTCCCTACTAATAGCAGTGGTGGTGGGAGCAAACCTACTAATAGCCAATCCAAGGGAGTAGCTGGGCTCACTATTGGTAACTTAGTTGGGGTTGGCCTTGTTAGGGAGGCCACAGAGGCTGTGTTAGTCTCTGAGGGGGCTATTGATTTAGCCACCTTAGTTGCTTGTCCCCTTAATATGGATAAGTACAAGCAGCTACCCCTAATAAATGGTGTTGAGGTTCAGGCCTACAGGGACACTGGTGCCAGTGTGACTATGGTCATAGAGAAACTGGTCCACCCTGAACAACACCTACTTGGTCACCAGTACCAAGTAACCGATGCTCACAACAACACACTTAGCCACCCCATGGCTGTTGTAAATCTCAACTGGGGGGGGGTTACTGGTCCAAAGAAAGTTGTGGTAGCTTCAGATTTACCTGTAGACTGTCTATTAGGGAATGATTTGGAGACATCAGCTTGGTCAGATGTGGAGTTGGAGGCCCATGCAGCAATGCTGGGCATCCCAGGGCATATTTTTGCTTTGACAAGGGCTCAGGCCAAAAAGCAAAAAGGACAGGGAAGCTTGGATCCTGGAACAATGGACCAAGTGCTCCCTAAAGCTAGGGCTAGTAGAAGCAAACCACTTCCTACTATCCCTCCCTCTACAGTGGATTCAACTTCTGAGGAAGAAGAATTCCCTCCCTGTGCAGAACCTACACCAGAGGAGCTGGAAGCAGACACTGCTGAGCTTTTGGGTGAAGGGGGGCCTGCCTGAGAGGAGCTGAGTGTGGCACAGCAAACCTGTCCCACATTAGAGGGTCTCAGACAGCAAGCTGTCAAACAGGCTAATGGGGATGTCAGTGACTCTCACAGAGTTTACTGGGAGGACAACCTCTTGTACACTGAGCATAGGGATCCTAAATCTGGAGCTGCCAGGAGATTAGTGATTCCTCAGGAATACAGAAAGTTCCTCCTAACCCTGGCACATGACATTCCCCTAGCTGGGCACCTGGGTCAAATGAAAACTTGGGACAGACTGGTTCCATTGTTTCATTGGCCTAGGATGTCTGAGGACACAAAGGAATTTTGTAAGTCCTGTGAAACCTGTCAAGCCAGTGGCAAGACAGGTGGCACCCCAAAGGCACCCCTTATTCCACTGCCTGTGGTTGGGGTTCCCTTTGAAAGGGTAGGGGTTGACATAGTTGGCCCCCTTGACCCTCCTACTGCTTCAGGCAATAGATTTATCTTGGTGGTAGTGGACCATGCCACAAGATATCCTGAAGCTATTCCTTTAAGGACCACTACAGCACCTGCAGTGGCAAAGGCCCTCCTGGGAATATTTTCCAGGGTGGGCTTCCCAAAGGAAGTAGTATCGGACAGGGGAAGCAATTTCATGTCTGCATACTTAAAGGCCATGTGGAAGGAGTGTGGTGTAACGTACAAGTTCACAACACCCTATCATCCACAAACAAATGGACTGGTGGAGAGATTTAATAAAACTCTCAAAGGCATGATTATGGGTCTCCCTGAAAAACTCCGCAGGAGATGGGATATCCTTCTACCATGCCTCCTTTTTGCCTACAGGGAGGTACCCCAGAAAGGAGTGGGCTTCAGCCCCTTTGAATTTCTTTTTGGACACCCTGTTAGGGGTCCACTCACACTTGTAAAGGAGGGTTGGGAACAACCTTTAAAAGCTCCTAAGCAGGATATTGTGGATTATGTACTTGGCCTCAGATCAAGGATGGCTGAGTACATGAAAAAGGCCAGTAAAAACCTTCAGGCCAGCCAAGAGCTCCAGAAGCAATGGCATGATCAGAAGGCTGTTTTGGTTCAGTACCAACCAGGGCAGAAAGTGTGGGTCTTGGAGCCTGTGGCCCCAAGAGCACTCCAAGATAAATGGAGTGGTCCCCACACAATTGTTGAAAAGAAGGGAGAAGTCACCTATTTAGTTGACTTAGGCACTGCCAGGAGTCCCCTTAGGGTGCTCCATGTCAACCGCCTGAAACTCTACTATGACAGGGCTGATCTCACCCTGCTCATGGCAACAGATGAGGGACAGGAAGAAGACAGTGATCCTCTACCTGATCTCTTCTCTTCCACAGAACAAGATGCTCTGGTGGAAGGTGTAGTTTTGGCTGATTGTCTTACTGCTGAGCAGAAAGACAATTGCATAAATCTCCTAGATCAATTCTCTGAACTCTTCTCTACTGTGCCAGGTACCACTTCTTGGTGTGAGCACACTATAGATACTGGAGACAGCTTGCCTGTCAAAAGTAAGATCTATAGGCAGCCTGACCATGTCAGGGACTGCATAAAGCAAGAGGTCCAGAAAATGTTAGAACTAGGAGTTGTTGAGCACTCTGACAGTCCATGGGCTTCTCCTGTGGTACTGGTACCAAAACCCCATTCCAAAGATGGAAAGAAGGAAATGCGGTTTTGTGTAGACTATAGAGGTCTTAACTTGGTAACCAAAACTGATGCTCACCCTATACCCAGGGCAGATGAGCTCATAGATACACTGGCATCTGCCAAGTATCTAAGCACTTTTGACTTGACTGCAGGGTATTGGCAGATCAAATTGTCAGAAGATGCTAAACCTAAGACTGCATTTTCAACCATTGGAGGACATTACCAGTTTACTGTAATGCCTTTTGGTTTGAAAAATGCACCTGCCACTTTTCAGAGGTTGGTTAACACAGTCCTGCAAGGGCTGGAAGCTTTCAGTGCAGCATATTTGGACGATATAGCTGTCTTTAGCTCCAGCTGGGATGATCACCTGGTCCACCTATGGAAAGTTTTGGAGGCCCTGCAAAAGGCAGGCCTCACTATCAAGGCTTCAAAGTGCCAGATAGGGCAGGGTAAGGTGGTTTATCTGGGACACCTTGTTGGTGGGGAACAGATTGCACCACTTCAGGGGAAAATCCAAACAATTATTGATTGGGTTCCCCCTACCACTCAGACTCAGGTGAGAGCCTTCCTAGGCCTCACTGGGTATTACAGGAGGTTCATTAAGAACTATGGCTCCATTGCAGCCCCTCTTAATGACCTCACATCCAAGAAAATGCCTAAAAAGGTATTATGGACAGCAAACTGTCAGAAAGCTTTTGAGGAGCTGAAGCAGGCCATGTGCTCTGCACCTGTCCTGAAAAGCCCTTGTTACTCTAAAAAATTCTATGTCCAAACTGATGCATCTGAATTAGGAGTAGGGGCAGTCCTATCACAACTTAATTCTGAGGGCCAGGATCAACCTGTTGCTTTTATTAGTAGGAGGTTGACCCCTAGAGAAAAGCGTTGGTCTGCCATTGAGAGGGAGGCCTTTGCTGTGGTCTGGGCTCTGAAGAAGTTGAGGCCATACCTGTTTGGCACTCACTTCATTGTTCAGACAGACCACAAACCTCTACTTTGGCTAAAACAAATGAAAGGTGAAAATCCTAAATTGTTGAGGTGGTCCATATCCCTACTGGGAATGGACTATACAGTGGAACATAGACCTGGGAGTAGCCACTCCAATGCAGATGGACTCTCCAGATATTTCCACTTAGACAATGAAGACTCATCAGGTCACGGCTAGTCTTATTGTCCTTCGTTTGGGGGGGGGGTTGTGTAGGAAAGTACCATCTTGCCTGGCATGTTACCCCCATTTTTCACTGTATATATATTGTTTTAGTTGTATGTGTCACTGGGACCCTGGTAACCCAGGGCCCCAGTGCTCATAAGTGTGCCTGAATGTGTTACCTGTGTAGTGACTAACTGTCTCACTGAGGCTCTGCTAATCAGAACCTCAGTGGTTATGCTCTCTCATTTCTTTCCAAATTGTCACTAACAGGCTAGTGACCATTTTTACCAATTTACATTGGCTTACTGGAACACCCTTATAATTCCCTAGTATATGGTACTGAGGTACCCAGGGTATTGGGGTTCCAGGAGATCCCTATGGGCTGCAGCATTTCTTTTGCCACCCATAGGGAGCTCTGACAATTCTTACACAGGCCTGCCACTGCAGCCTGAGTGAAATAACGTCCACGTTATTTCACAGCCATTTTACACTGCACTTAAGTAACTTATAAGTCACCTATATGTCTAACCTTTACCTGGTAAAGGTTAGGTGCAAAGTTACTTAGTGTGAGGGCACCCTGGCACTAGCCAAGGTGCCCCCACATTGTTCAGAGCCAATTCCCTGAACTTTGTGAGTGCGGGGACACCATTACACGTGTGCACTACATATAGGTCACTACCTATATGTAGCTTCACAATGGTAACTCCGAATATGGCCATGTAACATGTCTATGATCATGGAATTGCCCCCTCTATACCATCCTGGCATAGTTGGCACATTCCCATGATCCCAGTGGTCTGTAGCACAGACCCTGGTACTGCCAAACTGCCCTTCCTGGGGTTTCACTGCAGCTGCTGCCAACCCCTCAGACAGGCATCTGCCCTCCTGGGGTCCAGCCAGGCCTGGCACAGGATGGCAGAACAAAGAACTTCCTCTGAGAGAGGGTGTTGCACCCTCTCCCTTTGGAAAATGGTGTGAAGGCAGGGGAGGAGTAGCCTCCCCCAGCCTCTGGAAATGCTTTGTTGGGCACAGATGTGCCCAATTCTGCATAAGCCAGTCTACACCGGTTCAGGGACCCCTTAGCCCCTGCTCTGGCGCGAAACTGGACAAAGGAAAGGGGAGTGACCACTCCCCTGACCTGCACCTCCCTTGGGAGGTGTCCAGAGCTCCTCCAGTGTGCTCCAGACCTCTGCCATCTTGGAAACAGAGGTGCTGCTGGCACACTGGACTGCTCTGAGTGGCCAGTGCCACCAGGTGACGTCAGAGACTCCTTCTGATAGGCTCCTTCAGGTGTTAGTAGCCTATCCTCTATTCCTAGGTAGTCAAACCCTCTTTTCTGGCTATTTAGGGTCTCTGTCTCTGGGGAAACTTTAGATAACGAATGCAAGAGCTCATCCGAGTTCCTCTGCATCTCTCTCTTCACCTTCTGCCAAGGAATCGACTGCTGACCGCGCTGGAAGCCTGCAAACCTGCAACATAGTAGCAAAGACGACTACTGCAACTCTGTAACGCTGATCCTGCCGCCTTCTCGACTGTTTTCCTGCTTGTGCATGCTGTGGGGGTAGTCTGCCTCCTCTCTGCACCAGAAGCTCCTAAGAAATCTCCCGTGGGTCGACGGAATCTTCCCCCTGCAACCGCAGGCACCAAAAAGCTGCATTACCGGTCCCTTGGGTCTCCTCTCAGCACGACGAGCGAGGTCCCACGAATCCAGCGACTCTGTCCAAGTGACCCCCACAGTCCAGTGACTCTTCAGTCCAAGTTTGGTGGAGGTAAGTCCTTGCCTCACCTCGCTGGGCTGCATTGCTGGGAACCGCGACTTTTGCAGCTACTCCGGCCCCTGTGCACTTCCGGCGGAAATCCTTCGTGCACAGCCAAGCCTGGGTCCACGGCACTCTAACCTGCATTGCACGACTTTCTAAGTTGGTCTCCGGCGACGTGGGACTCCTTTGTGCGACTTCGGGTGAGCACCGTTTCACGCATCCTCGTAGTGCCTGTTTCTGGCACTTCTCCGGGTGCTACCTGCTGCTGAGAGGGCTCCTTGTCTTGCTCGACGTCCCCTCTCTCTCCTGGTCCAATTTGCGATCTCCTGGTCCCTCCAGGGCCACAGCAGCGTCCAAAAACGCTAACCGCACGATTTGCAGCTAGCAAGGCTTGTTGGCGTTCTTTCGGCGGGAAAACACTTCTGCACGACTCTCCACGGCGAGAGGGATCCGTCCACCAAAGGGGAAGTCTCTAGCCCTTTTCGTTCCTGCAGAAACCTCAGCTTCTTCTGTCCAGTAGAAGCTTCTTTGCACCCGCAGCTGGCATTTCCTGGGCATATGCCCATCTCCGACTTGCTTGTGACTTTTGGACTTGGTCCCCTTGTTCCACAGGTATCCTAGATTGGAAATCCACAGTTGTTGCATTGCTGGTTTGTGTCTTTCCTGCATTATTCCTCTAACACGACTTCTTTGTCCTTAGGGGAACTTTAGTGCACTTTGCACTCACTTTTCAGGGTCTTGGGGAGGGTTATTTATCTAACTCTCACTATTTTCTAATAGTCCCAGCGACCCTCTACAAGGTCACATAGGTTTGGGGTCCATTCGTGGTTCGCATTCCACTTTTGGAGTATATGGTTTGTGTTGCCCCTATCCCTATGTTTCCCCATTGCATCCTATTGTAACTATACATTGTTTGCACTGTTTTCTAAGACTATACTGCATATTTTTGCTATTGTGTATATATATCTTGTGTATATTTGCTATCCTCTCACTGAGGGTACACTCTAAGATACTTTGGCATATTGTCATAAAAATAAAGTACCTTTATTTTTAGTATAACTGTGTATTGTGTTTTCTTATGATATTGTGCCTATGACACTAAGTGGTACTGTAGTAGCTTCACACGTCTCCTAGTTCAGCCTAAGCTGCTCTGCTAAGCTACCATTATCTATCAGCCTAAGCTGCTAGACACCCTATACACTAATAAGGGATAACTGGGCCTGGTGCAAGGTGCAAGTACCCCTTGGTACTCACTACAAGCCAGTCCAGCCTCCTACACAGACGTATGTAGAACCCTGGAGTTGCTATCTGAGGGCAACTTTGCATGAGCCTTGTCTGATGTGCAGCATTTGGTCTCCTTCTAGAGCACCTTACTGATATCAGGTAGCAGTTGTATAGCTACAGGCAAGATGGTCCTCGACTCCACTATCTCTTTGCAGCATTACCGATTGAGATCCCCAAGTGTACGTTTGGGACTTGCATAGTGTGCCTGTCACTCTCTATTGGGGGACTTCCAGATGCAGGTTAGCCATGAGGAAACTACAAGCACCAGTAGATGAGGGGGGGCATGGCAGCCCATGACATGGAACTGTACTACTTAGCTGCCCAGTTGCAATGGGCCACCCGCTGGTGCGCGATGCTCTGGGAGGTAGTGGGCACTCAGGACTCCCTCCAGGTCTCTTTTTACTTGCATTCTGATGCACAACAATCCTGACTCACTGGTTCAGGCATTAATATTTTGATTCATACGGCGCAGTGTGCCTGTGCGAGGGCCCTGAATAGAACTTGCACCAGAGCCCCATATACGTGCAAGCTCCCCTTATTAAAGCTCATTGTTGGCGAAAGTCACAATTATGAGTGCTATATTTACAGGTGGGTGATCTTAGCTCTTTTTTAGAACTCAGAGAGATATAAGATTTCCCGGCGGGACACTTCTTTTTAGATGGGGCCCTAATGGGCAGGATACAAGCTTGGTGGAGGGCAGGTCCCTCTGAACCTCCAGAGCATGAATGCCTCCGCTGCCCAATTCTTATCAGGGTTAACAATGAAGGTGATCTCCCTACTGCATTGTGCCTTGTTAAAAGGGGCCCAAGATGGACATTCCACAATTGTGCCTCAGCTGGGACATAGATTTGGGATCTGCACTCAAGCTAGCCTTTAACAAGAAGAAAATGCTGGTGTTTACCCCAAGTTATCCAGGAATGCCAGATGTAAGCTTAACCAGTTTTACATCTTACATCGGGTATATCTCACCTTCGGCAACTACATGCTATGTTCCCCACAACCTCTTCGGAATACCCTCGCTGCCGGGTGGCCGTGGCAGGGTTCTTTCATATGGCGTGGACCTCCCTGATTCTGGCCCTGTACTGGGCCACCATGCTACAGGTGGTGGGCCGGGCCACCAATATATATTTCAACTACTCCCCGCAGTTATGTCTGCTATTTCTACACACACATGCAGTGTGGCCCGGAAGGCGACTGACAGGTTCACAGATCTGGCACAGCACACAATGAGCTGGAAGTCAACCACAGGATCAGACTAGAGGAAACAGAGTAGAGGACTAATTAAGTAAGCAGACTGTGAGAGGGAGGCACTGTGACGGGAGGAGGCCAGAGTGGTGCGAAGAGTCCATATACTACCTTCATAGGATCCGATTTTGGTGACATGCCTGAGACTAGATGTCCATGGGAGGCTACCACAGTGGAGGCTCACCCTTCAGTGCCATCTTTGTACTCTAGGCTGCCTTCACGGTCCCTGTAAGGAAATGCCTCCTTGGCATGGTTACCCCCTGACTTTTTGCCTTTGCTGATGCTATGTTTTGAATTGAAAGTGTGCTGAGGCCTGCTAACCAGGCCCCAGCACCAGTGTTCTTTCCCTAACCTGTACTTTTGATTCCACAATTGGCACACCCTGGCATCCAGGTAAGTCCCTTGTAACTGGTACCAAGGGCCCTGATGCCAGGGAAGGTCTCTAAGGGCTGCAGCATATCTTATGCCACCCTGGGGTCCCTCACTCAGCACAGACACACTGCTTGCCAGCTTGTGTGTGCTGGTGAGAACAAAAGGAGTAAGTCGACATGGCACTCCCCTCAGGGTGCCATGCCAACCTCACACTGCCTATGCAGTATAGATAAGTCACCCCTCTAGTAGGCCTCACAGCCCTAAGGCAGGGTGCACTATACCATAGGTGAGGGCACCAGTGCATGAGCACTGTGCCCCTACAGTGTCTAAGCCAAACCTTAGACATTGTAAGTGCAGGGTAGCCATAAAAGTATATGGTCTGGGAGTCTGTCAAACACGGACTCCACAGCACCATAATGGCTACACTGAAAACTGGGAAGTTTGGTATCAAATTCCTCAGCACAATAAATGCATACTGATGCCAGTGTACATTGTATTGTAAAATACACCCCAGAGGGCACCTTAGAGGTGCCCCCTGAAACCTAATCCAACTACCCGTGTAGGCTGACTGGTTCTAGCAGCCTGCCACACTCGAGACATGTTGCTGGCCACATGGGGAGAGTGCCTTTGTCACTCTGTGGCCTGTAACAAAGCCTGCACTGGGTGGAGATGCTAACACCTCCCCCAGGCAGGAGCTGTAACACCTGGCGGTGAGCCTCAAAGGCTTACCCCCTTTGTTCCAGCACCACAGGGCACTCCAGCTAGTGGAGTTGCCCGCCCCCTCCGGTCACGGCCCCACTTTTGGCGGCAAGGCCGGAGGAGATAATGAGAATAACAAGGAGGAGTCACTGGCCAGTCAGGACAGCCCCTAAGGTGTCCTGAGCTGAAGTGACTCTAACTTTTAGAAATCCTCCATCTTGCAGATGGAGGATTCCCCCAATAGGGATAGGAATGTGACCCCCTCCCCTTGGGAGGAGGCACAAAGAGGGTGTACCCACCCTCAGGGCTAGTAGCCATTGGCTACTAACCCCCCAGACCTAAACACGCCCTTAAATTTAGTATTTAAGGGCTCCCCTGAACCTAAAGATTTAGATTCCTGCAACTTACCGAAGAAGAAGACTGCTGAGCTGAAAACTCCTGCAGAAGAATAAAGAAGACACCAACTGCTTTGGCCCCAGTCCTACCGGCCTGTCTCCAGCCTTCTAAAGAAACCTGCTCCAGCGACGCTTTCTCCAGGACCAGCGACCTCTGAATCCTCAGAGGACTGCCCTGCTTCAAGAGGAACAAGAAACTCCAGAGGACAGCGGCCCTGTTCAAAAAGACTGCAACTTTGTTTCAGAGGAGCAGATTTAAAGACCCCTGCAATCCCCGCAAAAAGCGTGAGACTTGCAACACTGCACCCGGCGACCCCGACTCGACTGGTGGAGAACCAACACCTCAGGGAGGACCCTCCGGCGACTCCAAGACTGTGAGTAACCAAAGTTGTCCCCCCTGAGCCCCCACAGCGACGCCTGCAGAGGGAATCCCGAGGCTCCCCCTGACCGCGACTGCCTGACTCTAAAATCCCGACGGCTGGAAAAGACCCTGCACCCGCAGCCCCCAGCACCTGAAGGATCGGAACTTCAGTGCAGGAGTGACCCCCAGGAGGCCCTCTCCCTTGCACGGGTGGTGGCTACCCCGAGGAGCCCCCCCCTTGCCTGCCTGCACCGCTGATGAGACCCCTTGGTCTCCCATTGACTCCCATTGGAAACCCGACGCTTGTTTGCACACTGCACCCAGCCGCCCCGCGCTGCTGAGGGTGTACTTTCTGTGTGGACTTGTGTCCCCCCCGGTGCCCTACAAAACCCCCCTGGTCTGCCCTCCGAAGACGCGGGTACTTACCTCCTGGCAGACTGGAACCGGGGCACCTCCTTCTCCATTGAAGCCTATGCGTTTTGGGCACCACTTTGAACTCTGCACCTGACCGGCCCTGAGCTGCTGGTGTGGTGACTTTGGGGTTGCTCTGAACCCCCAACGGTGGGCTACCTTGGACCCCAATCTTAACCCCGTAGGTGGTTTACTTACCTGCAAGAACTAACAATACTTTACCTCCCCCAGGAACTGTGAAAATTGCACTGTGTCCACTTTTAAAACAGCTTATTGTGTTTTATGAAAAAAGTATATATGCTACTGTGATTATTCAAAGTTCCTAAAGTACTTACCTGCAATACCTTTCAAATGAGATATTACATGTAGAATTTGAACCTGTGGTTCTTAAAATAAACTAAGAAAATATATTTTTCTATAACAAAACCTATTGGCCTGGATTTGTCTCTGAGTGTGTGTTCCTCATTTATTGCCTGTGTGTATGTACAACAAATGCTTAGCACTACTCCTTTGATAAGCCTACTGCTCGACCACACTACCACAAAATAGAGCATTAGTATTATCTCTTTTTGCCACTATCTTACCTCTAAGGGGAACCCTTGGACTCTGTGCATACTATTCATTACTTTGAAATAGTGCATACAGAGCCAACTTCCTACAGTCCCCTAAAACTCCTTCTGAGGCTGGGACACGACACCCCCACTGGGTGATAGTGGGTGGTTGGGTATTGGAATGATTGCGGGATGGGCGAGTGGAGTCACTGCCACAGCTTCTCTTTTGTAGCCGAGGCAACAACAGGTGCCTCCGTTATAGAGCTCGACAGCAGGTCCTGTATGAGTGTTACTCATGTAGCCAGGTTTGACACGCCATATGTAATGATTAAGATACAGCCTGTATGTTGCCTACCTTTACGCTATCTGCTCCTGCTTGCCATGTTTCTTTTCATATGTTTATTATTTGCCTCATCTTTATACAAATTATTTGTTTTTTTTTCTGAAAAAGACAATTAAAATATCAAATTTTTTTTTTTTTAAATGAACACGTTATTTCCTTCACTTTGCTCTTAGGGAGGGCAGATGCAGCTTTGTATGCTGGGGAACTGACACATTTACTGACTCTGACCTTTCTGAGAAGCTTGCCATGGAAGGTGCAGCAGATAGATTATTACATTTAGGATAAAAGATGCGTTGAGGAAGAACACAAAGAAATGGAAGCTTAAAAACAATGTGAAAGGCCACCAACCTGTTATTGCTATAGATTTTTGTTAAGATATTTCGATTGCAAAGAGAAGTAGCTAAGCCACCCTCTTGCTCAGTGTTAGGGCCAGTACAGGTGCACAGAAAGCTTCTCTCAGAATGATATGTTCTACAATTGGAGCAAAGAAGACAACTTAAGTAGCCAAGTTTGACTTTTAAAAACATATGGACTGGGGAGAAATATGAACATCAAATAAACTGACTAGAGAGGGATGCTGCACAGTGAAACAGAGCCTCCAACGTAGCTAGAGTGGTTGCCTTGATAAGAGTGTCATCAAAAGCTAGTCACCCAAGAGTACAATTCGCAATAGTACCCCAACCATGCCAGGCAAGTCAGTGATGCTCAGGAATTACTATAATGGCACAGTGTATTTCATACCTGACTGAAAAAACCAACAGGGCTGCATCCAACAGAAAGGGAGCCGGGCTGTGACATTCTGTAGGAAGCTGGCCTGGTGTGTGGTGGGTACCCAAGGTACTTAACCTTATACCAGATCCAGGTATCCCCTCTTAGTAAAGTGTAGGCAGATGAGCAGTCAAGGCTTATCTAGGACACATGCAAAGCTCATGCAATACCACTGTAGTCACACAGAATACACTCAGTTGTACAAAAAAAGGTACTTGATTTTTGGCACAAATCACCACAACATACGCGACCGGTAACCCACCCTTAGGAGGTAAGTATTACACTAAATATATACACTAGCAGTCAGAAATAGGCATAGACGAGGTTAGAAAACAGTGCAAATAGTGATAACCAATAGTGACCCTAGGGGAACACAAACCATATACTAAAAAAATGGAATGCGAACAAGGTACTTCCACCTAGGTAAGTAAACTGTTTCGAGGGGAGCTGAGGGTATTAGAAATAAAGAAGAAAAATAAGACTCCCAGAGAAGGCTGCAAGAAAACCAGCAGTGGATTCCTGAAGAAAGGAGACCTGTGAAGAGAGGGCACCAAATCCAGAGATACAACAGAGTCCAGTGGGGGCAGGAGCCTCTACAAACCACACTGAAGATGCAGGGGTTGGTCGACAGTGAAGGAGAATAGGTCACCACTGCAGCCAGAGAAGAGTTCCTGATTGATGCAGATGGAGTCCCACACTGGAAGGAAGATTGCAGATGGGTCTTGGTGCAGGAATTCCACCAACATACCTTGGCAAAGGCAACTTCGCGGTTGGAGGAAAAGAGGTGCTGCCAGGGACCAGCAAGGCCCAGGTGGACGCAACCCAGGAGAGGGAGTCACAGGGGACCCTCAGCGTGGCAGAGTCAACAGGAGCCAGAGGCAGCACCCATAGGAGCCCCACAGGATGAGGACACAGAAGGTGCAAGAAGGAGCCCATGCAGCACTACAGAAGAGGATCCCACGCCGCAGGAGAACCACGCAGGAGGCTGGGATTTGCAGGAAGGAGTGCTGGGGGCTGGAGCTGCACAACGCCTGAAGATCCCTTGGAGGAGACACAAACAAGCCTTGGCAGCTGCAAGAGACGCGGTGCACGGGGGTACTGTCCTATGTGGGAAGGCAAAGGCTTACCTCCACCAAAGTTGGACAGCTGATCGAGAGGACCAAGAAGACTACTCCAGACCATGACCTGTGATGCAGGATCCACGCAGCTCAGCTGTAGAAAGGACCCACGCAGCCGGTCGTCACAAGTTGTAAAGGTTGCAGAGGAGTCCTGCTAGAATCTTGCAAGCAAAATCTAAAGGCGGATCCTAAATAGCCCTGAAAGGTGTGGGGGGGGGGGGGGGAGCTGGCCACCTAACCAGGTAAGCACCTATCAGGAGGGGGCTCTGACGTCACCTGCCTGGCCACTCAGATGCCTCGAGAGTTCCCTGCCCATTTCAGAAACAAGATGGCAGAACCCAGGGACCCTCTGGAAGAGCTCTAAGCACCACCCCTGGGGTGGTGACGGACAGGGGAGTGGTCATTCCCCTTTCCATTGTCCAGTTTCACACCAGAGCAGGGACTGGGGGTGCCTGAACCGGTGTGGAGTGGTTTATGCACAGAGGGCACCAAATGTGCCCTTGAAAGCAAAATCAGTGGCTTGGGGAGGATACCCCTCTCAAGCCAGTCACACCTATTTCCAAAGGGAGAGGGTGTAACACCCCTCTTCCAAAGGAAATCCTTTGTTCTGCCTTCCTAGGCTTAAGCAGCTCATGCAGCAGGAGGACAGAAACCTGTCTGATGGGTGGCAGCAGCTGGAAGACTGGTGGTAGCAATGCTGGGGGTCCTCTAAGGAGCCCCCAGAGTGCATGGAATCATACAACCAATACTTGCAAAAGTACTGGAGTATGATTCCGACATATTTGATACCAAACATGCCTAGGTTCAGAGTTTCCATTATGTAAAAGGACATAGGTAGTGACCCATGTCCAGTGCATGCATAAAATGGTGTCCCTGCACTCACGAAGTCCAGGAAAATGGAGCTGGAGTTCGTGGGGGCACCTCTGCTAGTGCAGGGGTGCCCTCACTCACAGGCAATTGCATCCTGCACTCTGGGCTAGGAGGTCCTGCCATAGGGGTGGCTTACAGTGACCTGGTGCAGTGACGTGTTAGTGAAAGGGTTCATGCCCCCTTCCACGCAGGCTGCAATGGCAGGCCTGCAGAACACTTTGCATGGGCTCCCTATGAGTGGTGTAGGAAGTTGGCTCTGTATGTACTATTTAAAAGTAAGAAATAGCATGCACAGAGTCCAAGGGTTCCCCTTAGAGGTAAGATAGTGGCAAAAAGAGATAATTCTAATGCTCTATTTTGTGGTAGTGTGGTCGAGCAGTAGGCTTATCAGAGGGTAGTGTTAAGCATTTGTTGTACACACACAGGCAATAAATGAGGAACCCACACTCAAAGACAATTCCAGGCCAATGGGTTTTTGCATAGAAAAATATATTTTCTTAGTTTATTTTAAGAACCACACGTTCAAGATTTACAAGTAATGCTTTAAATGAAAGGTAATTCACTTAGGAAGTTTAGGAACTTTGAATTAGCAAAATAGCATATACAGTTTTCACATAAATGACATATAGCTATTTTAAAACTAGACAGTGCAATTTTCAACAGTTCCTGGGGGAGGTAAGTGTTTGTTAGTTTTTGCAGGTAAGTAAACCACCCACGGGGTTCAAAGTTGGGTCCAAGGTAGCTCACCGTTGGGGGTTCAGGGCAACCCCAAAGTTACCACACCAGCAGCTCAGGGCCGGTCAGGTGCAGAGGTCAAAGTGGTACCCAAAACGCATAGGCTTCAATGGAGAAGGGGGTGCCCCGGTTCCAGTCTGCCAGCAGGTAAGTGCCCGCGTCTTCGGAGGGCAGACCAGGGGGGTTTTGTAGGGCACCGGTGGGGACACAAGTCAGCACAAAAAGTACACCCTCAGCGGCACGGGGCGGCCGGGTGCAGAGTGCAAACAAGCATCGGGTTCGCAATAGGTTTCAATGGGAGACCAAGGGGTCTCTTCAGCGATGTAGGCAGGCAAGGGGGGGGAGGGGGGGGCTCCTCGGGGTAGCCACCACTTGGGCAAGGGACAGGGCCACCTGGGGGTCGCTCCTGCACTGGAGTTCGGATCCTTCAGGTCCTGGGGGCTGCGGATGCAGAGTCTTTACCAGGCGTCGGGTCTTTGAAGCAGGCAGTCGCGGTCAGGGGGAGCCTCGGGATTCCCTCTGCAGGCGTCGCTGTGGGGCTCAGGGGGGTCAACTCTGGCTACTCACGGTCTCGTAATCGCCGGGGAGTCCTCCCTGCGGTGTTTGTTCTCCACAAGTCGAGCCGGGGGCTTCGGGTGCAGAGTGCAAAGTCTCACGCTTCCGGCGGGAAACGTGTGTTGTTTCAAAGTTGCTTCTTTGTTGCAAAGTTGCAGTCTTTGTGGAACAGAGCCGCTGTCCTCAGGAGTTCTTGGTCCTTCTAGATGCAGGGTAGTCCTCTGAGGCTTCAGAGGTTGCTGGACCCTGGGAACGCGTCGCTGGAGCAGTGTCTTTAGAAGTGGGGAGACAGGCCGGTAGAGCTGGGGCCAAAGCAGTTGGTGTCTCCGTCTTCTCTGCAGGTTTTTCAGTTCAGCAGTCCTCTTAGGTTGCAGGAATCTATCTTGCTGTGTTCTGGGAGCCCCTAAATACTCAATTTAGGGGTGTGTTTAGATCTGGGGTGTTAGTAGCCAATGGCTACTAGCCCTGAGGGTGGCTACACCCTCTTTGTGCCTCCTCCCTGAGGGGAGGGGGGCACATCCCTAATCCTATTGGGGGAATCCTCCATCTGCAAGATGGAGGATTTCTAAAAGTCAGAGTCACCTCAGCTCAGGACACCTTAGGGGCTGTCCTGACTGGCCAGTGACGACTCCTTGTTTTTCTCATTATCTCCTCCGGCCTTACCGCCAAAAGTGGGGCCGTGGCCGGAGGGGGCGGGCAACTCCACTAGCTGGGGTGCTGTAACAAAGGGGGTGAGCCTTTGAGGCTCACCGCCAGGTGTTACAGTTCCTGCAGGGGGAGGTGAGAAGCACCTCCACCCAGTACAGGCTTTGTTACTAGCCACAGAGTGACAAAGGTACTCTCCCCATGTGGCCAGCAACATGTCTGGTGTGTGGCGGGCTGCTAAAACTAGTCAGCCCACACTGGTAGTCGGTTAAGGTTTCAGGGGGCACCTCTAAGGTGCCCTCTGGGGTGTCTGTTACAATAAAATGTACACTGGCATCAGTGTGCATTTATTGTGCTGAGAAGTTTGATACCAAACTTCCCAGTTTTCAGTGTAGCCATTATGGTGCTGTGGAGTTCGTGCATGACAGACTCCCAGACCATATACTCTTATGGCTACCCTGCACTTACAATGTCTAAGGTTTTGCTTAGACACTGTAGGGGCATAGTGCTCATGCACTTATGCCCTCACCTATGGTATAGTGCACCCTGCCTTAGGGCTGTAAGGCCTGCTAGAGGGGTGACTTATCTATACCTGTAGGCAGTGTGAGGTAGGCATGGCACCCTGAGGGGAGTGCCATGTCGACTTAGTCTTTTTATCCCCACTAGCACACACAAGCTGGCAAGCAGTGTGTCTGTGCTGAGTGAGGGGTCCCCAGGGTGGCATAAGACATGCTGCAGCCCTTAGAGACCTTCCCTGGCATCAGGGCCCTTGGTACCAGGGGTACCAGTTACAAGGGACTTACCTGGATGCCAGGGTGTGCCAATTGTGGAAACAAAGGTACAGGTTAGGGAAAGAACACTGGTGCTGGGGCCTGGTTAGCAGGCCTCAGCACACTTTCAAATCATAACTTGGCATCAGCAAAGGCAAAAAGTCAGGGGGTAACCATGCCAAGGAGGCATTTCCTTACAGGTGGCATAATACATGCTGCAGCCCATAGGGCTCTTAGGGTCCTGGTTAGCAGGAACCCAGTAGACACAGTCAAACATACTGACAACAGGCAGAAAATGGGGGTTACCATGCCAAGAAAGAGGGCACTTTCCTACACGTTCCATATGAGAGTCTGAAAACGTCCTTTGACAACTGTAAAATATACCATTAAGAACTGCTTCACGACCTGCAGAATAAGAGGAGGGGGTGATAAATAATAATGAGTGAATTTGAGGCTAATCCCTCTGAGACGAAAGGAGCCTGGGTTACAATATGGTGTGCACACACATGGGTGAGACTTCCCACTACAAAATATACAATACTCATGTGTGTGTGTCTCCTCCTTTCCCAGTGGATCTAAGAATATGTAAGTCCACTGACACTACTCGCATTTCAACACTTGTTTTCCAACAAAAAAGTAGATGTTGAAAGGAGGTATAGGCTAAGTAAGCCCTCACCTCCAGTGAGGCGGACTACTGCCTCTTCGTACAAAAGCATGAGGTGACTAACAGTGGTGGCATAATAATCTTAGTCTAGAGGCCTTTTCAACTGCATCCATGTGGGGAAAACTGTCTGCAGGTTCTCCAAGATAAACAACCACCCAGTTCAGTCAAATCGGGAAGGTGTGTGTCCATAAGCAGAGTTTGTGCGTGGCTGCCCAAAGAGTTGGTTTCCACTGAAGGGAGCTCTTTGTTAATTGTGAACAATTGACAATTCCAAATATGGGTGGGGGAAAGAGTTTTTCATTCTTTCCACTGCATTCAGAGGTCTGCCTCGCTTTCTACTTTCCTCATGGAAAAAGCTGCCCTTCCCTGGACTGCCCAGTATCCACAGGGCTTTCAAAACCACTCTGTAGGAAAGTGCTCTTGTTGGCATGGTTACCACTCCTCTCCCCCCCCCCACACTTTTTGCCCGATATTGATGCCGACTTGACCGAGAGTGTGCTGGGTTCCTGCTAACCAGGCCCCAGCACCAGTGTTCTTTCCCCAAATCTGTACCTCAGTTCCCACAAATGACACACCCCTGGCACACAGTTAATTCCTTTGTAAAAGGTACCCATAGTACCAAGGGCTGTGTCGCCAGAAAGGTCCCCAAGGGCTGCAGCATGTACTATGACACCCTAGGAGACACCCCACCAAGCACATGCAGACTGACTATGCAGCCTGTGTGTGCTGGTTGGGAGAAAAAGGCATGGTTGGGAGAAAAAGGCAAAGTCGACATGGCACCCCCCTCAGGATGTTATGCCCACAAACCACTGCTTGTGGCATAGGTAAGTCACCCCTCTTAGCAGGCCTTACAGCCCTAAGGCAGGGTGCACTATACCACAGGTGAGGGCATAGCTGCACGAGCAATATGCCCCTACAGTGTCTAGGTCCATTCTCGACATTGTAAGTGCAGTGTAGCCATACTGAGTACATGGTCTGCAAGTGTGTCATTACGAACTCCACAGATCCATAATGGCCTCACTGAATACTGGGAAGTTTGATATCAAACTTCTCAGCACAATAAACCCCCACTGATGCCAGTGTGGAATTTATTGAAAAATGCACACAGACGTCATCTTGCTAGCCAAACTGCTAGTGTAGGACTCACCGGTCTGTGCCAGCCTGCCACTTTCAGACAAGTTTCTGACTACATGAGGTGAGAGCCTTTGTGGTCAGAAACAAAGCCTGTCCTGGGTGGAGGTGCTGTAATCCCTGGTGATGAACCTCAAAGGCTCAGGCCTTTTGTTACAGTGACCCAGGGCACTCCAGCTATTGGAGATGCCCGCCCCCAGACAAAGCCCCACTTTTGTCAGCAAGTCCAGCGGGAAAATTAGAGAAAACAAGGAGTGACCACCTCAGCTTACACCACCCCTAAGGTGTCCAGAGTTGAGGTGACCCCCTCCTTGCAAAGTCCTCCATCTCAGTTTGGGGGGCAAGGACCAATACGTTTAGGTCTGTGTCCCCCTCCCCGAAGAGAGTGGGTACAGGAAGGGTGTAGCCACCTTCAGGGACAGTAGCCATTGGCTTACTGCCCACTGAGCCCTGTAATGCCCCTAAAAAAGCTTGTCAGATTCCTGGTGACCTCACAAGAAAGAAGAATGAAGGACTGCTAAGCTGACCCACAGCAGAAAAGACTGAGGACGCAAACTGACTTAGCCCCAGCCCCCCGGCCTGTCTCCAGCTTCTAAAGCCCTGCTAAAAGAAAGTGACGCATCTTGCAGGACCAGCGAACTCGGAAAAGCCTCCAGAGGACTGCCTGCACCCTAGAGGACTAAGAACTTCCATGGACAGCGGCCCAGTCCAAGAAGAAACTCCATTCAAGGACTACGGAGACTCCCTGGATCCACAAGTCCTGCCCACTCTGCACCCTAGCCCCCAGGCGAATCTGAGCAAGTGCCCACCTTGGGTTGACCCCTCCTGTCCACTACGACAACACCTGCAGCCTGAATCCGGAGGACCCTGTTGACCGCGACTGAACTGGATGAAGATTACCGACACCAGAAGGTACCCTGCACCTGCAGCCCCCTGGCCTTGGGGAATCCAACCTTCAATGCAGCATCATCCAGCAGGCGGTCTCCCTCCTTGTCTAGCCTTTGGTTTCCCAGTACCGACCCCCTGGACTTCACCTGCAGCATCTTTGTGGCCCCTGGGGCCCCTCTACAGGAACGCACTGGGAGCCCGATGCGGTTTGTGTACGCTGCCCCCGTGCCGCTGAGAGTGTGTGTTGGGTGCTGACCTGTGGCCCCCCGGGTGATCCTCTAAACCCCCCAGGTCTGCCCTCCGAAAACGCGGGCACTTACCTGCAAGCAGGCCTGATTTCGAGTGCCCCCAGTCTCCATAACAGCCCATGTTAAAAAACCTCAACTTTGACATCTGCACCAGGCCGGCCCCGTGATGCTGGTGGTGGGTGTTTGGGGTTAACTTGAAACTTGAACCCCAACCTGTGGACATCCTAACCCCCAAGGACTGGAACTGTAAATCTTGTGCTTACCTCACAAGCATACTAACTTTTCTTCCCACCCCCAGAACTGTTTCTGAAAATTGCAGTGTGTCAACATTTAAAACAGATTACTGCTATTTATTTAAAAAACGTATAACTTGCCAAATTGAAACAAAGTGGTATTGATACATATGTTGGATGCTTATTTGCAAATGTACTTACCTGCAACTTGAATCTTGTGGTTCTAGAAATAAAGTAACAAAACATTTTTGCTATATAAAAACCATTGGCCTGGAGTTAGTAATTTGAGTGTGTGCTTCACTTTATTGCCTGTGTGTGTACACCAAATGCTTTGCACTACTCTCTGATAAGCCTAACTGCTCAACCACACTACCACAAAAGAGAGCATTAGTATTATCTACTTTAGCCTCTGTTGTTCCTCTGGGGAACCCCTAGACTCTGTGCACACTATATCTCATTTTGATACAAGATATACAGAGCCAGCTTCCTACACACTCGAACCATCTTTCTGGCCTTACGGTTCCAGAGGCACTGTGGTTTTAAATTGCATTTGGTCCGTAACACTACAGTAAGGAAACTAGATGGATTTGGTGAAGCTTTGAGGTTCAATGAGTGCCCTCAGACCAGCGGGTGACCCCACCAATGGAAAGGTATTACTGCAAAAGCCTATTTCTTTTTATTTTTTTAGCAAAAGGCCCCTAAATGTTGGTCGGTCTTGGAAATTAATATTAGACACTGGCCCACTGCTAAGTCTGACTCATTTTAGAAACTAGCAAATGTTTTGGCCATTTACTGATTTCTCAAGTTCCAGTTAGCCAAGGAAATTATGTTCCAGTAGGGAAAAACTCCTACGTTTGCACTGGTGAAGCCCAACTTGATCCACAAGAAGTCCTGTCTAGCCAGGCAGCTGTTATGCTCGAGATGGTGACTCCTCAGCTAACAGAAAGGAGAGTAGAAGGAGGGTGTTGGCTACAGGATGCAGTAACCCCCTCTCTAAAACAGCAGACAGGCACCCTGAACTCAAGACTGTCACTTAGTTCCTTCCCCTGTCAGTGAGGAGTTAAAGGTGTGGTTCTGGGCACTGACAGCTGTCAGTGACCTCGACTATGGCTGCACTTTCCCTAGCAAGGTGGTCTGACCCCAGGACAAGTAGTAAGTTAGGCCCACTGACTCTGCTGGTCATGGCTGGGTTACTCCAGTTGTGGGTGACTTCTTAGAGTAAGCTGGGGGTTGCCCTGGCTAAGATAGGGTTAGCAGAGGTGGACACCTCTCATCCCAAGGAAAAGAAAACGGGGAAGGAAGACAAAGAGCATTTTAAATAGGGCCTTAACACTGTTGAGGTAAGTCAGCTTTCCAAAGGAAATTACCTGGACAGTAGGATGTAAGGCAGAGTAGGTGCTGCAACTATACAGCCCATTCCCTTACTCTTCCTCACCTGACAGACTAGGAAGACTCTCCCAAGTTGTGGATGAGTCTCCTAACCTGCTGGCTGGTTTTTACATGCAACTTCGACTGAAATGCGTTGGGTTCGTGTTAACCAGGTCCCCAGTGCCAGTGTTCCTTCCCTAAAACATAAAACGCAGTCACTTGATCCCCAAGTGACCAGGACCTTTAGCACCTCTATAAGTCCCTAGTAAATAGTATCACTGGTACCTAGGGCATAGGTACTGAAGACGGCCCCTCAGGGCTGCAGCACAACGTGTGCCACTCTGAGGGACCCAGCACCAAACCTATGCGGACTGCCAATACAGATTGCATGACAAGGTGCTCCCAAAACTGAAAACATGATATGGCACAAACCTGTGTGCCATGTCCCCTAAAACACTGCTTGGAATATCTTGGAAGTCACCCCTACAGAAGGCCTAAGGCAATGTGTATGATAGGAGGAAAAGCTTTTACTGTGCAAGCTGGTAGTTTATGGAGCCAAATCCAATCAAACTATTACAGGTGTCTAACCTCTTGACTTTTCGTAAGCCCATTAATAGTGGTTTTTATACAATAATGGTTTAACTGTGGATGGCTGGAGGTTGGTGCTGGACAATTAGCACTAGATCCGTTGGCTGAAGATAATCCACTATATAAATAACTTAATAAATATATTCTGCCTCTGGGTGAATCTTGTTCAAAGTCAGAGCAAAAAAACAAAAGACAATGGAGCCTCTGCTGGTGCATCCGCCCTGGTAGAGGCACTCCTTCAGAGTCAGGCTCTGTAAAGACCGGCTGTGTTTTTGTAACCTCGCAGCACAACATCAGTTGACATAGGGCTGAAGTTGTTTCAATGGTAGACATAAGAATCAGTCCAGGCTTGGTGGCAGTGGCGTGGAGGTGCCAAATGCAGGTCTCAGAGCTGAAGTGGAAGTCTGTACCAGAGTCACTATGGGGCCTGGAGTGGGTCCCCAGGGGTGAAATGGGGCACAGGACTTATCCACCTTCAGCAACCCCAAGCCCCAGTGGTTCTAGGGAGCCAAAGGCACACTACATGGAGCTGGAACTGCACCAAAAATCTGCAGTATGGCCTCCTTGAAGTCTTCAATCTGCGTGGTTTCACTTATGGCCTGGAAAATTCCGGTTGCACTGAGATCAGCTCAGTGACCAGAATATAGAGGGAGACAGACTCCCATCATGAAATTCTTGCACATTTTCTCTGGATAAAGAGTGGCAGAAAAGGGGTGAGCCTTGCTTTGCTTCTTTGTTTACATTTAGACTACCAGATTTTTTAATGTATAATTTAAAAGTCATTTTACGTGCCCAGACACCAGAGATGCACATCTTGCTGGTCCTTGACCAACATCTGCTTTTTACAGTCATGGCATGGTTTGAAACCTGTTGTTCATGGTGGCAACATTGTTCTCTGTAACACTGGCTTTAGTTTGGAAGTCGTAGGAACACCAACTAAATTGGGAGCACAGCTCTAGATCTGCATTGAAAGTCTCAGAAATTCTGCTCCATTCCTTTTCTTCCGGGGCAGTACGTAGCCAGGGCACAGCTACATGGCACCACCTAATAGCAAGCAGGAACGTTGCTGGAAAAAAAGTTTTCAGATACTGTCTGGCACCTGGGGATAATTTCTAAGGTGAGGAAACTGCAGTCAGAAATATCTATCAGAAGCATTCAGAACAACATCTTTGGTGAGCTTGTATTTTCCACCTCTTTACACCTGACAGTTATGGAGATTTCTTTTCTTAAATCCCTGACGAACCCTAACTCTCAATTCCAACTGACTGTGGTGGTGTAGGAGGCTGGACTGGCTTGTAGTGAGTACCAAGGGGTACTTGCACCAGGCCCAGTTATCCCTTATTAGTGTATAGGGTGTCTAGCAGCTTAGGCTGATAGATAATGGTAGCTTAGCAGAGCAGCTTAGGCTGAACTAGGAGACGTGTGAAGCTACTACAGTACCACTTAGTGTCATATGCACAATATCATAAGAAAACACAATACACAGTTATACTAAAAATAAAGGTACTTTATTTTTATGACAATATGCCAAAGTATCTTAGAGTGTACCCTCAGTGAGAGGATAGGAAATATACACAAGATATATATACACAATAGCAAAAATATGCAGTATAGTCTTAGAAAACAGTGCAAACAATGTATAGTTACAATAGGATGCAATGGGGAAACATAGGGATAGGGGCAACACAAACCATATACTCCAAAAGTGGAATGCGAACCACGAATGGACCCCAAACCTATGTGACCTTGTAGAGGGTCGCTGGGACTATTAGAAAATAGTGAGAGTTAGAAAAATAACCCTCCCCAAGACCCTGAAAAGTGAGTGCAAAGTGCACTAAAGTTCCCCTAAGGACAAAAGAGTCGTGTTAGAGGAATAATGCAGGAAAGACACAAACCAGCAATGCAACAACTGTGGATTTCCAATCTAGGGTACCTGTGGAACAAGGGGACCAAGTCCAAAAGTCACAAGCAAGTCGGAGATGGGCAGATGCCCAGGAAATGCCAGCTGCGGGTGCAAAGAAGCTTCGACTGGACAGAAGAAGCTGAGGTTTCTGCAGGAACGAAAAGGGCTAGAGACTTCCCCTTTGGTGGACGGATCCCTCTCGCCTTGGAGAGTCGTGCAGAAGTTTTTTCCCGCCGGAAGGACGCCAACAAGCCTTGCTACACGCAAATCGTGCGTTTGGCGTTTTTGGACGCTGCTGGGGCCCAGGAGGTCGCAAATTGGACCTGCAGAGAGAGGGGACGTCGAGCAAGACAAAGAGCCCTCACTGAAGCAGGTAGCACCCGGAGAAGTGCCAGAAACAGTCACTACAAGGATGCGTGAAACGGTGCTCGCCGAAGTTGCACAAAGGAGTCCCACGTCGCCGGAGACCAACTTAGAAAGTCGTGCAATGCAGGTTAGAGTGCCGTGGACCCAGGCTTGGCTGTGCACGAAGGATTTCCGCCGGAAGTGCACAGGGGCCGGAGTAGCTGCAAAGTTGCGGTTCCCAGCAATGCAGCGAGGTGAGGCAAGGACTTACCTCCACCAAACTTGGGCTGAAGAGTCACTGGACTGTGGGGGTCACTTGGACAGCGTCGCTGGATTCGAGGGACCTCGCTCGTCGTGCTGAGAGGAGACCCAAGGGACCGGTAATGCAGCTTTTTGGTGCCTGCGGTTGCAGGGGGAAGATTCCGTCGACCCACGGGAGATTTCTTCGGAGCTTCTGGTGCAGAGAGGAGGCAGACTACCCCCACAGCATGCACAAGCAGGAAAACAGTCGAGAAGGCGGCAGGATCAGCGTTACAGAGTTGCAGTAGTCGTCTTTGCTACTATGTTGCAGTTTTGCAGGCTTCCAGCGCGGTCAGCGGTCGATTCCTTATCAGAAGGTGAAGAGAGAGATGCAGAGGAACTCGGCTGAGCTCATGCATTCGTTATCTAAAGTTTCCCCAGAGACAGAGACCCTAAATAGCCAGAAAAGAGGGTTTGGCTACCTAGGAGAGAGGAAAGGCTACTAACACCTGAAGGAGCCTATCAGCAGGAGTCTCTGACGTCACCTGGTGGCACTGGCCACTCAGAGCAGTCCAGTGTGCCAGCAGCACCTCTGTTTCCAAGATGGCAGAGGTCTGGAGCACACTGGAGGAGCTCTGGACACCTCCCAGGGAAGGTGCAGGTCAGGGGAGTGGTCACTCCCCTTTCCTTTGTCCAGTTTCGCGCCAGAGCAGGGGCTAAGGGGTCCCTGAACCGGTGTAGACTGGCTTATGCAGAATTGGGCACATCTGTGCCCAACAAAGCATTTCCAGAGGCTGGGGGAGGCTACTCCTCCCCTGCCTTCACACCATTTTCCAAAGGGAGAGGGTGTCACACCCTCTCTCAGAGGAAGTTCTTTGTTCTGCCATCCTGGGCCAGGCCTGGCTGGACCCCAGGAGGGCAGCTGCCTGTCTGAGGGGTTGGCAGCAGCAGCAGCTGCAGTGAAACCCCAGGAAGGGCAGTCTGGCAGTACCAGGGTCTGTGCTACAGACCACTGGGATCATGGAATTGTACCAACAATGCCAGGATGGCATAGAGGGGGCAATTCCATGATCATAGACATGTTACATGGCCATATTCGGAGTTACCATGGTGAAGCTACATATAGGTAGTGACCTATATGTAGTGCACACGTGTAATGGTGTCCCCGCACTCACAAAGTTCAGTGAATTGGCTCTGAACAATGTGGGGGCACCTTGGCTAGTGCCAGGGTGCCCTCACACTAAGTAACTTTGCACCCAACCTTTACCAGGTAAAGGTTAGACATATAGGTGACTTATAAGTTACTTAAGTGCAGTGTAAAATGGCTGTGAAATAACGTGGACGTTATTTCACTCAGGCTGCAGTGGCAGGCCTGTGTAAGAATTGTCAGAGCTCCCTATGGGTGGCAGAAGAAATGCTGCAGCCCATAGGGATCTCCTGGAACCCCAATACCCTGGGTACCTCAGTACCATATACTAGGGAATTATATGCGTGTACCAGTATGCCAATGTAAATTGGTAAAAATGGTCACTAGCCTGTCAGTGACAATTTGGAAAGAAATGAGAGAGCATAACCACTGAGGTTCTGATTAGCAGAGCCTCAGTGAGACAGTTAGTCACTACACAGGTAACACATTCAGGCACATTTATGAGCACTGGGGCCCTGGGTTACCAGGGTCCCAGTGACACATACAACTAAAACAACATATATACAGTGAAAAATGGGGGTAACATGCCAGGCAAGATGGTACTTTCCTACACAACCCCCCCCCCAAATGAAGGACAATAAGACTAGCCATGACCTGATGAGTCTTCATTGTCTAAGTGGAAATATCTGGAGAGTCCATCTGCATTGGAGTGGCTACTCCCAGGTCTATGTTCCACTGTATAGTCCATTCCCTGTAGGGATATGGACCACCTCAACAATTTAGGATTTTCACCTTTCATTTGTTTTAGCCAAAGTAGAGGTTTGTGGTCTGTCTGAACAATGAAGTGAGTGCCAAACAGGTATGGCCTCAACTTCTTCAGAGCCCAGACCACAGCAAAGGCCTCCCTCTCAATGGCAGACCAACGCTTTTCTCTAGGGGTCAACCTCCTACTAATAAAAGCAACAGGTTGATCCTGGCCCTCAGAATTAAGTTGTGATAGGACTGCCCCTACTCCTAATTCAGATGCATCAGTCTGGACATAGAATTTTTTAGAGTAACAAGGGCTTTTCAGGACAGGTGCAGAGCACATGGCCTGCTTCAGCTCCTCAAAAGCTTTCTGACAGCTTTCTGTCCATAACACCTTTTTAGGCATTTTCTTGGATGTGAGTTCATTAAGAGGGGCTGCAATGGAGCCATAGTTCTTAATGAACCTCCTGTAATACCCAGTGAGGCCTAGGAAGGCTCTCACCTGAGTCTGAGTGGTAGGGGGAACCCAATCAATAATAGTTTGGATTTTCCCCTGAAGTGGTGCAATCTGTTCCCCACCAACAAGGTGTCCCAGATAAACCACCTTACCCTGCCCTATCTGGCACTTTGAAACCTTGATAGTGAGGCCTGCCTTTTGCAGAGCCTCCAAAACTTTCCATAGGTGGACCAGGTGATCATCCCAGCTGGAGCTAAAGACAGCTATATCGTCCAAATATGCTGCACTGAAAGCTTCCAGCCCTTGCAGGACTGTGTTCACCAACCTCTGAAAAGTGGCAGGTGCATTTTTCAAACCAAAAGGCATTACAGTAAACTGGTAATGTCCTCCAATGGTAGAAAATGCAGTCTTAGGTTTAGCATCTTCTGACAATTTGATCTGCCAATACCCTGCAGTCAAATCAAAAGTGCTTAGATACTTGGCAGATGCCAGTGTATCTATGAGCTCATCTGCCCTGGGTATAGGGTGAGCATCAGTTTTGGTTACCAAGTTGAGACCTCTATAGTCTACACAAAACCTCATTTCCTTCTTTCCATCTTTAGAATTGGGTTTTGGTACCAGTACCACAGGAGAAGCCCATGGACTGTCAGAGTGCTCAACCACTCCTAGTTCCAACATTTTCTGAACTTCTTGCTTTATGCAGTCCCTGACATGGTCAGGCTGCCTATAGATCTTACTTTTGACAGGTAAACTGTCTCCAGTATCTATAGTGTGCTCACACCAATAAGTGGTGCCTGGCACAGTAGAGAAGAGTTCTGAAAATTGTCCTAGGAGATTTATGCAATTATCTTTCTGCTCAGCAGTAAGACAATCAGCCAAAACTACACCTTCCACAAGAGCATCTTGTTCTGTGGAAGAGAAGAGATCAGGTAGAGGATCACTGTCTTCTTCCTGTCCCTCATCAGTTGCCATGAGCAGGGTGAGATCAGCCCTGTCATAGTAGGGTTTCAGGCGGTTGACATGGAGCACCCTAAGGGGACTCCTGGCAGTGCCTAAGTCAACCAAGTAGGTGACTTCACCCTTCTTTTCAACAATTGTGTGGGGTCCACTCCATTTATCTTGGAGTGCTCTTGGGGCCACAGGCTCCAAGACCCACACTTTCTGCCCTGGTTGGTACTGAACCAAAACAGCCTTCTGATCATGCCATTGCTTCTGGAGCTCTTGGCTGGCCTGAAGGTTTTTACTGGCCTTTTTCATGTACTCAGCCATCCTTGATCTGAGGCCAAGTACATAGTCCACAATATCCTGCTTAGGAGCTTTTAAAGGTTGTTCCCAACCCTCCTTTACAAGTGTGAGTGGACCCCTAACAGGGTGTCCAAAAAGAAGTTCAAAGGGGCTGAAGCCCACTCCTTTCTGGGGTACCTCCCTGTAGGCAAAAAGGAGGCATGGTAGAAGGATATCCCATCTCCTGCGGAGTTTTTCAGGGAGTCCCATAATCATGCCTTTGAGAGTTTTATTAAATCTCTCCACCAGTCCATTTGTTTGTGGATGATAGGGTGTTGTGAACTTGTAAGTTACACCACACTCTTTCCACATGGCCTTTAAGTATGCAGACATGAAATTGCTTCCTCTGTCTGATACTACTTCCTTTGGGAAGCCCACCCTGGAAAATATTCCCAGGAGGGCCTTTGCCACTGCAGGAGCTGTAGTGGTCCTTAAAGGAATAGCTTCAGGATATCTTGTGGCATGGTCCACTACCACTAAGATAAACCTATTGCCTGAAGCAGTAGGAGGGTCAAGGGGGCCAACTATGTCAACCCCTACCCTTTCAAAGGGAACCCCAACCACAGGCAGTGGGATAAGGGGTGCCTTTGGAGTGCCACCTGTCTTGCCACTGGCCTGACAGGTTTCACAGGACTTACAAAATTCCTTTGTGTCCTCAGACATCCTAGGCCAATGAAACAATGGTACCAATCTGTCCCAAGTTTTCATTTGACCCAGGTGCCCAGCTAAGGGAATGTCATGTGCCAGTGTTAGGAGGAACTTTCTGTACTCCTGAGGAATCACTAATCTCCTGGCAGCTCCAGGTTTAGGATCCCTATGCTCAGTGTACAAGAGGTTGTCCTCCCAGTAAACTCTGTGAGAGTCACTGACATCCCCATTAGCCTGTTTGACAGCTTGCTGTCTGAGACCCTCTAATGTGGGACAGGTTTGCTGTGCCACACTCAGCTCCTCCCTGGCAGGCCCCCCTTCACCCAAAAGCTCAGCAGTGTCTGCTTCCAGCTCCTCTGGTGTAGGTTCTGCACAGGGAGGGAATTCTTCTTCCTCAGAAGTTGAATCCACTGTAGAGGGAGGGATAGTAGGAAGTGGTTTGCTTCTACTAGCCCTAGCTTTAGGGAGCACTTGGTCCATTGTTCCAGGATCCAAGCTTCCCTGTCCTTTTTGCTTTTTGGCCTGAGCCCTTGTCAAAGCAAAAATATGCCCTGGAATGCCCAGCATTGCTGCATGGGCCTCCAACTCCACATCTGACCAAGCTGATGTCTCCAAATCATTCCCTAATAGACAGTCTACAGGTAAATCTGAAGCTACCATAACTTTCTTTGGACCAGTTACCCCCCCCCAGTTGAGATTTACAACAGCCATGGGGTGGCTTTGTGTTATGTTGTGAGCATCGGTTACTTGGTACTGGTGTCCAAGTATGTGTTGTTCAGGGTGCACCAGTTTCTCAATCACCATTGTGACACTGGCACCTGTGTCCCTGTAGGCCTGGACCTCAACACCATTTATTAGGGTTAGTTGCTTGTACTTCTCCAAGTTATGGGGGCAAGCAACCAAAGTGGCTAAATCAATAGCCCCTTCAGAGACTCAAGTAGCCTCTGTGGTCTCCCTAATTAGACCAACCCCAACTAAATTACCAAAAGTGAGCCCAGCTACTCCCTTGGATTGGCTATTAGTAGGTTTGCTCCCACCACCACTGCTATTAGTAGGGACACTAGGTGTAGCAGTAGGGGTTGTAGTGGTAGGATCTGTGGTGCCTTTCTTTGGACAACTGGGATCTGTTGTCCAATGGCCTTTTATTTTACATAAATAGCACCATGGTTTCTTTTCCTTGTTCTGATTAAAGGAGGATTTGGACCCACCACCCCCACCAGAGTGTTTTTGTGGGCCTGATGAAGACTCATTTTTAGATTTGTCCCCACCCTTGTCAGAAGACTTACCATCCTTCTTTTTGTTGCCATCTTTGTCACCCCCTGTATGAACTTTTCTGTTCACTCTTGTTCTGACCCATTTGTCTGCCTTCTTTCCCAATTCTTGGGGAGAGGTCAGATCAGAGTCCACCAAGTACTGGTGCAACAAATCAGACACACAATTATTAAGAATATGCTCTCTCAGGATCAAGTTATACAGGCTGTCATAATCAGTAACTTTACTGCCATGTAACCACCCCTCCAAGGCCTTCACTGCCTGGTCAATGAAATCAACCCAGTCTTGTGAAGACTCCTTTTTGGTCTCTCTGAACTTTATCCTGTACTGTTCAGTGGTTAAGCCATAACCATCCAGGAGTGCATTCTTAAGAACTTGGAAATTATTAGCATCATTGTCTTTTACAGTAAGGAGCCTATCCCTACCTTTTCCAGTAAATGATAGCCATAGGATAGCAGCCCACTGCTTTTGAGGGACTTCCTGTACAGCACAGGCCCTCTCAAGTGCAGCAAACCACTTGTTAATGTAATCCCCCTCCTTATAAGGGGGAACTATCTTGTGCAGATTCCTGGAATCATGCTCTTTTGCAGGATGACTATGGGGAATACTGCTGCTGCCACCATGGGTATCTAAACCCAACTTCCGTCTTTCCTTCTCTATTTCTAAAGACTGTCTATCCAAATCCAGCTGTTGCTTCTTGAGCTTCAGTCTGGTTTGTTCCACTCTCAATCTATTGAGCTCCCTTTCTAACAATCTGTCATCAGGGTGGGTGGGAGGGACATTTCTAGATACAGAGGTATGATGGGAATGAACAGAAGGAGACCTGTCCCTTACAGAGGGCACCCTAACAGCTTGGCTACCAGTATAATGTGAGAGCACACCATCAGTATGGTGTGATTCAACCTCTGTACCAACTATGCTAGACTGTCTAGTAATGGGCAGGCTGAGAAGTTTCTTTCCTGAATCTTTTCCTGGGGGAGTCCCTGGATCAGATTGAGAACCATTAGCTACTTTTTCCACAGATTGGGCACTTATGGCCTTATCCTGTACTCGAAGCATGTTAATTAACAGTTCTAAGGAAGGATTCTTCCCTATACTCAAACCTCTCTCTATGCAGAGACTCCTTGCTCCTTTCCAGCTAAGGTGATCATATGCAAGTTTGGACAGTTCAACATTTTTTCCTGTGCCAGACATTTTTTAGAGAGAGTTAAAGTGATAGAAAAAGAGAAAAAAGTTTTCAGAACTTTTTGGAAAGACAGAAAAAACTTTTTAAACTTCTAAGAACTTTTTGAAAGTTTTAGAAGTACTTTTCAGCACTTAGAAAAGAGTGAAAAGAGGAAATGCAAAACTTTTTGGCTATGTGTACATACACTGACCTTGTTTTGTATATTTTTCTCTTATGAAAAGTACAATGACAAGAGTGGTAAGTAGTCTCAAGCACTTATCCCACCACTGCACAACCAATGTAGGAGGCTGGACTGGCTTGTAGTGAGTACCAAGGGGTACTTGCACCTTGCACCAGGCCCAGTTATCCCTTATTAGTGTATAGGGTGTCTAGAAGCTTAGGCTTTAGGATTCAAGTGTGGGTGGTCAGTGTAGGAAGTTGGCTCTGTATGTGCTATTTCAAAGTAAGGAATAGCATGCACAGAGTCCAAGGGTTCCCCTTAGAGGTAAAATAGTGGTAAAAATAGATAATACTAATGC